>NC_134576.1:45043684-45352888 GCF_050947875.1 Dermacentor variabilis | reverse complement strand
GAGACCTGCCATCGGTCAAGCGCCATTTACCACGCGCAGAGACTGTACATGTCGTCTGCCTCAAGCCGTATTTTACACAGTGACGTGTACTAGTGAAACAACCATTCTTTTTTCGTCGTCCTCCAAAGAACTGCGAAGCGTTTTTTTTGTTCCCGACCAAAGAACACATTTTACCGTGTGCATTTCCGTATGTGTGCTAGCACGTTTCCTTTTTTTTTTTTGTCTTACCTAATTTGTGTAGTTAGCATGTACGTTTTGTGTTTGAGCATCGAGTCGATGCTCCATTGGGAGGCGGAATAGTGCCACCTGGTGTCTTGAGCCAGCGTTGCGTGCCCAGCAAAAACGGCGATTGAAGACGACAAAGAGAAAGATCTCGCGCCAGCTGGAGAACCATCCTTTTGTGTCTGACATTTTCGTGTCTGGCTGCTGATACTGCTGCTTACTCTTGCCTTAGCGCGTGACAATATAAAAAGAATTCAGTGAAGACTACCATACTCCCTAATGTGAAATTTGAGTTCAGCTCTATACATGTTTTCATTGCACGATATACTGAGGCAAAGAATTTGAGAGACATGTAGCAGATTCGGCAATCGTCGAAAATTTCATCTGCAGGTCAAGCGCCTCGGCTTTTATACATCCCTCGTCAAAATTTCCAGTGTAATCACTGGTGCCGCATGACTTGCAGAAAGTACCACCCAATTCGCCTCATGCATGCAATCAGATTACAAAACAATCGCAAACCATGACAGTCGAAACAAGCGCGAACGAGAGCTGACACGAGCAGACAATAGTATGGAACAAGCGGTCCACCTGAGACCAGACATGAGCACGCATCGAGCAGTCAGGCGGGTCCGCATGAAAAGTTTCCCGCACACACATCACTGAAGGGGCCACTCTCACGCATGGGTCTATACTGTATACTAGTGGCGCTCACGTGTGGCAGCAGCAGAATTTGTAGGAACACTGCAAGTTTCTGTCTTATAGCATCCTTGTGGACTCATTTTTCTGTATACATTCTCTTTCGCAATATTTCACATGAGTGACTAGTATTCGATGTGTTTTGTATCTGCGGGTGACAGTGTTCTTGGCACTGCCAACCAGGCTAAAACAGCATGCCTGGCTTCTGCTGCCGCTCTTAAATACCCGACCCAACTAGTGCTAGTCACGTGAAATCATGCAAATGGGAAAGTATCTCTGAAAGTGAACTCACAAGAATGAATATGCTTAGGTATTGACACCAAATTTGTTCGTAGAAACAACCATTACAATAAATTGGCTAGGGTGCTCCAATGCTTGCCAGCAATCTCGCTAGGGTTTCAAGGTCAACCTTCAATTAACAGACGCCAACAAAAAGGTTGGAATTGTCATATCAGTACTTTGTTTTACAATAGAAAGAGGAGCCTTAATCACTACAGCTAATGCTTTGTCAGTTTCTGTGATAACCATTGCTATGGGCAGCACAAAGATGATGAAAAATCAAGAAACAGACAATGCAAGTGCACAACAAAGTGACCATTGACGTCTCAATCAGCTTCACGATGCCTAAAGCCATCGTGCTGCATCAACTGCAAGTGGCATTGCAGTGCATGTTCTCTGGACAATGTATACCCTTACCTTTCCAGTTGGTTCATTGAGAATCTTGGTGTTCCTAATGTCCATCGACAGCAGGGCCACGCTGCCATCATATGCCCCGCTCGCCACGAAGCTGTCATTGCTGCTGAATGCGATGCACCTCACCTTCTCCTTGTGTGGCTGCAAGGCACCAAGTTCGTTATTCCGTGAATGCCTGTCATTGAATAGTCTACCTAGGTGAACCCTTCCATATGGTACACTTTTCCTGTATAAATGCTGTATTGTTTCTTTTCCAAAACCTTTTTTTCTGTTTTTAAGCTTAAACTAAATTTTTGCAACTGCTCACTTCATTTGTGAATTTTTTTTGCCCTTTCACGATCACTTTTACGCGTGTTTGCATACTGTAGTGTGTTTTGTTCTACTGAGGAATGCTGCGTGCGGTGTGTGCAAAATGTCAGTTCTGCACTCTCTAAAAGACTGTTTTTAGAATCAGTTACATTGTGAAAAAAAAAATTTTTATTAAATTGTGTACTATGCCAAAGCTGCACAGTGAGCAAAAAACAAATTTCAGTTTAGTTGGCGTACTTATTTATATAGTTACCCTCAGGGCCCTTAGGACATTAGAGGGGGGAGTGGTACAGTGTTAATAGATACACTGAAAGCTAGATATAATGAACTTCAAGTTAACAAATTTATTAACGCAGTATTCAACTTTTTATAACTTTTCCAAACATACTTTAAGCTTCAACACAACGAAGTATGTTTTTACACAGTTTCAATATAACAAAATTTCAATGCCACTGCTCGGCAAAGTAAGCCTCCCAGCTCTTGGCAATTTTTTTATTTGCAAGCTATTTCCCTCGTCTTTGCCATCCCATTCTCACAACAAAATTCCCACAAAAGTTAATTTTCTTGCTTTCCCCGGCGATTTCGTTATTGCGAGTTTCAGATATACCGACATTATGATGATGAGTGCATGTGGAAAAGTAGGACAGTTTTGTTTGTAGACTATTAAGGAACCAGACGAGATAATAGGTTTTCTGCTCCAGGCAACAAAATACCATTTGACTCGCACATTCAGAACAGCATTGTCTGGAGACTGGAAACGTTTCATGCCCTCAAAATATGTTTTGGTGCCCCTTTAAGGTTTAAATAAATGACTATAATGATGACACGTACCCGGTAGGAGTAGGAGGTCTTGCCATTCTTCAGCAGTTGCACGCTGCCATCCAGCAGACCAACACACATGCTGTGGCAGTCCTGGTGGCTGAACTGAGAACACACACATGCGCCCTGGGAGAAGAAACATGCTGCAAATTCACGTTGAATACTTAAACACTAGAAGAGCCTCACCAAATTACCACAGTGCCTCATTCCTAACAAAACTATGATTGCTATGTGCACCCAATTTTTACAACATGAGATATAAACTGCAATGACCCTCAAAACAACTACTATAATGCCCAGTGTATAGTGTGCAGAGGCCAGTTTGGGCATAAAATAATGTTTCTTTTAAAGGGACACTATAGTGAAAAATGATTTCTTCTGCATCAGTAAATTACCTTTCTACAAGACCAAAAACAGCACTCTTATAATGATAAGACGTTTCGTAAGCCAGAAATCGTGCAAGAACGAAATACGGGTGGCGGCGCCTACTTGAAGTTCCCGCACCTGGTGGCTCTGACGTCTTGGATTTTGATGGCATCTTCTAGGGCCTACTAATTATATACAGCGGTACAGATTGACTACATTGTGTTCTAAAGGAACGAAATATTAAACATGGCAAGTTTCGGGAACCTTTACTGAGCCAACGCGGCCCAAATGCGAAAACATACTTTGGGATCCCTGACGTCACACTGACGTACCGGCGCTGGGGTTTCGGCGCAAAATTCAAATACTGATACTTGGACCTTGATTTTCTCATCTAATAACCAAACTATATCTTTAAATGACTGCCTGCAGGGTTCTCAAACAATGCTTGATTAGTCTAAACTGATTTATTGTTTCGCTCTAGTGTCCCTTTAAATAGTGCTAAACAAAGCAAATAGTGCTTTAAATAGGCTAAACATAGATTTTTTTTTCAGCAAGTCTGCAAACAGCACACAGTAGGTAAGAAAAATTTATTTTCAGCCAGTAAAATCCTTTGTCACTTGTTAAATAACTCATCTGGGCAGCCAGAACAAACCGCCACTTTAAGTACTGTGAACTGCGAGTATGAGCTGGAAATATTTTGTTAGAAATAACGAATTTACATTAGAATTTAGATTGCACACATGGCCACACTGTTTATCACTGCTTGCTCTTTTTGTATAATTACCCTATTTATGTAATCATAGGACATCTCCCTGGCAGTTTTTTTGTAACACTGGGGTCTCCTGCTATAATATTTATTTGGCATGAAGCTCAAACATGACTTGTGAAATAAACGAACTACTACTACTACATGGGCATGCACGCTATTGGTTACCAGATACAGCTGCATTCTGATAAGCCCTTGGTGCATTTTCCCATTGCGCTAGCTCGAGTGTTGTTCGCTACTGCTACTCCCGCATGACATATGGTGGTGATGGCAGCACATGCATTCTCATGCCCATGCACTTTGACTTCAGAGTCTGGCAGCAGACTACCGCCCGCAACATCTCGGTTGTACAAATGTCTCGGGACCTCAAACAGTATTCAGGTTACTCAAAACTGGTTACAATTCAAAAGAAGCCACAATCGCAGCTGTACCAAAGGGAAAGTAAGACTTTTGTTTACGGCCACTACTTTCAATTGAAGAAGCCCTTGACAGTTTTCTGAATGTTAATTCCCTTAATATTATCAAACAGACACTTCCATAGTGTCTAACACACTGCACTAGTTCCATCACCTATGTGCAAATGCAAACTGCTTGCCGCAGTGAGCACTTTTAAGTGCCTAATGTCTTCCCCAAAATCATGGAAGACCAAGATTTTCTACACGAAATTCACAAAAGTATGCAACAGCTGTACTCTTAGTGTGAAAGGTCCTATAGTAGCTAAGAAATTCACGTAGACCATCAAAGCACAATAGTGTTCAAGACATCCCAAAATGCAAGACATGGTTAATACACTTGGCCTAGACTTTCTCAAAATTCATATCCCCCTGAAATTCGTACGCAATGTGACTATATCCATCATCAAGAAAAACGAATTTTAATTATAGTATTTTGCATGACAGAATCTTCATCATCCACCTATTATGTCCACTGCAGGACAGAGTGTCTCCCTGCGATCTCTAATTATCTCCGACTTGTGCCAACTGATTCCAATTTTGTGCCTGCGAATTTCCCAATTTCATCACCCCACGTAGTTTTCTGCAGTTCTTGACTATGCTTCCCTTCTCTTGGCACCCCTTCTGCAACTAATGGTCCACCAGTTATTCGTTCTACGCATTACATGGCCTGCCAGCTCCATTTTTTTCTCTTAATGTCAATTAGAAAATCGGGTATCCACACTCTCTTCTTGTCTCTTAATGTTATGCCTAACATTTTCGTTCAATCGCTCTTTGCATGATCCTTTCTTCAATAAGAGTAGTACGCTCCCAGTCAGGATGTGGCAATGTCAGCCGTATGCACTCCAATTCATTTTTATTCTTTTGTGAATTTCCTTCTCTTAAAGGGCCCCTGAAACGGTTCGGACAAATTTTGTAGACGCGTAGGGTTCAGCTTAAGTCGAACATTCGCACCACAATTTAGGTGAAGCGTTATGTATTAATGGAGCTACAAGCGATTAGAAGTTACCCTCCTCCCTAGCCATGCTTTTCCTCCTCAACTCGTTCGCCGAGCGAGCGGGGCTAAGCTCCGCCTTCACTGGTTCAGCGTCCCGATGCGACGTCACATCGTCCACTTCCGGTTGTTTTGGAGCCCGCCCCCGCCCGCGCGAGACCTCTCCTCTAGCCGCTTGGCCGTCGACCCCAAGCGAGAGCTATCGAAGCAGCGTGCGTTGCGAGCATTCTGTCGTAGCGCCAAACGTGTCTTGCATTCCGGTAACCACAGGCAAGCTGGTCATTTCGCCAAATGACTGAAGGCATAAACTCAAGCTGATGAAGGAACTTTAGCGTAGACGTACGTGAGCGGCCTGATCGGTCTGCACGGTCCATACACTTGTTGGTGCAGAGCTTAACCAGCCAAACAAAGCGCTAATATTGCTCTAACCAAGTGTAAAACATGTTAAACATTTATAAAAACAACGTGTTCATGATTACACTCCTGCGAAAAATACACACCAGCAGCAAAGAAGAATGCACTTCGTTGCTGCTACTGTGTATGGTTGAGCTCTGTGCCACCAGGTGGCTGCACCGTACAGACCATTCGCATTTGCCCTTCTGCTCATCTCATGGCTCATCCCGTCACGGCAAAGTCAAGCGGCCAGACTCTGTCCCCTTGCGCTTGCGTTTTCCCTAATACCGGACTCGTGAAACGCTATTGCGTTAGTAATCTTCCGGTGTAAAGTGACGGCCACAAACGCGCAAATCCTGGCGCCGATCGGATAGCGGCAGTCCGATGCGCAGCAGCCAGTTCGCTCGTACGCTGCCTTGCAGAGGGACACGATGTCGCAGCTTGACATATTGCCAGTCGCTACGTTTGCAGTCCACAAGGCAACAAAGTCGAATCATAGTGCTCGCGAATAGACTGAGACCGACTCTGACCACGGAGCTCTCTTCAAAATGGAGTACGTTGTAACACAAGCAGACGACACACGCTCTGTGCCGGAAGTGCTTAAGTGTACTGAAAAATTATTCTTGTGCATTCTCTATGTTATTTTCTTTTCATAAAAGCAAATTCACTAACATTCCAACTATTACGAAGATTTGTTTACCATAAAATTGGAAAAATTATCGATCACGCGCCCTTGTCAGCCAATCGGATAGCTCGCCCCACTGACGTCGTATGGGTGATTTCGGTCATATGGGCTTAACATTCCGCCGAGCAGTGTGCTGCGATCGGCAGCGATGTGCATATTTAGAACCTTATAATAAATTACACGCTTTGCGTGGAGCACTTAGATGTGTCAATTAATGAACAGAAGGACCTACTCCAACGACTCAATACGTTTGTAGAAAATCTTCAAAAGCGTTTCAGGGTCCCTTTAATCAAGGTCCCCTGCGAGTAATATACCTAGATAAACGTACTCCTTCACAGACTCTAGAGGCTGACTGGCAATCCTGAATGCTTGTTCCCTTTCCAAGCAATTGATCATTATCTGTCTTCTGCCTATTAACCCTACTCTTACATTTTTTCTAAGGTACTCAATCTTTTTGCTATAATTTGTCCCTAGTATTGCTGAATAGGACAATGTCATCTGCAAATCAAAGGTTGCAGAGATATTTGCCGTTAATCCTTACTCCTAAGCTCTCCCAGTTTAACAGCTTGAGTACGTTCTTACAAGCATGCAGTGAATAGCATTGGAGAAATTGTGTCTCCTTGCCTGATCCCTTTATAGGTATCTTTACACTTTTCTTGTGGAGCACGAAGGTAGCTGTGGAATCTGTAGATATTTCCCAAGGTATGCTCCTTAATTACAGGATGCCTTTGACTGCTGGTATCTAGTGAATCAAATGCCTTTTCATGACCTATGAAAGTCATATATAGAGGTTGATTGTACTCTGCAGATTTCTCGATTACTTGGTTGATGAGATGGATGTGATCCATTGTAGAGCATCCCTTCCTGAAGCCAGTCTGTTTTCTTGGTTGACTGTAGTGTTGCCTTTATTCTGTTGGAAATTATCTCTGGTTATTTTATACAATACTGGAAGCAAGCTAATGGACCTATAATTTTTCAATTCTTTAATGTCTCCCTTTTTGTGGACTTGCATAATGTGCAAGTTTTTCAAGCGTGATATCTCCTCCATCTTTGATTAAATTTGACTGTTATTCGATCTTCTCCCGGTACTTTTCTCTGGGCCATGTCTTGAAAAGTCATTCTAACTTCATTAGTTATAGAAGGAGCCTCTGTATTCTGTTCATTACTACTTCAAATGAAAGTAGCGTGGCTGCTCTGGGTACTGTGCAGATAAGTATAGAATTCTTCCATTGCTTTTACTATATCTTCTAAATTCCTGATGATATAACCCTGCTTATCTTCCAGTGGATACTGATACAACCTCGACCAGGTGAGGTGCATTTTCATCGCAACAATTGGGAAATGACAACGAAGGTGGGCATCGTGATGATGAAAAAAAAAAGTTGAAAAGAATGTTTTCACTTCATTGGTACATGGTTGTGACTCTATCCAAGTCTCGAGCAGTTCTGCCTAACATGTGGGCCAGGACACCCTTAAATAACCCCTTGCAGTCTTGTGGTCATCGATGTCTTCTTGGAAAACTTGTGGAATTGTCAGTGCGTTTTGTCAAATTAAGAAGTCGACTAGCTCTTCCCATTCGAGTCTTCCCCTTTGGGTCCTTCGTGTCTCCTCAGAGCGTAGAGGGGAGACGCTTTTTCGAGGAAGAGGGCAATTATCTCGACATGGGAACACCCGCTTGAATCTTTCCCACACTGGCGAGGTCGAAGTCCAGGCTGATCCTAGCCACCTTTCCTGGGACGAGGCAGATCGTCTCGCCATGGGAATGCACACCTTATATGTTTCTCACACTTGACAGGTCAATCATAACAATACATCTTGGCTGGTCCTATGCCTAGTTTTCTCACTGGATTCATGTGGCATCTATTTTTTTACTGCTCCCTCAGTTTTTCTCACGTTGTAATTTCGAATATCCCTTACTTTCTTCTCGTTGATCAGTTGAGACAGTTCAGCAAATCCTATCTGATCTCGAGTTGGATCAGACCAAAACTGATGTGATTGTGAGGCATGTTGTAGTGGGCTACTCTGAATCAATTATGACCAGCTGAGGTTGTCTAGCATGCACAGAGTCCAAGTACACCTAGTACTTTTGAATTTCTCCCCCACTGAAATGTGGCCACCGTGACCGAGAAACAAACTTGCAACATGGTGCTGAGCCATGCGGCGCCATAGCTACCAACCCCATCACTACAAAAGTGCACCAGCTGCTCACCAGGGCAGCTCTGCCTGTACCAAGCGGATTGCACTCCTATGTTCATTCCAAGAGTTTCCCACAAGAAATACCAGAGGGAATTATGGCGCCAGTGTCAACGGGTGCTGCAGGCATTCCTATTCAGCCAGTGTGGGAATGATGGTTAGTACATGAATGTGCCTGAACTTTGTACTTCTGGGTCCAAATGGCCTTGCTGCATTGCAAGTTGATCATATTCAGCAAAATAGTGCATTACAAATGCACCAATCCGCAGTAATTGTGCATGTGCACAGTGCCATTGCCTTGTGCATTTGGAAAAGCATTGTTTCAAAATTTAGGCCAACGAAGACAGATAAAGTACAGTAAATGCAGCCACAAGAATGTGAAGCCACATGCACAAAGATCAGCCAAATCCCTCTATTAACCATTATTCCCACTGAAGCTGAATGAGTTTAGCACCAGAAATCCCTCTAGTAATTTTTGTAGGCAGCTATGGTTCACACTAATAATGGGTATGACCATACTATGCGAGAGACTAAGACGTACCAATTCAGGGCACTGTTTTGTGCAAGCAACTAGCGAAGTCAAAACCGAGCGCTGCCACCCAGGTATGCTCACCTCAACATCAATCTGCACATGCCTGTGCCTACTTCTGCAGAACTCCGTGACATGGACAAATTTGCACAATTGTGAGATAGAGGCCAGTCGCCGCCCTGTAAGAAATGGACGATAAAAATGGGATCAGAGATGACACATTAACTGAACAGGTCTGAAAAAATTAATTTTAATTTCATATCGGAAACATATAATGTTTTGCAAATGTACTGGAGTGGCCAGAGACTTCCTTTTCCATTTTAAATAAATTTCTAACATCTAGTAGGAAATCTTTTCTGCAGACAAAAAATTCTTATATCAGCTTAAAGGCATCTCCTGGCCATCAGATTTAGCAGCAAGCAATGCAGCTGTGCATACACTAAAAATACATACAAACTGATACAGCCGAGTAGTAGGATACTTCTGGACAATATTCTGCAAAACTGAAGGGAAAGGTACGGAGGCAAAGTGCACACAAATGAGGAAACTTCCAAAAAAACATCCCTCATTTTAATCCGTATTACAAGCTCAGGAAAATGCCTTACGTACAACAGCAAAATAAGACTACACACAACCGAGCTAAATTTGACTTATTTTTATTATGCTTTTCCCTTCTGTGTCTCAACAAACATGAGATTATCGCACATTAAAACTTCACTACTGCAGTATCTGCTCCAAGAAACCAAAGGTGCTGTCAAATGTTGCCAGGCTACTTTGCGTGGTAAATGTGCAGAAGCTCCACCCCCTTATCTTTCACTTCACTGCCGCAGAAAGTTGCAGTGAGTATAACTTATCTGAAAACAAATAAAAGAAACCATAAATTGTGACTAAAAAGATACAAGGACACCCACCAAAAAAAAAGATTAGCATGAATATAAGATAAACTTCCACTGATGAGAGCAGTCTATTAGTCTTGTAGCAAGCATTTCTGCAGATAAGCGAAATGAGAGTAAGAACGAGATGAGAAGATGGCGATTCAGAATAGCACCATTAACCCTTTAGGGCAAGACAAAAGATGCCTGAACAAAATGTTTTTTCATTATCTAAATTTTAAAAAGCCTAACTACAAGGATTATCAATGTCTAACTTTTTTCTGCACTAACCTTTTCAGCCATAGCTTTTTTTACATGTGGGCAACCGCAGGCAGAACACAAAATTGAGCTTGGTCCCAAGCCACCTATGTCTTTGTGTGGAACTTGTATCGACAGTTCTTGTCAGATGTGATACAGGAGCACACTACACTGGCTTCACATCACCTGTGGGATACCACTGCAGCCCGAGTTTTTACAGCAGTCTCTCCTTGATGTGTCCACGTTTTAAAATGTAAGCGAGGCATGCGCCAAACCTTTTCCTTGTCCTCTGTTCCAGCTTCAATACAAGAAACGTCGACTCCGAATCAAAGTTTGGAAGGCTAAAATAGAAAAAATACAAAGACTGGTGGCCCGTTTTATATGATGCAAGTACTGACACATGGACTGTTACAGCCATGTTAAAATCTTGTAAGCTAGAATTACCGGATGAGCACAAACGTAAGCGTCGGCTAATGTTTGTTTTTAAAATCATGAAAGGACCCACAAGACTAAATAAGCTTTGTTATTTTATTTGCAAACTCAAAGAAGGTAGCTTGTATAAACCACAGCAGAGCTAGTTAGTCTCACTTAATGTGTGCTGACACTTTTCGTTTCTCTTTTTTTGCCCAATAAATTGAAATGTGGAGTAGTTTACCTGATGCTCTTGTAACTAACAAACATGCTACTAATTTTAAATATGCATTGGATATGTACTTTGGAAAATGTGCATTCTGGGCACTGCTATGAGCACATTCCTTTTAAATTCTGAAATTTTAAGCACCAAAACTACAACTTGATTTTGAGGCATGCCATAGTGGAGAACTCCAGATTAGTTTTGACCTCCTCAGGTTCTTTAATGTGCATGCTATGTACAAAACCCAGCTGTTCTTGCACTTCGCCTCTACCGCAGCCGGGATTTGAGCCCACGAACTCGTGCTTACCTCGCAATGCCAAAGCCACTACACCACCAAGCCAGGTCATTTCCTTCTGCTGACTGTCCACTGTACACCAGTGAATTTGTGTGTATCACAGCACACTATATATTAGTGATTTTTTAAACATTATTCACCCTGTAATAACCCTGAGAATGGGGTACTCAAGTTGACAGTCTAAATAAATACATTATTAAATAAATAAACAGATGATGCTTGCTGTCTTCTACTCAGTATTGGCCGAATACATTTAGCCCCAAGACTTCACACTTAAAACCAAAACTCAACAAGAAGAAATATTTTTCGTTTGTTGCCTGTACTCGTCCTAGCAACAACAGTCACTAACATCAGTACTAGCAACACTAGTCCATAAAGGGTCCATCAGGATCACTCGCACTCTGTCATGATATTCACTACCATTTGTAAGTGATAGCAGCAACTGTGCTTGGGTTCTGTCAAGCAAAATCTGCAGTCTTAAAAAAAAAGTAATAGCAGGCATCTTAAAGCAAAGAAAACATAAATCCTGGGAGTTTACGTGACATGCAAGAACCACAACCTGATTATGAGGCATGCCATAATAGGGGACAATGGATTAACTTTGAGCAGCTGGGGATCTTCAATATGGACCAAATTTACAGCACACGGGCATTCTTACATTTCGCCTCCATTAAGATGTGGCCACCACAACTCTATTTCATCCCACAACCTCATGCTTAGCAGCGCAACGCCGAAGCCGCTAAGCCGCCATGATGAGTATGGGTATGTCCATGTCGTATGTCCATGTCGTCCATGTCGTATGTGGACGAATCAAAGTCTTTGCTCCTATTTATTAGCCAAAATAAAGTATGCACAGATAATTATACATATGCATACCATGCCCGTACCTTACACTATTTTTCGACATAGTCACTGGTTCAGACACCCCCCCATTTGTCCCATCACAGCGCTAAACTTTAGATGACCCCGTGGTAGAATACGTTCAGCTGACTGTGGAACCAAGCTGATTGTCATGCAAGTCTTCACACCCGTTTGCAAACTCGCAACACCACCACCTCACTCTTCTCAAAGCAAGACACCTTTCCCCCTACGTGGGCTACATTTTCCTGTGGATTTCGATGGCCGTTCGTTCCATGCTCCACACAAAACGAATCACACTTTGTTGCTCGCACACCGTGGACGTGTGAAGCACAACTGCTATCTTCAACTTAAACAGCACTATGCCGCGGAGCTACCGGCAGATAAGACCGGGCCGCTCCCAAAAAAGCCCACTGCTGGTATATGTTGACTTCTCATTTACAGCCGTAATTTGGCTCAAAAAATTTGTCAGCCCTTCCAACCTGTGAAGGACGAGCAGCAAAGCTGTGGTGTGTTTTACCTTAATCGACGCATCTATGCACATATATGTATATCAGCAGCAGCAGCAGCCTGGTTACGCCCACTGCAGGACAAAGGCCTCTCCCATACTTCAACAACCCCGGTCATGTACTAATTGTGGCCATGTCGTCCCTGCAAACTTTTTAATCTCATCCGCCCACCTAACTTTCTGCCGCCCCCTGCTACGCTTCCCTTCCCTTGGAATCCAGTCCGTTACCCTTAATGACCATCGGTTATCTTCCCTCCTCATTACACGTCCTGCCCATGCCCCCCCCCCCCCATTTCTTTTTCTTGATTTCAACTAAGATGTCATTAACTTGCGTTTGTTCCCTCACCCAATCTGCTCTTTTCTTATCCGTTAACATTATACCCATCATTCTTCTTTCCATAGCTCATCGCGTCATCCTCAATTTAAGTAGAACCCTTTTCGTAAGCCTCCAGGTTTCTGCCCCGTAAGTGAGTACTGGTAAGACAGCTATTATACACTTTTCTCTTGAGGGATTACGGCAACCTGCTGTTCATGACCTGAGAATGCCTGCCAAACGCACCCCAGCCCATTCTTATTCTTCTAATTATTTCTCTCTCCTGATCCGGATCCGCCGTCACTACCTGCCCTAAGTAGATGTATTCCCTTACCACTTCCAGTGCCTCGCTACCTATTGTAAATTGCTGTTCTCTTCCGAGACTGTTAAACATTACTTTAGTTTTCTGTAGATTAATTTTCAGGCCTGCACTTCTGCTCTGCCTCTCGAGGTCAGTGAGCATGCATTGCAGTTGGTCACCTGAGTTACTAAGCAAGACAATATCATCAGCAAATCGCAGTTACTAAGCTATTCTCCATTAACTTTTATCCCCAATTCTTCCCAATCCAGGTCTCTGAATATATGTATATATGGATGGATGGATGGAGTAACTTTATAGAAAGGTCCTGCGAGCTACGGGGCGCAAGGTCCCATAGAGCGGGCTACTCCCACGTTGGGACCGGGAGTTGTAACTCCCTGGCCGCATCGTGGGCTCGCTGGACGGCCCAGAGCTGCTCCGCCAGGTCCGTGCTGCGTAATGCGTCTTGTAGCCTGGCGGAGTCTTGATCCTTGTTTGCGTGGGTCCGACCACACGGCCAGAGCAAGTGATGTACGTCTAGTGTTCTATGGCAATTTTCGCAATATGATGTTTTGTATAGGTCAGGCATGTAGTGGTGGAGTCTGTTCTGCGTGGGGTACGTGTTTGTTTGAAGCATTCTGAACGTCAGGGCTTGAGGCCTGGTGAGCTTATTGTGAGGTGTGCTGTATATTCTGCGGTCTAGATAAAAGTGCTTTATGATCTCGTTATATGTGGAGGGAGGGTCCCGATTCTCGCTGGGATGGTCACGACCAGAATAGGGGGCGTCGCGGAAGGTTAGGTCTCGCGCGCTCCTGTGAGCCATCTCATTGAGATTGCGAGGTCGCCTAAGGTCGCCTAGGCGACGATGTAACCATAACACACAATGCTCACTGGTGGTAACAGTGTGTATAGGATGCAGCTGGCCGTTAAACCAAGCCTCGACGCGAGCAACGATATGCGTTGACTGGGGCGCAGTCGAAGGAGTACACAAAACAGAACACTTTGTTCGTAATTTGCAATTGAGCATACTTGTTAATTACCTGAATGAAACTTGGAAGGACTAGTTTTATTCGAGTGGACAAATATGGGGCTGTCCGTTTCCCTCCCACAGAAGCCCATGTATTGACAGCACGTGGGAATTCCACAATATTTACAACTTCACTGTGAACTATGCAATTACGAAAAATAAATAAAACTAATGTTAGTCGTCTAAGCGGCTAATTGTCATATAATTTTTTTTCGGGATAGTTTTGATAAAACAAGAGTTACAGCCATTTTCTGTCACCATATTCCCTCTGTAGACAGCCATGTATTAACAGCAGACAGGAATTCTACAAAATTTACAACTTCACTGTGAGATAACTAATGACAAGTAAATGAAACTCGGCATAATGATAGTTGTCTTAGTGGCCAATTTCAATATAGTTGTTTACAAGATACCTACATTAGATTGAGAGCTACAGGGCATTCACAAGAAACTGCAGACGAACATTTTTTCGTGTCGATGTAATGCATAGACAGACTGATATCGACCACTACCGCAGCGTAGCTATAAAAAAATATGGGCAAAGACTGATTCGCCCTTGTAATTGTACAGCTTAACATCCAAAATCTGCAAAGTTGGTTATACAAGGGACACATTTTTCGTGATAACCTAAATGCACTCTTTGATAACAGTGCATAATGTTCCACTGTTATATTTGCAATCTTTGTTTCATTACCTTTTTTATTTGGTGCTAACTTTTTGTTCTGTAGAAACTTACCCCTCTTACTCAATGCCCTTCAATGGGCTTGCAAGGTATAGTGAATAAATAAAATAAACAAGACCTGTGAACTTTAGGAAGCACACATTTCTTCTTAAAGCTTGCCCAGAGTCCTATTATGGGGTACATATGCACTTTAGTATACGTGATTTACCTTTAGACGCAGCAGACAAGCAGCAGCAAACTTGGATCAACAGATGTACAAGCAAAACATTTCCGATCCAAGTAACTTTTTCAGCGATTTTGCTACTGCCAGTTTTGTTTGCTATAGAAGCTTGTCCGAATAAGCTAGCTTGAAACGGGTACCCTCCTGCTCTCATGTCCTTTCACCATGAGAATACTGTAAAGGACATGGTCGAAGACTGACGAGCAGAATTTTTTATGAACCTTGATGCAACCTTAGAAAAATCGTACGACAGGTCCAAATTCGTAAACTTTTACGAAAAATTTGGGAGAACTGGCAAGTATAAGAATGCAATAGCTACTTATTTAACACTGCCGGTCATTATTTTATTTTTTCCCAGAATTTTCAGGTGGCTTGATAGAATCTTCAAAAATGAACAACTAGAGAGCACCAAAGCAACTCACCAACACCAAACTTATGTGTCCAGCAGCTTTGAAAAAAGGGACAGAAATGTTCAAATGAGAACAGAAAGGAAAAAAATGCATGCATTCAGGCACACATTGGTGCATTCGTGTCGACTTGCACAGCTTTATTTGCGGCAGCTGGCAATGGTAATTTAGGCACATGCTATTTCTTCGCAATCATTGTCACCTCCCTGACAACAGCCCAGACGATTTACTGATGAGAGATCTACATGGATAAACTTGGGCAGGCATCGCTGGCATTAAAAGGGCCCTGAACCCCTTTTTATCGATGAGCCGAAATGTATTTAAAGAAATGCACCCCATGAAGCCTCAAGAAGTACTTCAATGCATTCGGCAGAAGTGCAGTTATTGGCAATCGAACACCCTCATCACTGTGCTCCTGTTCCTTCTTCAATGCCTTGGAGTGCGAAGGCTACGGCGGAGCGGAGCGTGCCCACAACGCGTTCTAAATGTCATCGTGGCATGCAGTTCAAATTTGCTTTTGTATGTTAATGCAGATGCCAATGCACAACGATTTTGGCGCCTATGAAGCGCCAAGCACTGTTGTCCTAGGCAAGCCACAGTGTGCTTAGCCAGTCAACTCGTGGCAACACACTGCAGCAGCTGCAGCATCTATGCTACGAAGAAGACCACAGCTACACGCAACTGTAGCGTGCACGTGCAGCGTTTGCTTTGTGCAAGACAGGGCTTGAGTGCATGCTCGCACTCATATCCTACAGTCTGACTATGCTACGTGGTGCAGACCGGCTTTATCCTTCGCCAGCTTGACTGACAGATAGTAGCCACATCCAACCTGTACATTTTTGAAGTGCTATCAAGTAGTCCGCCAAGGCATCTAACTAGGACAGGCCAGGAGTGAGCATGCCCTGGAAACTGTGTGGTCTGACCGCAAGTTCTGCTTGGTTAAACACTAGTTGAGCATTCAAAACTAGCCTATATAGCAATGGAGACCTGCCAGCTACAACACCGATAAGCAGAGTGGCTGAAGTTTAATTCCTATGCGGGCAGACAATAGTAGGCTTCTTCCAGAAGTATGTGATTATCAAAATTCGAAAGCACATTCTTGCCTGTGTATTAAACTTCAATAAGTATACACAGTAACACTAGAAAGAAGCGCACTGATCCAAACACCCTTCTCGATTGACGTCAGCTATTGGCCAATAGCAGCCACGTATGGGAATCCACTTTATTACAAAATAAGCGTCCAGAAGAGAACGAGTTGGCTTCTGTTGAAAAGAGCGTTTGAGACAAAGGAGATTTCACGCTCCACTTGCAAGCTCCATGCACCGCATACGACAGGAAACCTTAGCCAAGATGTTCACAGCAAAGCAATGTATGCTATCCGCAGACAGTTTTTCTATACCAAGCCCGAGAGGTTGTTCAGGACTAAATCCATCAAATACTGCGTTGTTTTTAACGTTTTAACGCGATAGAGTTAAAGGCTCCATGTCGTAGAAAATCAGGTGTAGGCATAGTTGTCCTTGAGTAAAAATTTCCATATATATTTAGGTATGTGTATATGCCACACCTTGCTATATGCCTGATACCTTGCCACACCATTCTATCACTAAAGTTGCTCATACCTTGTCTTACATTCTTGACAAAGTTATTCCTCAGAATTTTGAACATGACAGCCCACAAACAAATGTCACGAAGCAAAACGCCACAGTGCTTGCCTTTGTTAAATCTTAGACCTAAATATTAGCATTCGCTGCCAGCACTTCCTGGGGAACATTACGATTACGTAAGCTGCTGTTGCCAGGAGGCGCGAGTAGTAGTCAGGGTTCTTGAACGCTATCGCGTTCCATTTTAATGGCGAAGCTTAAGCGCCCTCCAATCTTTTTTTTTTCTAACCCGTCTCGCAATGCCAATATCTCATACCTTTGCCTTGCCTGAGTTACCATTGCGCTATAAATGTGCCTGTCTGTTTGATAAAATACCATTATAATGCCATTATGAAGGAGTCTCTTTAGCCCCATCTACATCTCCTCCAACCCTGATCGCACATTTAAGATCAGAATACCATCATGCTGAACTAACTTGTGTAATGGCTGTATTCCAGAAAACAGCATGCAGTGGAACTAGCGTTGCCATCACTGACAGCAAGCAGTTCAAGAATGCTGTACACGGTACCTACTGTTCAGTAACCTTTTTTTCTTTATTATGTTTCACTGTATAATGCTCCTTCTACTCCTTCCTGTAATGTCGTGAGGTGTTGGAAGCATTCGCGCTAAATAAGTAATAGGCAAATCATAGCACATTAGACAAGGGACAACCGCAAGAACAAGACAAACAGGGTGCCACTCGTTTCTGCAGTTGTCACCTACCTAATGCACTGTGACTTACCTGTTATGCAAGATTAGTTTTAGTGATCTACATGGAGCTGTCTTGTGCCAACCATGATACAGAGGGTGGTCAGGACAGCTCCATGCTCCAAAGATGTGTATAGAGCAGTTCCACAAGTGTTTTTGTGTGGCAGCAGCATCATGTGGTGATGCGGTTGACACGAAATGTATCAAGAACAGCCCACAATACAGGCTGAAGAAGCCATATGGTCACACCAATGGAATGTGCAACCAGACACTACACTCGGACAGCATTAGAAAGTATACAAGTACTAAGCTTGGACGTAAGTCAAGCACTCAAAACGACTCAGATTTAGCAAAGAAGGCGCACGAGATATGGTAAGGCGTTTGCAAAATCTTGGATAGACTTCGGGCAATGGCAAACCAGATGCTTACGAGTGCTGAAGGGTGCAAGAGCTCCCTTAAAGAACTTCTTTGCTGCCTTTGACATCTACTATGCCTCCATCCAGAACATGATTTATGGCCTGCAGCCTCTTCACGCAATCGCAGTCCTTCCTCGTGTATGCAGCCACACTGGGGCAGTCTGCCGTCACAGTCCCAACCCCACCCGACAGTTTCCCAACGAGCTTTCACAAGAATGTGACACTCCACCTACAGAACTTATATACCATAGGTGCTCCTTCAGACCGTGCTTGTGAAACTTGTAACAGCACATATCACACTTGGTCACATCCTCTATAGACTTTCCTCTAAAATAAAGTACGTACATTGTGAGCCTCGAGGAATGAGCATAAAGCCTGTCACAACTGCCCAACTTTATCAGAGTTGATAAAACTTTGATAAAAGGCACAGTAGCGAGATACCGCACATACAGCCTGGAGACTATGTCCTTGTAAGGAAAGGAGGTGTGCCTTCAAATTTAAAATTCTGCGGACCATTTCAAGTTATTAAGACTGCATGCCTGCATTCCTAACTAGAACGGCAACAGAAATGACATAATCTAAGTGAGATGGGTGTCGTCCACCATTTTATTCCAACTTCTTCCTTTTCACTTCTCCCCTAGCATCTTTCTTTGTCTTCTGTCATGCGTCCAGCGCAGACCGCTTCACTCTTCCGGATTTCTTTTAATTACACCTCCTGGGGTAATACTTGAATATGTTTCCAATAGCGGCGCACTCCGTTTGGTCCGAGGCTCTGGCATACCAGACATTCTTCAATATTCCATGCTGGCATGCAGTCTTAATAACTTGAAATGGTCTGCAAAATGATGAATTTGAATGCACAGCTCCTTTCCTTACAAGGACATAGTCTCCAGGCTGTATGTCCGGTATCTCGCTACTGTGCCTTTTATCAAAGTTTCGCTTCATGCAGCGCTTGTAGACCTGTTCTTTGACAGTTTTCCTTACTTCGGCGAGTTCGGGGTTCTCTAGGAGACCTAGCTCACAATCTGCAGGAAAGATGGGCGCTGTACCCGTAAGTTACAAAATGGGGGCTGCAGCCTAAAGCCGTGGTGTATGATCTGTTGTGATGTTTCACAGCGGCCTTGAGACAGCACTTCCAGATACCGGCAAAGTCTGGATACATCTTCAGATACTGCATGATGTCTCGTATGGCACGTTCCGCTAGGCCATTAGCTGCCGGGTGGTATGGAGAAGAATACTTTATCATTATGCCGTGCTCCTGTGCCCACTTCGATAATTTGGCATTCCGGAAAGCCAGCCCGTTGTCGCAGACGAGCGTCTTTGTGTGTTTAAAACATTCAGGTGCGAGGAGATCTATTAAGCTGCTTGCGTCTTCTTTGCCAGCTTTAGCCGCAATCGTCCTTGTGCACTCATCTATGGAGAGTAAGAAAGCTTGCGTTCGCTTGACTCCTTCCTCCTTTTTGAGCTCCGCGAAGTCCAACTGAATTGCTTTGAACAGGACGCTTGAATATTCAGGGTTTGTCATAACGTCTGTCGATTGCTTGAATTTAACTTTGTTCACCTGGCAGAGGTGGCATGTGCAGATGTAATGGCTGATGTCGTTTTTCATGCCCGGCCATGTGAATCTCATGAGCAATTTCTTATAAGTGCGCCAGAAGCCATCATGTCCACCCGATCCAGGGGTGTCGTGGTACAGATGAAGAATCCTTGGAATCATAGTTGGTTGTACGCGATACTTTCCATTAATAAACTGGAGCTCTTCTGTACCTTCTCATAGCTTAATATGATTGTCTCTGGATTATTGCTTGATTGCTGTACAAGTCTTCTTGATAGTGCGTCAGCGTCAGTGAGGAGTGGGCCAGGACGGTGCGAAATTACGAAATCAAATTGTTGCAGATAGTTCACCCATCTAGCAATGCGACCTCTTGGCTGGGCCATGCTCAGAAGTTGAGTCAGTGCTTGATGGTCCGTGAAAAGTATGAATTTGGCACCTTCCAGGTAAGTACGAAAGTACAGCACAGCTTTTAAGACGGCCAGAGCTTCCTTTTCTGTGGTAGAGTAATTTATTTCAACGGGTTTCAGGGTATAGCTGTAGTACCCCACAACGTAGTGTGTGGTCTGATCAGCTTGTTTGGATGGCTTCTGGTATAGAACTGCACAGGTAGCATAATGTGATGCGTCCGTGTTCAGCACGAAAGGCAGAGAAAAATCCGGTATTCGCAAGATGGGGTCCGACCATATTAGTTTTACAAGCTCACGACAGACAGCTTCACACTTCTCGTCCCAATGAAAAGGCAAGTCTTTGAGTTAAACGTGTGAGGCACCTTGTTCTTAGTGCGTAGTCTTTGATAAACGCCCGGAAGTGTCCTGCAAGGCCAAAAAAACGCGCAGGGAGTGCACATCATAAGGCTTTACCAGCTTGGAGATTCTCTCTACCAATTCTTGCTTAGTGCTTTTAGTCTGTCCATCAAACACCCTGCCAAGAAATACTACGGTATCTTGAAAGAACGCATTTTTCTTGAAGTTGACTGAGTTGGGCAAATCTGAGGGCATGAAGAACTTTTGAAAGATGACTACGGTGTTCTTTGTCTTTGAGTAGATGATGATGTTGTCGATGTACACATTGCGAAATATGCCCAGGTAAGGTTTCAGAATGTCCGTCATAATCTTCTGAAACCACGCAGGGGAGTTTTTCCAACCAAATGGTAGGCGGTTGTACTCAAACAAGTCAAATGGGGTTATGAACGCGGTGTACTTCTTCGTTTCTTCACTTAGTGGAATCTGCCACAAGCCCTTGCAGAGATCTATTCGGGAAAAACAATGGCAACCACCAGTTTCGTCAATGATGTCGTCGATTCTCGGCATTGGATAAGGTGTCAATTCAGTTTGACGATTGAGAGCCTGGTAGTCTGCAGAGGCGGAATGTCCCGTATTCTTTAGGTGCAATAGTTATAGGAGAAGCAAATAGGGATACAGAAGGCCGGATGATAGCTGCGTCTAACATTTCTTGCAACTCTTTTTCAGCCACACTTTATCTCTGGACATATTACAGGGGGTTCTACAAACCACTGTTTTATCTGCGAGCTCGAAAGGAACGACATGCGATTTCATTGCTGGAGGGTAGCTTCCCATGCATATAAGCTCTGGGTACTTAGTCTTGATGTCTTGCTGGTGAAAAATTAGCCTTGATAGACTAGGTTCTTCACCAGGATCTTCTGTTCTTATCGTGTCTTCGGTCATTACCTTGTCATCCTAATAGAGGTTTATGTTAAGTTCATGTCTGGACGGGACAAAAGAAAATCGTAGGTGACATTGGGAATTGTCAATACGTCACTGGTAATAGCATTTTCTAGAAATTCAATAGCCAGGGTTACCCATTCGCTACGCATGGTCACTGACCCATCGTAGGCTTGGACACGCAATGTTCTACCAGCGTGCAAACGACTGGCATCCACTCAAGTCTTGTTGATAATTGATACCGAAGCTCCACTGTCGAGAGCCTTCACTTCAATGCCATCTACCTTAATGGGGGCGTACAATAAGCTTGACGACCCCAAATACACTGTCTCACTGAAGCTCTTTTTCTGGGGCTTGTGATGCACGGTAGACAGATTATGTGGAAGTAGGTTGCCATGAACTGCGGTAATTGGTTCTTCACCATCCTCCCAGTCATGATTTACGCTTCCCAGAGATTTGTTTATGAAGCTGTGTTCAGATTCAGTTGACGGCAACGACTCTAGATGCTCACTCAGCTTACGAGAACCAAGTTGCTCTGTTCTACCATCTGGCTGTCTTCTCAATGTAATTCTTGGCACTGAGGTCTGTAGAAAGTTCAGAAGGTCATCAAACGTTCTTGGACCTTTGAGCTGGACATGACTACGGATCTCGATACACAACCCTTGCGTTATCAAAGCTACAACAGCAGAAGATGACAGCTTCGGTTTTGCAGAATACAATAGGCGACGCTTCTCAAGACAGTACTCAAGCAGAGAGCCACCTGTATAACTGAACCGTAGTGCTGCATCCCATCTGTCTACTGCATTGCCTTCGAAAGCCACTAAAAGGTTGCTTTTCCACAGTTCCCAACATTTTGTTCCATGATCCACGAGTTGCACGTCATACTATTTTCTGGCTATACCGCCCAAATAGCGGCGCATATTCAAAATCTTTGTGTCGTCGGAGTGCCACATATTCTTGTCACAGGCGCACTCGAAAAACCACAGCCAGTAGTGTGCACTTTGCGAGTTTCCTTCAAAAACATCTGTTTCAACAATGCTTCGTGCTGACTACTCTCGACTAAGCGCTTGGACGAAAGTTCTCATTATTTCGATCTGTTGTATAATGTTCCTTTGCCGTTCCATAACACTCAAGTCAAGGCTCACCTTCCCGGCAGGCGTTTCCTCTTTGAGGGTGCCATGTCGTATGGGTTCCAGAACAAGTTCACTCAGTGTCTGCAGTTGTAGGTTCACTGTCACCGATCCTGTTTGCATGAGGGCTTGGCGGCTGATTGCAGCTTGTTGCAGCACCACGTTGATCAGCGCGGTAGAACTAACTTCAAGAGGAAGGTCCGTCGCTGGCTCACCGTGCACTTGGTATCGGGTGAACACAACAGACTCCGATGACGCCTGGTCGACGAAAAACATCACCCGCATGGCTGGTCTTCAAAAACTGTCGGCTGCGCCAAAATGTAGCGTTCCTAACTAGAACGGCAACAGAAATGACAATCTAAGTGAGACGGGTGTCGTCCGCCATTTTCTTCCTTCTCACTTCTACCCTAGCCCCTTTCTTCGTCTTCTGTCATGCGTCCAGCGCAGACCGCTTCAAATAATACATACCATTCCATACAACTGGGATCTGCATCCGTCTGCAAAGGCTTATTTTTTTTTTTTTCCCCTTTGGCACGTAAATGCTTTAATGTTGCTTCATCCACCAGCAACTAAAAAGACCATAAGGCCACCAACATTAGTCGCAGACAAAGGCTCATTGTATTCGTGGTCAAACGTCAAGTGCACTGTCTTGCACAGTCACATCGCTGTAGTGGCTGCAACTGAAGTGTTGGAGAGCAGTGTGCGCAGTCATACAACATTTATCAGAAGGAAAAGAAGACTGAGCTCGAACCAAATAACTTTTTCCCCAAAAATGCCAGCAAAAGTAAACAAAAAATCTAGGTGGAAATTCAAGAAGTGTTGGGGCGTGGTAGAACTAGCCTAAGCTCGCCCGCAAGAAACACCGCATCGCTGCCGCGACTCGAATGCAACCTCCACAGAAGAAAAGGCTAAAAAAAAGAATACATGACTATTAAGGGGGAGGGGGATGCGTGAGGGAATTAAGACTTTTGCAGATTTGCCCCCCCCCCCCCCAGTCCGAGGAACCCGTACAACAAAGACAGCGAAGGGAGCCGTCCCACCCTTCTGAAGTCTATGTCTTGCGCCATTGCCAGAAATCTACCCGAAATTATGCAAACGCTTCGCTGTAACCGATGCAATTCCTTTCTAAAGTTTCATTATAACTGAGCTCAGAAGTTCTATACACTCCATTATAGAACACGCACGTTCCTGCGCTACCGAGACCGGTGTCCTGCTGCTTGGCATTCGATAGTGACAACGCAGACGCATGCGACTGCCCTTAAACCGAAAACGCTGAACCTCACGCGTAGAGTATCTGGTTGCCTTACGCCAACAAACACGAGAACGGGAAAACAAAATTATCTAGAAAGCAAGCGCATCCCAGGAGAAAATCTTGTCCAAAATTTCTCTTACGAGAGCAGGGAACCCCAAGGACGCGTTTTCAAAACCTGCAGTACGAACCGTCAGCTGACCACGAGACGCTCGAAACCGTCCGAGACTTGTCAACGTCGAAACGCAAGCACGGTTGCAGCGTCGAGCAGGACCAAAGCAGGACGTCTTCACCGGCAGTGGCGAACATCGTGGCAAAGCGAAGGCGGTAGAGCAAACATATACTCCCGTGCTTTAAGTACCACGTTCAGCCCCGTTCCACGTTAGCGTCGAACTGCTAACAAACCGAGCAGCCGCGCGCAAATCTTCGTCATGCACAAAATGCGCGCGCCTACGCAACTGTATTCATGCGCGTCGGTACTGCATGATGAGTTTTCTTTGGTCCTTTCTTTCTACAAACTTGTACAAAAACTAATCAAATGCATTATTTTACCTTTTTTAAAGGCTAATGCACTAGTAATAAGGGCTGTAAAAGGTGTAACAAATTCCACTACACTGAACATTTTCTCTGCGCGTAGGATAAATAACGGCACTGAGTACAGCACTTTTTATATAAAAATATTTCAAATTTAGCATAACAAAGTAATATTTCAAATATAATTTTCTGTAGAACAAGAATTAGCTAAAAGCTTTCTTTTAAGCTTACTAAATACGTGTTTTATGTGAGGTAGTAAGCGTATTGTTGCTGGCGCCACAAGAAGAGTGTTCAAAGAAAACCAGAGTTTAGGCATTTCTGTGTCAGCCCCTCCTTTTTGAGCAACGCGAATGCGCAACTGCCGCCCGTTAGTTTTGGCGTCCAAACTTGCTACGTTTCCTACAATGGAAATGTGTTGACATCGTCGTAGAGTCGAAAAATTTTTGAGTTCCGTGGTGTCAAGGTATCGACGGTTTCGCGCACCGTGTCCACCGAAATCGGAGCCGAGGAGGAGACAAAGCGCCATCGACGTTCTCTGGACGCAGCGGTAACGGCGCGCGCTCGCGCTACGAGGGACCGGCAGCGCGTGCCCGAGCAGCCTCACCGTGAGTTGTCGGGCGCGCGGGGCCAGCGAATCGGTGGCGGCGCTTCGTCCGTTGTGTGTGACCAAGCGCGCGCACCCGACTCGATGGTCGCTGCCGCCGTCGTTTTTTTGTCGTTGCGCGCGTCCCGGAGTTTGTGTTCGCCTCGCACCTAGGGACGAAAAAAGAAGAGCCAGCGAGTGCTGACGCTCCGACAAATAAAGATGTCGTGTGTCGGGAACGCGCGCCAGAGCAAACGCAGCGACGCGCCAAACTGCTGCCTCGCGATGCCGCGACTACGAGCGTGGGCCATTCCGCGCGCGTCGCGTTTTGTACAGCGTCGCCAGTGGACGTGTCGGGAAAAGTGCTCCGTTTCAGTTCTCGTGTACGATCTTTGCTCAGGGATCGGCACTATCTCGCTCTTTTTCTGTCGCCTGGGCGCACCTTCTCGATGTGGCGCGCTGGCCAACTGCCGCGGAGTTTGACCTTCGACGCGGCTAGAAATCGCGACGCACGTAGAAACAGTATGCTTTCACAGCTTCGCTTTCGCCTAATATCGACCCCTAGCGACTGGAGACAGCGTGTGTTCAAATATTTAGTTACGTACTGTGTCCCATTCGTTCTACATGCGTGACTTCGCATGTTTGGCGAATCGAGTGTCTCACAAAATTTCGGCTACTATCGCTTCACAAGCGAAATAAGGCTCAAACGCCACCGCGTCTCGTTGTCGATGAATCTGACATGTTTGTTGTTATGTAAGCAACGAAAACCGCGTGTTATGGGCATTTGTTTTTTTGAACAAGCCTCCTTTGCAGTGACCAAGTTGCAGACACTGACGTTGTCATCCCTTTTTACCCATAGAACCTGAGTCATGGCAGGCGGTGACGGCAAAGATGTACCAGAGCCCACGACTACTGCACCTGTTTTCACAACTGAGGTGGGTGTTGTGTCATCTTCACTGCTTGTAGCCCACTCATGCGCCAAACTAATGTTTTGCTCTCTTCCAAGCAGCTGGACAGCCCGGCCTTGTTCGACGACCCAAACCTTCCCGAGGGCTGGTACCGCAAGGTCTGCCAGCGGCAGAGCGGACGCTCGGCGGGCAAGTTCGATGTCTACATATACAAGTGAGTCGGGGGAAACGATATCTCCTTTTGCAAGCTTTCGTGATTTCAAGACTGCGCAGGTCGCTTCATTTGAGAAACAGCTGTTGTCAAAACAAGGGCAAGAATTGGACATGGATGGATTCTGAGGTGCACACGGGACACATAAGCACTGTGCAACACACAGGCTAGCTGCGTCCTCTCTTCATTGCTACCACTTATTAACAATTACACATTTATTAACCAAAAAAAAGAAGAGAGAGAAAGCTACAGCTCAACATGTGCATCCCCAGAGGTTTCAGAAGCTACAGTGGAGCTAGTTGGGCTTCTTACAGGCCACATTGCGGAAGCTGCACAAGCAGTGTGGTTGCATAACTCTCACTCTATGCATCAGAGTGCAGTTTTCCTCTTTTTATATGTGCGATGCTTTCCAAGGAAGAAGTATTCCATACATTACAACTACAATGTGTTGACGCAAGGGTACATCAAATTGCATATTTTTTGTGCACCTTAGTTCTTTTAGTATGGGACATACTGTGCTTTCGTTGTGAACCCAAGTCGTGCAACTGTAGTCACAGAAATGTGTTGCTCCACTCGTCTGGTATTCAGAGGGTTTAAATCCGCGACGCCTTCTGTGTAAGAAGTGTATTATTTTTCAACGTAAATGTATGAGACTTCACCTTTATATCGAATTACATAATGTGTCCCACATTTTTCTTTCATTTGTAATGCAGTATTTTTGGTAGCAAATGCAACAAGTGAGAGCCTTTTTAGCATTGCCACCTACTTATGAAACAGCATATATACTTAAGTCATCTAGACATCAGGGCCTACATCCCATACCATTGCACATGCCTTGAAGCTCTTGAGGAGCTTACGCTCGTGCGACGCGGGCAGAAGAAATGATATGAATTGGTTAATTGGTTTTGCTCGGGGCCACACATGCATACTTGATGGCATTGAATCTTATTGCCGTTTACGTACTGCGCTGTGGCTACTCATTCAACTGTTGAACATGTACTCTTCCTCCGAATGTTTGCAGTTAAAACTGCACATGAACACATTTCTTAAGTGAACCTGTTCTGCATAGAGTATGCCTGCTGATGCTTTTAGTTAACATTTATTTGCTAAATACATATATTGCCTTGATAATATTATGATTGGCATACAAAATTTGTTCACTGCAGCTATCATTATGCTGTTTATTGTCATTAAACATGCACTTGTGGCAGCAGCTATAGATACGGTGGTATTATCTTCACCCACACAGCATGCATATTCTTTAAAAGACATCAAGCAAGTTTGCACATTCTGAGTGAAAAATGAATTAATGGATGAGTGCTTTATTTGACCCAGTCAATTAGGGAACGAACTTCAAACAAAAGCAGCAAAAAAGTAGCTTGAGGACATCTGGTGCCCAGAAACGAAGTACAGGTGTATATTGTACAGGGGCAGCATGTTGGCACAATTTATGCCAGCAGTCAGTGGTGAAATAACATTTCAAAAGGACACAAGATGTAGCATGAAGTATTGAAGAATAGATCTTCAACGAAATGCAATGAAATTGTACATAAGAAAAAGGAAAATAAGAAGTGCGTAGTCTCAGTCAAGGCCAGATTTTACCTCTGAACACCTCATGGCGAGCTGTAAGGATGCAAGGACATGCCTGCCAACTCTTCCGAATTTCCCGTAAAATGTACAAATTTGGACCAGTCTTACGATGTTACGAATGTCGAATCAATTTTTATGGAAAAGTTGGTCTTTATGACTTTTATGGCCCATGTTGCCAGACTAGATTAGCGTTTTCGTAAGACAAAAAAAAATTATAAAGAGGGATTTCATTTTATTATTTATTGTCAATTGCCAAGCACTTAGAATAAAAAAATTTCGTATGTGTTGACAAACAATTTATACTCATTTTGTATGCTCTGTCGGAAGTTGGGGTGAAATCACTCCTCGTGATGCCTGGCCATCGCACCTCGCACATTCGCCACTTCCGGCAGCTAAGTTCACCAGCCAATCATTTTTTGGTCGATCCAGGTTGACGGCAAGCATCAAATTTTTTTATGTCAGTGTTTCATTGTGGTTTCGGCTCCCAGTGGTGGCAAGTTGTTCTTTTGTTTACTGTAATTTCCTTTATCTTATCATTTTGCACCTCAAGTAAAAACTACAAATAATTTCCTCTGTGCTTTCCTTGGCTTCGTGTGGTTGTATCTAATTCAGGTAGCTGATATTCTAGCCGGTCATGATTCATGTCTTGCATTAAAAGACATGTTTTTTGCCGCAATTGAACACTCACAAAAGGAAGACACATAAAGACAACACAGGCAACATATGTCTGTTGCAACATATGTCTTGCATTGTGTGTTAGGCAGCAAATCATTCTTCTTTATTTCCCAGAAAGAAAATAATGAAAAGAACAACAAAGATAATGGGACGAAAGTGTGATTATTGCATTGCTGTATTCTAGCTTCAGGTTTCATTTGATTCCCCTGCACATTCTGCAATAGTTCGAGTGGCGCTGCACTTTATTCATTTCACCAGTTCAGCATGGCTGCATTTGCTCATCACCATTAGATTCACATAGCACAGGCTTTGTACAGGACGAGTTCACAACATTCCCTGCACTTGCCAGAGAGGTAGTGTAATGTTCATACAGTTTATAGAGTTTCCAACAAAAATCACCAGAGGGAACTCTGGCATTAGTCGCTCAGGGAGCTGCAGATGTGGCTGTTGAGCCATCATAGGAACAATGGTTAGTATGTGGATTTTCTTAAGGGGCCCCTCACCAGGCCCTATAGCAAGTTTTGGTTATATGCTGGAAGTTGTTACGTGTCCTCTAAGGGGCGTTCTGCCACAAAAATTTTTTCAAATCGGCTCTCTAATAGCTGAGTTAAAAACATTTCAATGCCTCGAAATCATGGTTTCAGAGGACGAGGTCCACTGCATAGCGCGACACTCTCTCCACTCGCCCCGTCTAGCCTCCGCAAGCTAAATTCCTTTCCCTGCGTTCTCCCATACTAGACCTTGAGGATAGCATGATGCACATGTCACGGGCCCCGCCTTTTTTATTTTTTTCTTCTTTCGTTCTTTTTTTTGTCTTTGTTCTTTTTTCGGAGCTGCTCATTTCCACCAACACATTGTGCGTGAGCTGTTGTGATGTCACGTTTCGCGCAGCGCACGATTTTGCGCGCTGTGCACAAGGATACATGACTAGCGGTATACTTCAGTGCTGCATGAATAATGATGCAGAACAAGCGGATCGTAGAGCATGATCACGTGCTGTAACACGGTAGAAAAGGGCCTAGTTCCGGTACCTGTGCACGTGACTGCACGACCGTGGGAACAAGCAGACGAAGGGGAAGTACATCTCTCTTGCTTCGGTGCAAAGTGAAACAAAAGACACGCAGACATTCCGTTTGTGACTTTGGCAATGATTGAATAAGAATCTAGGTATATATATATTAATGTTCTTTCTGAATAAAATCAGTCGCGAGTTTGCGCCCGTCCATGTCCTTACTCGTCCGTGTCTTTTTTAGCGCAATTCCCTTCTTTTAGCAAATTGTTCATTCTCAAACGTTTGTTGTGTACACAACAATTGGTAGTAATTCCGCACGTGCGCTTAGTATTACTGCCTCCTGCGTTTAGAATTATACAATAGCTTCAAATTTTAGGCGGATAACAGCAGATAGAGCACAGTGAATAAAGCCGCGAGCATGAAGATGAGACAAACTCGCGTGCTAACCATCATTGACACGCTTGCTGAACAATTGTAGTGCCAGAGTTCTCTCTGGTAATTTTAGCCGGGAACACTGTGCGGACGGTGCCCTGCCTGTTCAGCATGAGCAAGACCTGGCACTGAACTAGTGGAAACTGGTTAATCAAGTGCAGGGCAAATCTAACGGACCAATAATGAGGTGAAATTGGAAGAAATGTATAACAGACATACTACAGATAACCCGTGATCTATCGAAGTGACAGATCAGCATGGTAAGCAGATACTCACTCAAACTTGCCCACCAATACTTTAGCAGGCAATGTACTCACTCATGCTCATGTTCATCAGCACTCAATTGCATTCATAGCTGCTTCTATTCACACTGTACTGGAACCCACTTACGCTCATACAGTATTTGCGTCAACACCCTCTGCACACATGCGTCCAACCTAACTCACTGTCACTGACTTCTGATTAATTTGTTGAATTGGCACGGAAAATGACGGCAAAGCAAAATGAAGACACAGGACGAACGCTGTCTAACAACTGCAGTTCATAAAAAACAAAACACAAAAGAAGCAAGACACCATCTGCTTGTGCTAGTCATTAGGAGGTCACATGGAATAAATCGCCCAGCTTGCCACTTTACTGACTTTTGTTCGTACTCACGTTAATGGGCACTCACTTCCTTTCACACTGGGCTCAACTTGAACCCTCTGTCACTCGCTGATGCTGCATCTCACATCTATCAGATGAGTGTGGAGCGAGTGTGACTAAGCCAACCTATGATTGGAGTTGCAGAGTGGTGTGCCAGCTGAGGACAATAGATGATTATCTGGTGTGATGAGGCTAGGAAATTTGCAGGCGTGGGATGGAGTCAGCTAAAGCAAGACGGGGGTAATTGAAGATTGGTGGGAAGCGAGGCCTACAATATTGATCGCCAACTGTGTGACATCAACTGATCTCATGACAGCAATAGCAAAAAAGAGCAGACACACACCCAGTAAAACCTCATTAATTTGGATTTCGTTGGACTGAAAAAATGTCCGAATTAAAAGGGGATGTGGCAATGAAAACTTTTTTTTGTTATTTATTGGAATAAATTGATAAAATTTGGCATGCAGGTGTGACTTGTTATGCTGATATCATAACTGAAATCATATATTTATTATTGCTTGACATAGTCTGTTAATTCTTGCTATTGCTTCTTGTTCTTGAAGCGCATCTCAAACACCATGTGGCAAAGATTGAATGTCGATAAGCTTAAACACTACCTCAGCATTCTACTGAAAAAGAAGAAAAGTTTCAGAACACTGAGCCCAGCCTCAACATCAGCTTCACTACGCGGCTGCAGCAGGCACTGTTGACATTGTCAGCGTTACTCTCATCACTGCACAACACGAACCAAATGGAAATGGATGGCTTCACAGATAGAGGGAGGGATTGTTGGCTACTAAAAGGCTATCCGTCTGCTGAATTTATTGTGCTTTCAAGCTTTTAAACTGCTATGTGCATGAAAAGGCACTGGTAGCGGTATGGGGGGGTCGATTAAACCCAAGCAGCATGCTTTTGCATTCGACCCAGATAAGCTTTCCTTCCATAGCCAATGCATCGGTTCTCGCCTGAACTTTCCAGTTTGTTCAAATTAACTGAGGTTTAATCAACAGTAGTTGACTGTATTAAATTATTTAGGATGCTCTGAGGCTTGCCAGTAAGTAGGTCGCGGACTACCACTTGACGCAACAAAACCAACGAAGAGTATAAAATATGACGTCAGTACTTAATACAGCCAGTTCAGAACACGCGCAAAGTGTGGTTTGGCTTCAAACGTGGAAAGGGAGGCTATTCATATTACCGTAGCTCGTGGTAGTTTAATGGTACCAGACACCACTGACGCGCACGCAATATGAACATGCCACAGAAAGCTGAGTCCACTCATCACTCGATAAGCAAAAACGAGAGCGGGTGTCCCTGCATTTCCAAGAGAAGTGAATGATTTGAAGGACCAATTCGGCAGCTTTCGGCAACTTGGTCATTTTTTGGCCATCAACCACCTCACGCTCGAGTTGTTTGAAATACCACATGACTACCACCTCTGCTTCTGGGGACACAGTAAGCCTACTTTTTTTTATGTCCGATGATGCACCGCTCTTGGTGCGCGTTTTGAGTGGGTAGCAGAGAAGGTGCTGCATTTATTTGTGACGCTCTTGAGGAATTAAGGCTTTTTTCTTTAACTATGGAGTCAACTACCTGAAGAAGCAGAAAAAATGCGACAGACCAAATTTTCTGGTCAGTACTCTTTTTATATATATATATATATATATGCGGGATCTGTCAATGAAGAATCGGAAAAAGCAGCAGAGTAAAGTTAAGGAGGTTATTTTTCTGATGCCACTTTATGTGGAATGGCAGACATTCTAAATTGTATGATAATTACTGATTATGCACTGAAGGTGATCAATGTCATGCTTGTAAGGTTAGAAAACGACAATGACTGCTTTATGGGATGCACTCTCACTCATATGCTCATGCATAGTTTTGGCTGCCTTGCTTAGGCACTCCGCTGTTAATTGTGTTTAGTCCGAGCAATCAAGTAATTAAGGCAATTACAATTAGTGTATATGTGGGCTTTTCTTCACTGCACTGCAACTCCATGACCAGATGCTGCGATCACCTTTCTTTAACAAATAATTTTAGGGAGTATACATATAATTATGTGTACACAACATCTGGCATTGTATCGAAGTGTTGTTGCCACCTAAATGCACCAGCCTCTCCTATTACACATTGCAAAAAAAAAAGAAAAGAAATTTTTTCAGAGAAATTCCAACTGCTCGAACAGAACCATAGAGGAAACAACTTTAAGGAGAGCTGCAGATGTTAGCCTGGTGAAATGTTGTGCATTCCAAATTCATGATACTTGAGGAATGCACAGCTTGTGGCTGCGTCACTCGAGTCTACTCACCCGAGTGCACATCATCGTCCACAGAGCTCGGGAACGAAACAAGAGTACATTAAATTAAAGTTGGGCATGCCTTCCTGCAGAGTAAGCACACACACTTTAAAACAAGAGTGCTTGCATTATATTGCTTGCTTTTCCCACTCTTCTACAATTCAGAAACCCATTTAGTGCCTGAAGCTAACAAAAGTAACATATTAGACCACGAAACATAGAGCAAGACAGCTTTGTAGGGCAGCAATCTTCCCGCCTTAAGGGAAGGCCATTATTGTTAGTACAGTCGAACCTGCTTATAATGATTCCAGATATGACAATCTATTGGTTATAACAACCACATTTCAGTGTATTTACGATTTTCTGACCCTGCCTATCGAAACTGCTTCCATATAATTTTTTTTTTTTTTAAATCACCCTATTGTTAAAGTGAATGCTTCGAACACGGTCACAGTAAAAAGAGCGTGGGCGCGAAGTACCAGAGCACAATGCACGACCAAGAGTGGCGTGCCGCAGCGCGTGTTCCACTCCAGTGTAACTGCGATGATGATACAGCCGTCAGAATGAGCAAGCGACTGGCACGCATGAATTTCGGAAGCCGCGAAAAAAGGTCACACACTTCCAATGCGCGAAGGAGGCATACAGCATGAGCAGCATGGTGCAAAGCATGCACAGGTGCGTGTGCTGGTGCAATACATCACTATGGCTGTACTCTCGTCTTACGCTTTTGTTCATGAGGTAAAGTGTGCATTACGCCTATTTCAACAATTTGGAAAGACCATGTGTTTTTCCGCCATGGGAACAATGGCCGCTCAAGTGTTACTGTTACTGTCGATATTCCTGCTGTCCAAACTGGTGAGAACACTGTGCCATGCACTCCCACCACACAGTAGCAAAAGATTGGCAGTTACTAAGCCATTATCAGATCACGGTTTGGCGGTGCTTCGTTTTCACGTTGCCGATTGCTGATAACATTTTCATGTTGCTGACTGCTGATAATAGTTTGTGGGGACGTTCTATCTTTCAAACATGGCATTTGATTTGCCCGAAGCGACCAAGATAACATAAGGTTACTGCTCTTGCGTGGCTGACATGCAGTTGTAATGCCGAGACCATGACGTCCGAGACCTTCGCAGAATGGCGGCGTGCCGCAGTAGTTTCCAAAGTTTATGCTTCCGGCCAACTGGAATGCTTCGCTCTCTTGTGCAGAATACAGTCATGTCCTGTCGGTAGCAAACATATCGCAAGCTCTCGAATAAAAAATGACGGCAGCACCTGCAGTTTCGAAATGACAGGTGATCGGAACTGGGTGCTGTTTTGAAAGAGCTGTACAACGACGCATTTTGTTCTTTAGAAGGACATTTCCAATGGAAATTTACAGCTAGGTACAGGAAGGTACCGAGAACGAAAATGACACTGAGAATCTGGTTTTCTTGCCAAAGTGCTGCCTAATTGTAACTGCCGGTGACAGCTTTAGTGCGGTTTATTTTTTAGCGTCTTTTAGGGTGAATCCATGTGTAAAGAATTACTGATATACCAACCACTTTTTACAGAACTATCAATGTTGTTGTAAATGGGTTCAACTGTGGCTAATTATGATTGGTTGTTATTTCAACTACAGCCCCTGAATAGCAACACCTTACTGCATTGTAGGGTAAAAAAAGCTATTCTTAGGGCTGATTGGTTGTCCTCTATTTTTCCATTATATAGATTGATTGAATTCCTTTATGCAAACAGGTGGCACTAAAACACTTCTGCGCATCTGTTGTTTATATCAGTCGTGTAAATCGCAGTCCCTGCCCTTCGTACATTGCAACTGTGCAGTCGCCCAAAGAGTTGTGGGAATTGTAGGGCCCATGTGATCACGTAAGCCAAAAGTTCGTTTGTGGCCTGAAAGAAACATGTCCGGAGTGAACTTCTTTGTCAGGCATGTCACAAGGGGAATGCTGTCTTGGTTATCAGATTCAGTCAGCCATGAGCCTATGTCCTCTTCTTGGCGGCAAGGGTTAACCTTGTGTGGCTATCCTGCCTTGGGTACACCATATTTGGTTATAGTGATGGCGTATGACTGGCGTCGTGCAGACTTGTATGCAAGCTCTGCCGTGTCCCCTCGTTAGGCTTCCATGGTGGGCGGTCAGCGCTGTTGCCGAATTTTTTTTTCGTATTTTCATGGAAACTTCTTTCCTCCCACTTCCTGATCGCCCTCAGAAACAAGGGCGCACCGAAGATTTATTCCAGTTTTTCGGACGCCAAATCCAAAACTTCCCCCGCTTTCACGTTATTCAATCTGAAAAGACAGACAAACCAGTGCGAACCATTTCACCGTTCCTTGTGTCAAAGTCCTTGACTGATGTTCTTGGTCCAGGTTACAAGGCGTCGAAGATGGCAAGTGGTGACCTCCTCTTGGAGCTCCGCGACCAGAAGCAATATGACAAACTACCGAAGCTAGTGTCATTCGGGGAGACCCACATAACAGTAACCCCGCACCGTACAATGAACACCACCCGCGGTGTTGTGTCGGATGATGATTTGCTTGAGCTGACTGAAGCGGAACTCCTGGAGGGCTTCAGCGAACAAAATGTGATCAATGTCAGAAGAATTAAAATGAGGCGAGATGGTAAAGAGATTCAGACGAAGCACTTAATAATCACCTTTGGTTCAAGTGTCCTGCCCGAATCAATTGAGGCCGGGTACATCAAGCTCCGTGTTAGTCCGTACATGCCAAATCCGCTTGGATGTTTCAAATGCCAGCGTTTCGGCCACAGTTCGCAGAAACGTCGGGGTCGCCAAACATGTGCTAAATGCAGTGCCCATGAACACATCACTGAAACTTGTGAGAACGATCTCCACCGTGTAAACTGTGATGGGGAGCACGCCGCGTACTCGCGGTCGTGCCCCTCCTGGAAGAAGGAAAAAGAAGTTGTAACGATTAAAGTAAAAGAGAATACATCGTTAAAAGAGGCACGCAGGCGGGTAGCATACCTGCCAAAGAAAAGCTTTGTCGAGGTGGCACGTCAGGGGGCAGCATCACAACGGCCTCGGGCGGCTGCCCGACCCACAAGCAGTGAGTCGGCAGTTACGTCATTTGCCCCCATGGTGGTTGCAGCTAGCACTGCTCCGCCAACCGAGCAGAAGGGACCACCGACCCCGAAGGTGGGCGCAGCCAAGGCTGCCCCAAACTCCCCGGTCCCTTCCAGCGCTGGCAACAGCCGGCGCAGCCAAATACCCCAGGGAGCCCCATCGACCTCCGGGCTGGTGGGCGCAGGGGTCTTGCCTTCCGAGGTGAGACTCTCTCGAAAAACTTCTCGCTCGCAAGAGCACGTGTCCGGCGCCTCACAAGAGGCAATGGACACTACACCTATCCTCAAGGGGGGCCAAGCGCGTAAGGAGCGGTGAGGCTCCCTCTAACGCTCCAGAAAGGGCAGAACCCCCGTTACAGGGCCTCGAAAGAGCTCTGTAACCTAAGGCATCACCTCCGTTTCCATACACACAGCACTTATTTACTTTCAATATGGATACACAAATTATTCAATGGAATGTTAGAAGTCTTCTTAGGAACCTTGATGACGTGCAAGAGCTTATCCAAATACACAATCCAAAAGTGCTGTGTCTACAGGAAACACTTAAAACCACAACACACAAACTTTCTCCGACCATATGTCAAGTTCCGCAAAGATAGCGAGGATGCTGTCGTATCATCAGGCGGTGTTGCCATTTTTATTCATAAAAGTATTTCCTGTCAGCGTTTACAGCTGCAAACGCCCCTTGAAGCAGTGGCGGTTCGTACTGTTCTCCTCAACAAACTTATCACTGTGTGCTCGCTCTACATACCCGCACATTACAAATTAGCTAAACATGAATTTCAGTCCTTCATAGATGCATTGCCAGAACCTTATATTGTTCTTGGCGATTTCAATGCACACAACTACCTGTGGGGCGACCCTCGTATAGATGCGCTAGGACGTCTTGTTGAACAGTTCCTTTTTTCTTCTGGTGCGTGTCTGCTGAATAAGAAGGAACCCACTTATTACTGTCTCGCAAACAGAACCTTTTCTTCAATTGATCTTAGCCTAGTTTCCCCGTCAATACTGTCTGAACTCAAATGGGAAGTTAACAACAATCCTTACGGAAGCGACCACTTCCCCATACTGCTAAAAACACCTAAAGAGAAGGAATATCCACCACAGGCTCCTAGGTGGAAGATTGATACAGCCGACTGGGAGAAATTCCGAACTCTTACTAGTATTTCATGGGATGACATGTCCTCGCTAGGAATTGATGCTGCTGTGGAGTATCTTACAGCCTTTATAATAGATGCCGCATCTAAATGTATATCAGAAATAAATGGTTTGGCATTCAAACGGCATGTCCCGTGGTAGAACGACGAATGTAGGATCGCTCGTAAAAAACAGAACAAAGCGTGGGGGTTGCTACGCGCTTCGCCCACTGTGGAGAATCTTATTAACTTTACAAAAGTAAAGTCTCAAGGCAGGAGAACACGCCGACAGGCCAGACGAGAGAGTTGGCAGAAGTTTTTATCGGGCATCAACTCATATGCAGATGAGGCCAAAGTCTGGAATAAGGTTAATAGGATAAGAGGGCGACAAACATATTCACTCTCTTTGGTAAACACACAAGGCGATACGTTGAAAGACCAGGCAGACTCGGCGAGCATTTTGAGAGTGTGTCAAGCTCAACAAATTATTCACAGTCCTTTCTCAAATTCAAACAAATAGAAGAATGTAAGCCATTCATCAGAAAATCTCGACAGAATGAACCATACAACCGTCCTTTTAGCATTGCCGAGTTGAGAGCTGCCTTGAGTGCATGCAAGAGCTCTGCACCGGGATCTGACAGAATCGTGTATGAAATGATCAAAAACTTGCACACTGACACCCACGTTACACTATTCGCACTTTTCAACACCATTAGGGCTGTAGAATACCTTCCAACCACACGGAAAGAAGCCATTGTCGTCCCTGTTTTGAAACAAGGCAAAGACCCTTCTTCAGTGGCAAGTTACCGCCCGATAGCCCTCACAAGTTGCCTTTGTAAGGTATTTGCAAAAATGATTAATCGGCGACTCATTCATTTCCTTGAACAGAGAAAAATGCTTGATCCCTATCAGTGTGGCTTCAGGGAAGGGCTCTCCACAACTGATCACCTTGTACGTAGTGAAGCAAACATCCGTGATGCATTTGTACACAAACAGTTTTTCCTATCCATATTCCTCGATATGGAGAAGGCATACAACACAATGTGGCGCTACAGAATCTTGAGAGACCTGTCAGAAATGGGAATCCACGGTAATATGCTAATCCTAATAGAAAACTATTTGTCCACTCGTACCTTCCGGGTAAAAGTCGGCAATGTACTCTATGTCCTTTTACACAAGAAACTGGTGTACCTCAAGGAGGCGTGCTCAGCTGCACGCTCTTTATCGTGAAGATGAACACGCTTCGTGCTTCATTGCCACCTTCCATTTTTACTCTGTCTATGTGGACGACATTCAAATAGCTTTCAAATCCTGTAACCTCGCAGTGTGCGAGAGACAAATACAGCATGGCTTGAACAAGGTGTCCAAGTGGGCAGACCAAAATGGATTTAAAATCAACCCCCAAAAAAGCTCTTGTGTTCTCTTTACAAGAAAAAGAGGCCTGGTCCCGGTTCCTTGCTTAAAACTGTGTGGACAACAAATACCTATCAACAAGGAGCACAAATTCCTAGGTATTATACTTGACTATAGACTCACTTTCATTCCACACATTAAATATCTGAAAGAAAAATGTCTAAAAACAATGAACCTAATGAAACTTCTATCCCAGACTACATGGGGTAGTGACAGGAAGTGTTTAATGAATCTATACAAGAGCCTAATTCGGTCTCGATTGGATTATGGTGCCTTAGTACAGTAGAACCCCGCTGTTACGTTCCTCACTGCTGCGTTTTCCCGGCTGCTACGTCGTTTTCATCTGGTCCCGGCATAGCTTCCATAGGATCCAATGTATAAGGAACCCCGCTGTTACGTAGTAGCTGTGAAAACGTTCCCGCATGATGCGTCGCAACCCGAACCCGCCTGGGCTAAAGTAGGCAATACGCTCCAACCGCCATTTTGGTTTTTGACTAGTTTTGACCGGGCTTGGCCGGGCTTGGCTATGGAACTGGCTGCAAGAAGCCACACGCCAGTTCGAGAGGCCGCCAATAGATGGCCATACGTGAAAAATGCTCTCACTATCACTGTGATTACGGTCACCGCATGGTTTGTTGGACGGGTCGACTCACGGAGGAAGGAAACTCGGGAGAGGCCCTGACGTCACTCTTGGTGAAGCTATAGCTAAAGGGAAGCCGGAAGTTGGCGTTGCTCATGGCGTTGCTCCGCCTATCGGGCCAGCTGTCCTCTCTTGTTTACATTTCTCACGAAACCACGCCGCACTGTGCGCAACCGGGCTGCTCGGACGCGCGCGCTCCGCAGCAATACTAAAGAATCGTTAGCACGTTAGCATGATTATGCCAAAGAGGGCAAAATTTTCCGCGGATATTCCTTTGTCCGTTGCCATTGCCGTGGCGCGGTGACGACGAGGAGCACGAGCCGCATGATGCCAGGGAGTTGCCAAATCCTAGCTTTGGAGAAGCCGTCGCGGCTCTGGACCTCCTCCGCAGGTACGTCGCACCTCACAGCGACGCTGACAGCAGTGCGGCCTTCCAGGCTATTGAGAAACGTGCGGCGATTTCTAGCGAGCGAAAGAAACGGCAAGCCACCATTCTGGACTTCTTTAAGGTCTAAGCGCACTCTGTGGAAATAAATCGTCTATAGTTGAAGCTGCACTTTTTTCATTCATTTTTGAAACTTTCCTCACTCTTGCGTTTTCCCGGCTGTTACGTTTTTTTTCCTCGGTCCGGTGAAAAACATATGAACGGGGTTCCACTGTATATAACTCTGCCGCCCCGAGCGTGCTAAAGCTGCTAGATCCTGTTCACCATCTAGGTGTCCGCTTAGCCATTGGCGCTTTCAGAACAAGCCCGATTGAAACCTTATATGCGGAATCAAATGAATGGTCTCTTCATCACAAAAAACTTACATCAGCCTAACATATTTCCTGAAATCCAATCCAATCATCAACATCCATGTTTTAACACTGTTAACGATATGACGTGTTCTACACTTTTCCAGAATCAACGCTCTGTAAGACAGCCCTTCTCGTTTCGTGTGTGGGAGCTTAGTCATAAAATGCATATCCCACTCCTCGAGCTTCGCATAATGCATCCAACCAAGTTGTTACTACCTTGGGAGTGACAGGTCGTAGAATGTGACATATCTTTTTTAGAAGTAACAAAGCACGCACCAGAGATTGAAATCCGAACGCATTTCCTAGAACTCCAACACAAGCACTCCTGTGCAGAGTTCTACACAGATGCTTCGAAGTCAAATGTCGGGGTGTCCTATGCTGCTGTCGGCCCATCACTCTCAGAATCTGATGCACTACATCCGGAAACAAGTATCTTTACGGCCGAGGCCTACGCAATACTGTCTGCTGTGAAGCATATAAGAAAATTAAAACTTCAAAAATCAGCGATATATACAGACTCCCTAAGCGTCGTGAAGTCCTTGATGTCACTCTATACACACAAAAATCCAGTACTTAATGAACTCTATTCCGTCTTGTGTAAAGCGTACATATCTAACCAGCGTATCATTATGTGCTGGGTGCCTGGCCATAGGAGCATTGAGGGTAACGTTCTGGCAGACGAGATGGCCACGTCAATCACATCGCAAGCTGTTAACCCTACCGCTGAGGTGCCTGTCACAGATCTGAGGCCTTTGTTGCGAAGGAGGCTGCGAGATCACTGGCAACACATGTGGGACGCGGAAACGGATAATAAGCTCCACCTGATAAAGCCACAGTTAGGATTCTGGCCCTCGACTACAAAATCGCACTGAACAGATGTCCTATTCTATCGTCTAAGAATAGGACACACATTTGGCACCCATAACTTTCTACTCACCGGAAGTGAGCCTCCAACCTGTGGTAGATGCGGGGAGAGGCTGACCGTACTCCACGTCCTCCTGGAGTGTCGGGAAGCCGAATGTGAGAGAAATAGACATTTTTCCTTAGCATACCGACAGCACATTCCTCTTCATCCTGCAATGTTTCTCGGTCCGGAACCGCTTTTTAATACAGACGCAGTCCTAGGTTTCCTCAGAGATGTGGTCTTACATGTTATTAGTCCCATACATTCGTAGCGCCTCCTCTCTCCAGAGGATGCCACTGCGATAATTGTTTTGCATAGCACATGCCTCCAGGCCCTTGTGTTTCAAGGGCTCTAAGGAGGCAGTAGTGCTCTAGCATTTCTTATAATCTGATATATTTTACCTATCGTATCATTCTTTTTAAATGCATCTAAATGTTCATAGTACAAGTCATACATCATCACCATAATTTTAATATACAGATTTTACGCACTTTAGAGCATATATTTTTAAGGCCCCTTTACAGCCACGTCACACCAACTTCATAGTAATCATAATTACACTGCAAACTCATTACCACAGACTTGGCGCTATTGATACAGAAATAACATCAATAGTATCATTGACATAAATTAAAAATAACAAAAGCCCTAACACACTGCCTTGTGGAACTCCTGAGGTGACCTGACGGGCACTAGAACTGTGATTTCTAACTTCAACAAACTGTTCCCTATCTTTCAGGTACGCACAAATCCACTGTATAATACCAAAAGGAAGTCCAATTTTTTCTAATTAACTTACTATGGGGAACCCTATCAAATGCTTTGCTAAAGTCCAGAAAGAGCACATCTATTTGTCCGCATAAATCAAGTATTTGGGAAAGTTCATGTACTGTTGTTACTAGCTGAGTCACCGTAGAGAGTCCTTTCTGGAACCGTGCTGAAAAGGTGACAGTATGTTATGATCTTTGAAGAACCCTTGTATGAAACTAGCGACAGTATGTTCCAGTAGCTTGCAACTCGTGCTATTAATAGATACAGGCCGGTAGTTTGAAACTGAGATGGTCTCCTTTCTTGTGTACTGGCACAACACCCACTTTGTGCTAGTCTGCAGGTATTTCTCCTAATTTTAAGGATAACTGAAAAAAATCTGAAATAAATTCTGATATTTGTTCGGCATATCACCTCAAGAAAGCATTGGGAATGTTATCAGGACCAGCAGATTTTTTCATATTTATATTTAGGAGCAGCTCCAGGACACCCTCGCGAGTGATTAAAATGTCATCTACCAATGGGCTATACGTGCTTGAAAGCTGTCTGATTGTGATCCGCAAACACACTTTGAAAATAAACATTGAAATGTTCTGCAGTGCTATGCGCATCCTCTATTTCAATTCCATTAACTTTAATGCTCTTTATCTGCTGTTTTCTTTGGCTTAAGTGTAACCAAAACTTTTTTGGATCACTAGAAAGAAATTCTTCAATATTCGTGTTATAGAACCTATCTCTGGCCAAATTTACCTTATCAGTAATACTTATTTCAGATGCTCAATCTAAGGGGTCGTAGTTTTGTTCCTCTTTCTCAGTCGCCTAATGTTATGTTTGGCATGGATAATTTCCTGATTTATCCATTGATTCAGCCGTTGTTTTCAAACAGGTTTTAAGGGCACAAACTGTTCAGAACAGTACTTTACAGTATCATGAAATTGTTTTCATGAGAGCTCAACATTATTATCAGCTATTTTAATATGTGTATCTAGATAATCTATGACTGCTACCATCATCGGCCTTAGTAAAATCTCTAATTGTTTTTACAGTTCTATGACTTTGGTGCACTTGCAGCGGTGCATTTCCACTGGAACGTCGCAGAAAAAAGATATAAGCTTGTGATCAGATGTGCCAGGCTCGACCACTGCTGTTCCGCCAAAAAATTATTTCGCTCACGAGCAGAATATCCAGAACATTATTTCCCCGGGTATCACTATTAATAACCTGCTGGAGGTTCAGATTGAGCATAATGTCTGTCGCCAAGTCGCCAGAAACTGGCGAACCATAATTTAAGTGATTCCAGTTTAAACATGGCAGGTTAAAGTCTCCTGTTATTTCCTCTCAGTGTTAAAACATGATCATACAATTTATGCATATATGTGAGTCATTGGCACCTGGAGCTCGATATACAGAACACAAGAAAAAGGACAGTCCCCAGGTAGACACCCTCAAAAACACTTTCGTGTCTCATGATTAAATCTGTGACTGCTACGTGAACATCGCATTTTGTTACGACTGCAATGCTGCCACCGCAAGAACCCCTGTCTTTTCTATACAGGTGATAGTCTGGTGGAACGATTTCATCGTCACAAATGGCATCATGCAACCAAGTTTCAGAAATGACGCCAACATGGGGATCATATAACAAGAGCAAATCTTCTAACTTACCTGTTTTATTTACAATACTTCTGGCATTGAACGAAAGAAGCTGGAGCTGATGTACCTGCAAGCGCTAGCTTTCGGTCGCGGAGCAGTTTGTTCCACATTTTTGTTTGCAGCACCGTGAGCCGTCAGTTGCAGAAATCCTTTTGCGGGAGTTTGAGGCATCATCTCAAGGAAAGTACTGGTCATCAATTCGGAGGTCCATTCAAAGGTGGGCACTGTTATATGGAAGTGAGGCTGCCCATACGAACAGTGCTGCCATACTGCGTTTGTTTTCTTGAGATTCATAAAGACTGATTGCCTCTCGTCCGTGATGGGTGTACATCTCCATATTTAGTTGTTTCTCTACTTCCACCAAACCTCCAATCGCCTCTTACTAATGCTTATTGCGAACATGTTTACTTTTACACTGCGTTCACTGCACCGAAGGCTTCAAAGAGGCCAGTGGTGCCTAAATCGACTGCTGGGTAGACGTCTTCACATTCCAATAAAACATGCTCCATAGTTTCTTAGCTTTACCGCAGCAAGCACGTGCTTCTTCTTCCTTATTTGTCACTTTATAGGTGCATGTTCTAAGGCATCCCGATCTCGCTTTGAAAAGTAATGAGCTTCTCGTTGAGTTATCATAAATTGTTTCTTACCTGATTTCATTTTTTCCTCTTAAGTAGTTACTCTTGGCAGGTTTCTTTTCCATTGCCACCACCCATGAGATTATTTCAGCATCTCTGACTTTCCGCTTGACATTCTTTGTTGCTGTGTTGCCCACCCGACAGGTCGCATATTTGCTGGTAAGCTTCCTAGTTCTTTTCCTCCACTGAATCAACGTTTTTCCTGTGCAGATACCTCGACACTCCCCCAGCCCATTTACTTTCTTCCATATTCCTGTCATTCTTCATACTAAATTTTACTGTGAGCTTCCCTCACTTCAAGACTAGTCCAGCCCACATCACCCTGCACAGCTTCATTGGTAGTCTTCCCGTGAGCACCCAATGCGAGGCGTCCCACTGACCTTTGGCTCCCATCGAATCCTGATTGTACCCCTAATTTAAAGCAAACTACCACATTTCCAAAATTAAGTCCTGGAATCATTACACCTTTCCACATACCTCGGAGCACCTCGTACTTATTGTATCCCCATAGCACTCTGTGCTTCATTATGGCTGCATTTCTCTTCCCCTTCACTGTTCTTGCTTTTCCCTGTGTTTCCATATATCTATTGCCTTCGTTTATTCATATACCAAGGTATTTACATTCTGTTAACCAAGGTATTTCCTGGCCTTGTATTGCCACTGTCTGTTCACTGTTTTCATTGAATACCATAACACCTGATTTTCTAACACTAAAATTTTAAACCTAAAGTGTTGCCTTCCTGTCCACAGATATTAGCCAGACATTGCAAATCACTTTGCTTGTTTGCTAGCAACACAATGTCGTCCACATGAAATAAACCTGGAAGCTGCTGCTCTACCCACCTGTTTGTAGAAGAAATTAAACCCAATATTACTTCCTTCTAGCGCCCTCTCCATCCTCACCATGTACATAAACCGCAATGGGGATAAAGGGCACCCCTGCCTCAGTCCCTTGTTGATATCAACTTTCTCCTTGCTCCTCATCCTTTCCCATTCAACACAAATGGTATTTTCTAGGTAAATCTGTAGACAGTCATCGCCTAAGCCTTCCCCTTCCAGAATATCCCACAAAATGTTGCGGTCTACGTTAACATAAGCTCCTGTAATGTCTAACAAGACACCATATAACGGTCTGCTTTCTACTCTTGACATTTCAATACACTGAGCAAGAACAAATAAGTTCTCATCTAAACTCCTCCCTATTCTGAAACCATTCTGAAGTTCTCCAAGAATGCCACTATGCTCTGTCCATGCTTGAAGCTTTAATTTGATTGCCTGTTTTGCTAGCCTGTATATTACCAATGTAATGGTCAACGGTCTATACGAGTGAATCGTGTCTCTCCCCCTTACCTTCATAAATTGAATTCATTCTATTTTGTCGCCAACTGTCTGGAATTCTTCTATCTTTTAAAGTTTTTTCCACTGCTTTCACCACAGCTTCCTTACTTTTTGGTCCTGGTTCATTTATCAGCCTAACGGGAACCTCGTCTAGCCCTGTGGCTGTGCGCTTAGGAATTTTCTCTTCCGCTTTCTTCCAGTTTAAATTTGTCCGCACCAGCTCCTTTTCCACTTGGGTCGATTTCATGCTCTTTTTTTCTTCAAATACAACCTCGTCATTGCCTTGGAAAGATTCGGCTGTTACTTTTTCGATGTAATTTATTGCCGCTTCTCCTTCGAGTCTGTTTTCATCTTCGTCTAGGATATGTTCTTGTATTGTTGTTGACTTCCTGCCTAATAAGTTTATGTGATTCCAAAATATTCTAGGTGCGGCCTTCTTTTTCTCGCGTATTTCTGACAACCAACGTTCACTTTCACCTTTTAATTTTGCTTGCACCAGTATTTGAACCATAGACTTTTTCTCCCGTTATGTTTCCCATTTACTGGCTACTTCATCCTGCGGCAACTGCGCCTTCTTTGCCTGCCTGTGCTCTCGAGATGCTTTCTGTCGTTCGACGATTGCTTCTCGTATCTCCCTGTACCACCAGCTTTTCGGTTTCTTTTTTTCCTTTCCAACAAACATGTTGTTTCCCTTTCCGTATTTCTGTCGTTATTACACTTAGAAGCTCACCATATTCCCACTCTTTACTTGGCCATTTGCCAAGTTCTTCCTTGACTCTAGTGACTATATTTGATATTTGTTCAGTGTTCAAATTTGAACTGGCCATTTTGCGCTCCTTGCTCTCTTTCCCAACGACATATGTCATTTCAAAAATGATGCGTTTATGGTCACTCCCTATGCTGCTATGCCCTTCCTCATCAATGACCATTTCTCTCAACTTATAATAAATTCCTTCTGTCATCAGACAGTAATCAGGGCTCGATTGCCGGTTTCCCACTTCCCACGTGATCTGCCCTTCACACTTAGGCCTTGTATCCACGATAACGAGGTTATGCTGCTCACAAAGGTCTAGCATTGACTTCCCGCTGTTGTCGGTATAGCCATCTAAATCCTGTATGTGGGCATTCATGTCACCTAATAGGACAATTTCAGCACCATTCCCGAAACCCTTGATATCAGCGCTTATGCATTCCACTAGCTCTTTATTCTTCTCTATGCAATTATTTCCAGTCCACAAATACGTAGCGTCCAGCCAAACTTTTTTTCCCACTCATTGTACCTGATAAGCAAAGATGCTCCTGACATTTTGAATTTACTCTTTTCCATTTGACTCCCTGATGGATTAGCATTCCAATTCCCCCTCCCTTTCTTTCCGACTTAATTCTTTTGCACCCTTCGCAAACATAATTCTCAATAACTGGCGGCTCTTCTGAGTCTCTAAGGTGCGTTTCTGTAACCTCATACACCCCTATTCGTTCTCTATTTAACTGCTCCTCAATCTCTGCCCACTTTTCCTTTCTTCTGCCGCCCTGCATGTTTATGTAGCCTGTTGCATGGTGAGCTCTTTTTCTTGCTTTCATCCTTTTTCTGTTATCGACGGCGATGCTCTTCTGAGGTTTTCCTAGGGGACCTTCTTCATTGCTACCTACTCTAGCATCCTAAGTGCTCCTGGGCCCTTTAAAAAAGCAACAGTGTGACCACCAAGTCGCCAGCCTGTAATTGAAGTGGATCCCATCTCGTTTAAAACCACCACACCTTCTCACTTCCCTGTTTACTTCAACAACGCCGAAGCCTTTCTCTCAGCTCATTTTCCATATCGCCTCATTAGCAGCCACTATGGCTCTTTGTACGTGACTGTCACTTACAGGCACCTTCGGCACCGTGCACACTGCGATCTGCAGCTGAGGGGATAGCTCACGCAAGTCGTCCACCCCCTTTGCCAAGCGCTGGGCTAGTCCTGTCCCTTTCCTGTAGCGAACGTCATTTAGCCCACCTCCTACTATGACAAGGTTGTGCATGTGGGCATTATCCGCGAGTTTTCCTTTTGCTTGCTCCATGACAGCACCCAGTGTCCGCCCTGTAAATGTCCCTACCGCCACTCTTTTATCGCCGTTCAGCCTCTCCACAATTTTCTGAGCCCCTAGCCAGGTTTGAGTCGCTGGCAATAATCACTCTTTCACACTCTCCAAGCTCTCCCTGCTTCCCTTTGTCCTTTCCCACATGATTCGGACTTGACAAGGGGCATCGATTCATGCGCTCCTGCTTTTTCCACATGGCAGCCTCAAGGTAGGTGCTGCTCTTTCCAGCTAACCCCTCACCATGTTGCCTGCATTCCACATACTTTGCTGGCACTCCTTTCCTGTCACGTCCGGCGACTGCGTTTCATTGTCACGACCATTCTCGTTCGCAATGGCGACCCTGTTCAGCTTTTCCTTGGCTGCTTCAAGTCTTTTTTTCCACTACCTTCCGTGCATCACGCTCCCTATTTAGCTCATTTTTGAGCTCTTGAACCTATTTGACAAACTCTTCCTGGAAAGCATCCATTTTCTCCAGCCTAGCATCGACATCACAGTGTGTGCCGATTGACTCGGTTCCCTCTCCATTCTCATCCGGTCCCTCATCTGCCTTGAGAGACCCCCCCCCCCCACGCGCACTGCCTGCTTTCCTGGGTTTCTTGCCATGTCTTGCACGGCTTTTTCTAATCCAAATACAATAATACTATAGTAATGCAGAGCACTTGCCTTCTGGCAAAAACCCATATACACAGAATCTAAATCCTTAAAATGTCGCAAAGTAACTCTCACCAATGCTTTAAAAGCAATCAATGCCGCAGAAACTTAAGGTATGACACCTTTCGCACATGTTCAACCATGCAGCCACGCTCTCACTTTCCTACCAACACACAGTAAAACCACTACTAGCTATTAGTCTTGCCACTTCCAAGTTACTATTTAAAGGCTATAAAGACTCAGCGACTGCACGTGCTGAAGCAGGTGGTGCGAAAGGGCGCTCTGACTATCCTGCAAAACCAAATGTACACAAAACACACCCGCACACACGAAAGAGAGAGACAAAAAAAAAGAAGCAAACTACCCAATTATTATTTACAGGCTAGAAAAAATCAGCAAATCAAAAGCAAAAGCAAGGTCAAAGCATGCACAAAAACTTGAGATTTCACTAGGGTGGTTGCTTGAGCTAGTTGGTAATTCGTGATCAAAAATAACGTACAGCGCGAAGGACAAGGACTGCGATAGACGACATACACAGCACTGACTTCAACAATATTTTATTGCGTTGCCACATCGTGTGTATACATACAAGAGGGGGCATGCGCATAAAATGAAAGTGCAATGAAAATGCATGCAGAAATGATGCAGAAAATAAAAGTGAAATGAAAATGCATGTGCATTTTCTGCGCATGCCCCCTCTTGTATATATACAAACGATGTGGCAACGCAATAAAATATTGTTGGAAGTCAGCACTGTGTATGTCGTCTATCACAGTCCTTGTCCTTCGTGCTGTACATTATTTTTTATCTTGAGATTTCATCGCTGCCGCGGAGCCCTAAAAAGCACATCCATCCGCCGCAATATCTCGAGCCAGTCATATTGCATAAGCAATGGCATCATCTATTAGCTGTGTGAATATTGACTTGGGCAAACGCTCTGTGTTGTATGGCAAGTATATGTTCAATGGTAGTTGGTGGTGGTTGTTTTTGAGCTTGCAGGGTCTATTTAGTACAGTGTGGCATCTTCTACGTTGGAAATGGTTCTATGAGACATACTTAAGTGGTTTAAGTTGGCACGGACAGAATATCTGCTGCCGGTGAGGTTGACGGAGCATCTAGTGTGATGTGCTCAGAGATGAGTTCTGTATTTCGAAACATTTTTTCATGAATGTGCCCTTACTGTAACCTTCTCTCTGTCTTCTATGCTGAGGTTTAGCAGCAATGAGTAGATAAACATATATGACAATCGTTACAGCTTGGGTACCGTTCTGCTATTGTTTATTTTACAAGCATTCAAATTGTTTCCTGCAGATACATTGCGCTACTACCTAATTGGTTAGATAGAGTTTCCACCTATGAATAAAATAATTTTGGTTAGTAATAGAACCATACTGTGCAGTTTGAATCACACTTGTCAAATGGTCGAGCAGCTGGCTGTGCAAGCGTCCAAAGCTGGTAGTGCATGGGCCAAATATGCACCATGATCATACATGGTCTTATTCGGCGCTAGCTCATGTTTTTGTCCTTTTTTTTTTTAATTATAGTGGTCTAATTAGTTGATTGGCCACTCTCGACAAGCATGATTGAAACTCTGCAAGTGACAAGAGGCTGAAAACAATTTTTTTTTTCGTTTGTTCAGCTCGATTTCTATAACAAGTTCACCCATTTTACAGAAATTGTGTCCTCACACATAGCCGTCACAGTCTTTTTATGTCATCCCCTTGGAATATTACTGCTTTACAGAGCAAAGAGGCAATCCCAAAGCACGAAGCTTATAGGTATTATGATTGTTTATTAATCACAATGATCACTGTGTTGAGCCACGTCATCAGCCTCATACACGAAGCTAACTTAGACATAGCATACATATATAGTAGACTTAAGTGCATGCGAACGATGCCAGTGGTGATGCAAATATTCTATAATGATTGTGCTTAAAAGTTTCAGGGCTGTATTGAGTTGGTCACATGCAAGAGTACTCTTTAACACCAAGCAGTCAGATAGTGACAAGATTGTCTAGTTCATGCTGGTAATTCACAGGCACCGCTGCACTTCGTTGAGTGGAAACAGATGCAGTCAAAATAGTTCATGCCATGTACTCACACCACGGCTGATGATGCGCATTGCATGTTTGCACAGCCAAGAAAACTTTCCACATACTGTAGTTACTGCTGCAACCAAAGGCTATGCAGTGGTTCTCTGACAACCTTGTATGAACTGACATCACATTAATTTCTTGGAGAACAAGCCAAGAAATCTCCACGTCATTCTGCAGCACGTGACAACAGTATGTTCAAGCAGCACTTGGCCAGCTCACGCCAACCAGAGAGGAGGAAAGGTTTGTGGTGCGCTCTTTCATCCTTTCCTGATGGAAAGATCTACAGAGTGCTGCCATATCTTCCCTTGAACTATGGAAATGGCTGGAAAGAAAAAGGCAACTGCAATAGTGTTCAGCTTGTTTTTATTGCATGCTTGCCACGACTGTTCATTCGCCATGGTTATTGTCGGCTGGACCGTCAACAAATTTGCAGCACAGCGCGGGCTGCGCAGACAGCAGGTAACTGGGGTCGAGACTAAGGCCACTTGCTCTAAGTGAGTGTGTGAGAGTAACAGAGTATGGTTTGTAGGCCCTCTAGTGATCAATGACGTTGGGGGTAAGCACGAAGTCCGATTGCAAATGAGGGAGAAGTACGTGCCTTACTCTTGGTAATCTTGATCATGGCAGATAGCCATTGTCAGGTAATAGAGTGTGTAGCAACCTTGCATTCTTCAGCAAGTTTCCACATTCCTTGGTATAGATCAGATGGCTCTGCACACTCCAGAGGCGTTTCATTCATGCTCACGAGCAAGGAAGATTTGGGGCGGGCGAGGGCAGTGGTGCAGATAGTACTGCCTTCATGGTCCACCGCTTCGGCAATCCTCTTATTTTTCTAGATGTCCACATGTCCTGATATCCACTGTAGTTGTTTCCAAACAGGTTGATCATCCGTGTTCGCTCACTTGTATGTCTACATTATTTCTTGGTCTGATCATCACCCGCCGCGGCTGCTTAGTGGCTGTGGTGTTGGGCTGCTAAGCACGAGGTCGCAGGACTGAATCCCGGCCACAGCGGCTGCATTTCGATGGGGGCAAAATGCAAAAACATCTGTGCACTTAGATTTACGTGCACATTAAAGAACCTCAGGTGGTCCAGATTTCTGGAGTCCCCCACTACGGGGCGGGCCTCATAATCAGATCGTAGTTTTGGTGCGTAAATTCATTTAATCTTTTTTGGTCTAGTCATTGTTTTTCCAAGCTGCTTAGACTGGTCAGTCTTTAGGTGCTTGAAGTAGTGCTTGCAAGTCTATTTACCTGTGCATGCCTGCGTGTGTGTGATTCATCTCGGGAATGGTCCTCATCTCATGCTCAGTAGGTTGGTCGAGAGTCTATAGTTTGGCTTCAGTGATAGTGTCCCTTCGGCTGCTGAGGTAGGCTAGTTTAGCAAGTGATGTGCCAGCCTTGAGGTCATAAAGCCTAGCAGCTCCTGTGCAAGCGTCTCCACTGATTTATTCATTGTGCATCCCTTTTTTTTGTTTATTGTTTTTGCAGTGTGGCACGCTGATGGTTGAGGCATTGTCATATATGAGTGTTGCTTACCTCTGTTCCCTGCATCCTTCCTCGTGTTGCTTTGCAGATAATTTGTAGCAGCACTGGCAGTTTGCTCCCATGTTTCACCATAGTGGCTTGTAGTCTCTTGTGTGAGCAACATGCCATGGAATTTTTAGAAAGCAAGAGCATTGTCACACGAGTAGTGCTCTTTCTAGTCTTGTATTGCGCATTCAATACTGCGTGTCCTTTAGTTGACTGTATTGGTGCATTCAGCTGGTCATTCTTATCCTCTCAGTCAGACCTGATAGGTGCTAGGCTGCCTACAGTTCAACTGGGAGACATGGACTCCCCACCTAGAGTGTTCTACTCAATCTCAAAGCCGCGTGTGCCGGTGGCACTGCGATGTGGACATCAGTAGGGATGGAAGTGCTGCGCCAGTTGCGCCAACATGCACCAAATTTCGAATGAAGTTGCCAAATTTAGCAGGATGTGCTTGTTCAGTGGCAACTACACAGCCTATAGACGTGCTTTGGCTAGCGCTTAGCTCTGCACTCCAAGCCTAAGCAACCAGTTTCAGCATCGCCTATGTTGGAGTCTGAGTAGAGTGCTAGAACCGGGAGTGGGTCCAGCGGATGCGTTGGAAAGCACCAAGGATGATGCAAAAAATGCTGAAATAGAGGTGGCACTTCCGTCTCCTTATCCTGAAGCTCCGGCTATTTCGGCAACGCTCATTGGATGAAGCGAGCTTACTGGCCGAGTAACTGTCATCTGCTCGACGCACCATCATTGTTGCATCATTTTCATCATTTCCGTCGGTCTCTCTTTTATGGACTACAGGTCGGTGGGCAATGAAATCACTGTTTTCGCCATCGATTATCAAAACTAGATGCAGCAGAGTGAAACACCTGTCAAAGCTTCGTGCAGCTGCAGTGGCATCTCTGATATGAGAAGCGTCCAGCTGGCGCGTGGGGCTGCTCATTCAGATGAAGGGGATGGTAGCACTTTTCAATACAAACTTTTCAATAAAAAAAAAGCCTTAGTGGGGAGCTTGCTCTGAATTCTCTCCCCCTATTTAGTATACTCTAGTGTGGGTGTGTTTGGTGGCATAATTGTAACTAGGCCACAAGAAAATGAAAACCATTTTGCGTTATATAATGCATTATGATGTGAAGGTTGTGGGATTGTTCCTCACCTGCGGCAAGTTGTCTTTTCATCCACTATTATTTCCATTAATTAATCATTCCTTTATTTAATTTATTAAGCGCAAGTAATTTCCCCTATGCTGCCCTTGGGGTTTGCGCTTGTTGGCTTGTTATGATATGATTAATAAAAATTGGTCCCCTCGGTCAACCCCCTTTCTACTCGTTTATAAGCATTACAAATTCATTTTTAAACTAACTTCTTGTGTGCAAAACAAACAGGCACAAAGAAAAGAAGCAACACAAGGACGAGCGCTTTCTAACAACTAGTTTTATTTTCGAAGAACCACCTGCTTAAATACCCATGGATCTGCGCGATCCAGTCTACAGAACATGCCTATAGCGCATATAACAACACTTGTGATAAAATGCCACAGATCAGCGCTACCCGGTCAACATAAAAACAGCAAACCGCATAAAACGAGCACTTAAGATGAAAATGCGTTAAAGATATGATGACAGGAGCGAATTATCTTTATCCATCAATGAAACAGAAGGATGACTGATGCATTTTTCTTTTAGTTTTGCAATCCAGGGAGCTTCCACAATTTCTCTCGCGGTTTGATTTGTATGCCTAAACAATATGTCGGTGCTTATAAGACAAGCATTACTAATGTCTTATAAAAGTGTTACGCATTCGCGTATATGCTGTCACCAACTAAAGATGATTTGAATTGGCGCCCATTTCATGGGGCTATAAGGAAGAAAAGCTGTGCTAAATGAATAAGGTTGTATACTCTGCTCGATGTGTAGCTTAACAGTTTTGTTATACATTGTAACGCTCTATATTGTGCCCCGTTGGTACCTCTGTGTCGATTAATGGGCAAACGCCATGCATGTGACATCCTAAATCTATTTTGCATGTGCACCACAACCTGCTAGCTCTCACGAAACTTTTTGGTCGCAAATAGTCAACCGCAATCATAACTCAAATTTGCACTCAGGCTACACTAACGTTTCATATCTAGTCAACTTTAGTGGCTAAATTCTGCTTGTAATGAAACGTTCGGCGAAACCACAATCCTCCAAAATAGCGTTCGCAGCAACAATGTTCACGGCCCGACTTGCGCAGATCAAGTACCAAATATCATTTGCCGTTTTACTCCTGCTTTATGGCACCTGTGGTGGAACTGTGAATAAGCCCAGATAGTCAAGCTTATTCAAAATGTTGGTCGACGACACAGACCAGAAAGCCAGTGAACATTTTTCATGCTTTTGTTGTTTTCAAAAATGTATTGGAGCTTTTTCTCAGCAACCAATGTGAAATACTGGCAAACTTGTGATGGCCAGTATGTCACTTTACATTTATTCTGCGGTATAGTCAAACCTCGATATAACAAAGTTGTAACGAAAAACTTTGTCAAATAGCAAATTTCATTACTTTGAGGTTTGAACATTTGAGCATTAAAAACAACTTCACAAATTTTCAGAGCATTCCTGGTGGGTAATATCTTGTTAGTGAGCACTTTTAAACAAATCTCAAGAAAGTCGGCCCATAAGAATGTGGTTATAAGTGCCAGCGCATGTGTAGATGGCGCTGGGAGCAATGCATCGATGGGGTTCACAGCGTCCGAGATTTGCATCTGTTGTGTCGCGCAATGCCGTGAATCTTGAATGCCATGGCTGACTGCGCTTAATGGCCACAGCCAGCGCCCGCAAATTAAAAATAAAAGTGCAAAGAGATGCGGGTAATCATCCTGAGCAAAAAAGAAAAAAGGCAGACAAAAGTCACAGTATCGCTGGAAAGGCAGATGATTGATGACAATAGCAAAGACACATCTACACAAGGTAAGGTTTGTAGTTTTATCGGTGTCACACTCGCTCAGGCAAACAACAGATCTCGCTCGATCACCACGAACTCTGTCACAATGTGAGCGAGCACCTCACACCGTGTGTTGGAAACTTGAGATTATGCAGCCACCAACACTAGACACATAGGAACAACGAAATGTGCGTGGAGGCACCAACCGTTTCGACTCGACCTTAGCATTTGCCACGGAGGGATTACCTCCGAGATATAGTGTATATGCTATGACCCCTCTCGCCTCCCAACTAGCCCAAATTCCTGACCTCCACCACATCTCTTATGTTGACAACATCACCTTCTGGTGTTCGTCTGGTTCTCCCGGTCACGTACAGGACACCCTGCAACATGGCCTCGATCTCATAAACTCTTTTCTCTCCACTGCTGGCCTGTCTCCTGCTCCAGAGAAATCCGAACTAGTCCTTAACTACTACTCATACCAGCACTCCCACAACGCCTTAATCTCCCTCTTTCTGGCTCTCCCATTCCTATTGTCCCCCAATGCAAAGTTCCTGGCTTCCTGTTTCATGCAGCCAAGAATGTGCAAATCCTTTACCACGCTATCAGGACTTGTCACTCAGTAACTCACCTCCTGCGGCACGTGATCACTCGGCGCTCAGGCCTTCACGAGGCTCATGCGTGCCGAGTTGCCCATGCGCTCGCCCTCAACAAGTTCCTGTACTTTGTACCATACGTTTCCTTCACCCACGCTCAACTTAACACCCTCAAAACCGCCCTCGTGAGCCTCTACAATGCAGCTCTCAACCTCCCTATCACCACCTCTGCTGCCAAGCTCTTTGCAACAGGCCTCTTCCATCCTCTCCGTTCTCTCCTCACTCTCCACCGTGACTCCTAGCTTGCCCAGCTTTCTCTTACCCGTCAGGGTCAGTGGTTATTGGCCCACGCAGGTATCTCTCCCATTCCTGTGTCCACCTTTACCGCTCCAAAATCCACCCCGGCTCCCAATCTTCGCATCCTCCCCCTCCTATCCAATATGTCCCCTGTCCTATGCCAGCCGTCGTCACATGGCCGTGCAGCACCATTCCCCCATCTTTACTACCCAAGGAGTAGTCTACACGGATGCCTCTTTCGTAGCTCCTCGAGGCTCCTGCGGCTACGCTACCGTCCCCACCTCCCAGCACCTGAAACCCACTCCAGTGGGCCGTACCTGCACCCTCCAGATGCATTCTCTCTCGAGGTCCTTGCCATTGTACATGCCCTACAATCATTTCCCTCCCTTCCCTCGCTCCCAGAGTACACGATATACACCGATTCCCAAGCCGCCATCCACCACACACAGAACTGCACTCTACCCCATTCACTCCAACAGGAAGTCGAACAAGCGGTCTCCGCACTGTAACCTTCCACCGTTTTCCTCCGCTGGGTCCTTGAGCATTCGGGAATTGACGGCAATGAGCTCGCCCATCAGCTCTCCTGTGATACTCTTAACCAGGCACCGTTGATCCCTTGGTCCATGCCCTCAGAGGATTGTGGGGAATTCTCCCTGCGCCGCACCATCAAGGAAGTTTACCTCCAGCTCCGTCTCGACAAGCGCCTCGACACCCCCCCCCCCCCCCTCATCCGTCTCGCTCACTGTGCCGGAGGCTCGCCTTCTGTGGCACATCCAAATGAATGCACTGGTTACCCCTTCCCGCCTCTTTCTCTATTGCTAACGCTCCGGCCCCTCCTGTCCCAACTGCCCCTCTAGTTATGCAGACCTATGCCATTGCCTATTCTACTGTCCGGCTGCTCAGCAATCAGGTTCCTATCCTCCCCCTTCCCTTTCCATCACTACCTGGCCCAACTGGCTTGGCGCTGAAGGGAAGAACAACAGCGTCAACTGGCCGCCTAGACAGTCGATATACTCGGCCTGTAATTTTGGGCTGAACAAAAGTCTTATACTATGTGTGAAAAGAGGAGGTTCCAGCATTTCTGCCCCCCCCCCCCCCCATTGAGTGCTTGATCACATTACCATGCATTCACTTGCTCCTCATCCGTTTTGTGTTTCTCTGAGCACTGGAAGCTGCCGTGCGCCCTGCTGCCTCTGCAAGGTGTTTACGAATGCAACAAATGGTACAGCAGTGTTTTCTGCCTACCACGTACCGGCATGTGTACTTGACAGCGGTTTTGCTGCTCAAACTTTTCTTGCAGGACATTTGAATTAACTTTTGCCTCTCCCAACATTTTTGTCATTTTCTGCTAGATTACCTTGCATACAGGCTCCAAGTTTGTGCTTGAGATGGCCGAAAACTTTGTTAAATGAAACCATGTCACAAAATTACTTCTTAAATCATGAAAAAAATACACCGTTTTCAATACAACTGAACCGGCAAATGAAAATAGTTCATTTCATTGTGAATTTTGTTACATCAGGGTTCGTTATATCGAGGTTTGACTGTATTCTGCTATCCTGACGGAAGGTAGCAAAGAATTAAAAATTACCAGAGGGCACTACGTGAACGGCATTCACTGTACCTTGATGGGCATTGTTCATGGTGGCTGCTGTGAATATTTCTCTTCCTTGTGTGCGAATAAGTTTAATTAGCTGAATTTATAAATTTATGTAATCAATGAGATGTCGGTGGAAAAATTGTTGAAGAAGTTGACAAATGACTAACAACAGCATTTAAAACAACCTAGGATTCCTGAAGACTTTCTTTAACTAGAAAGGAAGCCCGTGAAATAAAGATAATGCAGGAAAAAATACTGTGACTGTGATAATGTTTCTGCGCACCAAAGATTGCATCAATCTTTGCACAAACCTCGTCAAACAGTGACGCTCGAAACGAGCGGCGGCACTTTTTATCTCGCCGCGTCGGCAGCCTTTGGTGTGCATCTTTGGTCCCTATCACACGCGAAGTAGCACTATCTTGTAGCGATTTGCTTTCTGAACCATTACAAGACCGTGACTCAGTTTTGCATGTTAGTAATATGCACACTGCAGCGATGATGACATTTACGTCTTGAGACCACACATGTTACTGGTGTGGGGACAAGTTGTCAAGTGGATAAAAATAAAATTCAAAAGCTTTTTCGTGTTCTATATTTGTGTGTGTGTGGGGGGGGGGGGGGGAGACCACTCAGAACCTGGTTGCTAAATATGTTATTACCGGTCATTTCTGACGTGTTAAACAATCCTTGCATTGGCACCTCATTGAATAATAAGGTAATAAATGCCAGTTTATTAAAATTAAATATTGGATGTTTGCTCACAATGAAAAAAAAAAAAAACACTCGACTAGCATAACATGAGCCTATGAACAAGAGTGGGTGCTGTTCACAAAAAGCCCTCGGTTCTTTATTTCTTATCCACATTTAGTTGCACATCCGGTATGTAATTCTGTGGTGGTTTCTGAGGAACCTGTATGGGTTTCCTTGTAGCTTCATGCTACAGTCATATGGATGACATTTCCCTCTCATGATTTTTGCTCGCCTTGCGGGCTTCCGCAGACCTGATCTGCCATAACCTAACAGTGTTCTGAAAAGTCAAATAAGGAACACTTTTTCTTTGTGTGCCTCTATTTCACTCATACTGACCTTTACCAAGCTGCTCCAAAACTAAGTTTACTGCTCCAAAACAGACAATTCATGCTCCAGACCTGCTGCAAAGTGCATAATTTCCTGCTCCAAAGCTTCCTTGGGCCGCTTCTATCCTTGCATTAGGAACAGTCAGACTTGACTTTGACTGAAGTGCCAACACTTCAGCATGCGTTGCACTTTGATAAACTTTCTAGCTTAAATGTGACAATCATCGTCATGAACTCCAAAGCACAGCAGCAGCAAAAGCAGTTCCCTAGGAATGGCTGCCTTTGTGTAAACTTGATATTGTCTAGGGATGACAAAGAGAAGGGAAGGACTGTCGACATGAAATTACGACGGTACAAAATGTCGTCGTAAAAGACGGAACTGCTGTAATGATGAATCAGTAGGTGCAGATTCAACTCTCTCAATAACGGTCCACGAAGTGGCGTCATGGCATTGATCATTGGCCACCCGCAAAGGTTTGGAGATAAACGCGGGGGAGAGCGCCTGTGTCCTCATCCTCAACGTCGGACATGTTTATGGGGCATAGGGACAAGCAGTTGGCTTGTCCGATGTGCAGGTTCTCAGATTTGGGTGAGCGGGAATATTGGTGTACGGATTCCCAGATTTGTGATCACTGAATAGGAATACTACTACAGCCACAAAGCCCATTGTCCAAACCTTCCTATGAGGTCTTTTATGGATGAAAGGCAACAGAGAGCACGATGGTCGGTGACAATACAAAAGGACATGTCATCGAAGTAGAGACAGAATTTCGCAGCCACCAAGACAAAAGGCACCTGGTATATGCAATAGCACAGTCATGACCACAATAGACTTGCACCAAGATAGCGCAGATTTCGTGGTCACTTGCATCAGTGAGCACCTGTGTAAGGGCTGAAGCGTTGGAAGTCACCAATGATAGGTGGGGTGGTAAATAAGGTCATGCGATGAAAGAAGGCGGCTCATGTAACTCAAGTTTACTGTCACCAACTTCTGTTTGCACTCGTGTTAAGTGGTACTCGCTCCTGTTTAATACCCATGGCCACTCAAACTCATCGCCCTCCCATCCATACTCACGTATGCTCACTCCCTTCGTCACAATAACATTCTATCCCACACTTGCACCATGATTGTGGAGTCAATATGAGTCAGTGGGCCTCTTCAATTATCTATCCCTGAAAGTCCAGTACTGCCTGAGGTGGGGCTTTCATGCAATGGGCATTGTGTATGTGGCATCTCTGGCAGTCCTAGATAGCCTGGATAGAGTGCAATGGGACATACCAAATAGAGCATGTTGCTTTGTGCTCTACTCACACTGAACTGTAAAGTAGATGGACTTTCACAATCATAGAGAAGTCAAAGTACTCGGGTGGGTGCGTTAGCAAGATTTAAACATCTGGGCCAGGATAACTTAAAACTATTCCAATCTGTTTTGATTCCAAATCCACCATTAGCCCTCTGTAATAGGTCATAATAGTTTGGGCCCAGCCCATATGGGCGGGGCCCAAGCCATTTCGACCTATCGCACAGGGCTAATGGCAGATTTGGAATAAAACCTAATTGAAATAGTTTTACGTTATCCCAGACCTGTACTCGGAAGGAAGCCAGTCAGGATTCTTCATCTACCAGATTAGCATACATCACAAGGTATTTAGTTCCATCAGACGAGAGTGACACCCCTGTATTTAGAAGAAATTCAGTGCAATACTATTAACGGCAACTTCTCATTCGATGACTTTGTTCATGCACCGTGCCGTTGTGAACAGTTATGTGGTGTATGAGATCCGTACGTTTATTTATTGAGCATTTGCGCAGTAAAATTTTTGTTGGAAAACGCTTGTGTTCTCTGCTCTTTTGTCATCCACATAATTTTAGAGCACAGCTCTTAAGAACCCGTTCCTGCGGTGAGCGTAAGCGTTGTCCCTTGTAACCAAGTGAATGAGCACAGTGAAAGATGAAAGTGAATGTGGAGCACAGCAGCCGATAAAAGACTGCAATAGCGAAGAGAGCGCGAGGAGGAAACCGGAGGAGGGTGTAGCAAAAGCACGAGAAGAAAAGCGTAGTGCCGCGCAAAATGGGTTTTGTGGCGGCAATGCCTATGACATGTTGCCAGAGTAGCCTGCGTCGTCTGTATGGAACAAAGTGTTGCATGAGTGGAGGTCTGTTTGCAGCGGCCGCTGTGAATTGCGCCCATGCATCACCCACGTGCTGCTTCTCGTGGTCTCCTGATTTGCGAGGCAATCGCACTACACTTCGCTCCGTTTGCAACATGCTCCACAATAGATCGACCACACCAGCCACTATATCGCGAAATGAAAACATGTATAGAGCTGCGCTCAAATTTTCCATTAGGGAGTGCCGTAATCATTGAATTTTTTTCGCAGTGCTAGTACCCATCTCCGTGAATACGAGGTCTGTCCTAAAGGTTTGTGCAGCAAATAAGAAAGAGTTGTTTCACAAGCTTTCAGATACATTACTGTGGTCATCTTCAAGATACTCACTATTATACAGTCAATGACTGATTTTTCGGACATGCCTGACAATTTGGGCTCTTTCATAGGCGCAACATATATGCCATTGTGTAATGACTTCTGAAATTTTGAACACAGAAACTCGTCGTAATCAAGTTTTCTGGGCGTTTTGCTGTGACTGCAGCTCCAAAAAGGGCATTAATTGTAGCCATCACCACAGCCATGTTGATTATCTTGCTACCTCGAACCAGCACTCGCACACAGATTCACTCGCAGCCATAGTAGTCGTTTCGTGCTATCGTTAGGCCTAGCTGCTTGGACATTTTCTATCAAGCTTTCTGCTGTTCGATGAAGTATTTTTCATTTAAAAGATTCCCTGCATTCGGCAGTGGCATGGACTCCGCTTTCATAATCCTCATTGAAGCGCAAAAAGCACAGCAGAGGTCCCAATTGTTGCATAATGCAATTTTCTCATTCTCAAAGTCAGCTTCACTGCATTAGAGGAGTGTTACGGGGTTAAGCATATGCAGTGTATTGCGGTGAAAAAAATGGTTAGCATCAAGTAAGTCCATGATCTGTGTGTAGATGATACATTCAAGGATTTTGCAGGGTCAGTGGTTAATGAGATGGGGCAACAATTTAATCTGGAGTGTTCGTTACCCGATTTGTGGACTGGAACAACGTTTTCGTGTTTCCAATCTGGAGGCAGCATGCCTGTTGAAATTGTCTGTGAAAATAGTAGACAGAGATATGCTGCACAAATATGTTTAGTGTTTTTCAGAAGTTTTGACGTAATGTCGTCCACACCATCTGACGATGAAAGTTTGATATTGTCTATTAGGGATGAAATGCCGAATGTAAAAAATGTAGTAGGTGGCAGGTACATTCAAAGTTCGAATAGGGAATAAAAAATGGCAGTTCAGTTTCTTGAGTAAAAACTGATGTAAAGGTGGCGTTAAACACATTAGCACATTCAGCGCCAGTTAGAGTCATCCGACTCATTCGACAAGGTAATAGTGCTCGAGTCCTGTGGGTTTAAGATTTGCCAGAATTTTTTCAGGTTGTTCTTAAAGGGACACTAAAGTGAAAATTTATTTTTTTCTGCATCAGTAAATTACCATTCTACAACACCAAAACACCACTCTTACAACGATAAGACGTTTGGTAAGCCGGAAAAAGCGCAAGAACGAAATACGAATGGCGACACCTACTTAAGCTCCCGCACCTGGGGGCTGTGACGTCTTGGATTTTCATGTCATCTTCTAGGGCCTACAAAGTATATATAGCGGTACAGGTTGGCTATATTGTGTTCTAAAGGAACCAAATATTAAACATGGCAAGTTACGGGAACCTTTATTCAGCCAACGCGGCCCAAATGCGAAAATATATATTGGAATCCCTGACGTCACGCTGACGTACCGGCACTGGGGTTTCGGCGCGAAATTCAAATACTGATACTTGGACCTTCATTTTCTCATCTAATAATCAAACTATTTTTTTGAAATGACTGTCTGCAGGGTTCTGAAACAATGATTCATTAGTCTAAACGGATTTATTGGTTCACTTTAGTGTCCCTTTAAGCATGTTCGGCACATCAGAATGAAAGAATCAGCATTTGGTGTGATATATAGCTTCCAGATAGGCAGTTTCAGCAGCTTTGTATTTGTTCCATGCATCAGGGGTGTTACGGGATTTAGCTGCGCGGAAGAGGCGGTTTTTTTTTTTCTTGGTTTTTTAACAGTCTGGGTCAAAACGGGTTTAATTACGAAGTCGACATGAATGTCTTTATGGTCACTGATTTCGGGAAGATACGCTATGGATGATACGCCCTCAGGATTAGTTGTTAAGGCAAGGTCTGGAAAACTTTGGCAATTGCCAGTGACACAGGTTGGTGTTCTGTGAGCACTTGGGATAAGTTAAAGTTGAGGCATACCCCAAAAAACTAGTTCAATTCCCTTGATCTAGCCGCTGGTTCAGGCCAACTTAACCAATCGCTATTAAGAAAATTAAAGTCTGCAAATAAAATTACATGCATGTTGGGGTGTTTGGTCGTTTTTTCACTTAGGATGTTATTCAGCTTGAAAGAGAAGTCTGAAGCACTATGAGGGGGCCATAGCAAACGCCTCTTAAAACTGAATGAGTTGCAGCATGGCATTTAAGCCATAGGATTTCAAGATCGGACACAGTGTTGACAGATGTACAGGATATATTTTTGTTTACAGTGACAAATACTCCTTTCCCCTCGTGCCCCTGCGATCGTTTCAGAACAGTTGAAAATTTGGTAGGTCGGCGAGCACCTCACTGTCTGTTACGTCTTCTGTAAGCCATGTTTCCATTAATATTAGAAGGTTGCTGCAAAAAGACAAAACCAGATTAGAAATAATGTCATGTTTTGAGATGAAGCTCCGTATGTTAGTAAAGATAGAGGAAAGCAACAAGTTTGATCAGGGCGCGAGCCAGCGTGGGGAGGCACATGTTGATAAAGGAGCACTTGCTACAATATTTCCTTAACAGATTCTGTGGAATGGTCAAACATGTATTGTTTGGTACCAATGTGTAATGTTTTGAAGCGCAGAGAATAAGACATGGATTTCAATTTGGCAAAAGCGATAAGGTGTTCCCAAGCAAATCTAATGGGCTGAAGGAAATCTTCGCCGACGCTGGAATTTTCTAGATAAACTGCTCGTCAGTGAAATAATCAGATTTTTCTTCCCAGAAAAAGCTTTATATATGCAACACCAAGTGACTTAGAATTACGAGTGAAATGTAAAATTTGTTCTCAACTACAATGCTGCTTAGTCAAAGTGAAGTTTTGTGAATGAGCCCTGCGATCGGGCTTCATTTCCAAAGCTGCATAGGCTCTTGTTTACTCACTTGGCACAGTGTTTTAAACTGAGTCACAAGATCGTGTCTTAGCCTGCAAGGGCTGTGCTTGCATGAAAAAAAGAGCATTTTTTACGTTACAAAATAATAATTCTGCACTTTCACATGACGAAACCACCATATGATTATTAGGCACACCACAGCGAAACACTCCAGATTAATTTTGACCTCCTGGCGTTCTTTAACTCCTTCCGTACCACGTCCATTGGGCATCGCTAGCCCGCTAACTATAATTTGAAACACCGGTTTTGTGACTTTCTGTGCCACTCACGGACACACTGCGCTATCGGATGTGAAGGAGGATAACTATTCTTTTGTTTCCTAAGCAGTTCGCCATTTTCCCCCAGGCAGTGATTTTTGAACGTGCTCAAAAGTTTTCATGCTCGTCAAAGTAAAAAGTAAAAATGGCCACCCGCTATCGAAAATTTGAAATGCCGCTTTCGAGACTTTCCGCATGGCCACCTGCTATCGAAAATTTGAAATGCCGCTTTTGAGACTTTCCGCGCCGTTCACGGACACTCTGCGCTGTAGGACGGGAAAGAGGAGAACCATATTTTTCTTTTCTAAGCAGTTTACTTTTTCCCCACCAGGCGTTAATTTTTAGCACACTCCAAAGCTTGGTGATTGTCAGAGCAGAAAACAAAAATGGCCGCCTCCGGGAGCAGCGCGTACACTTTCAAAGAGTGCAGATCTTGCAATTTCGCTGCGTTTGTGGCTGACTGTATCAATGGATTGAGCAGCCAGCAGCGAGTCTGAGGATGCTACCTCTTCGTCGGACTTTGACTCTGAGACCGACAACACAAGCCAGCTCGGAAAATTGACAGCTGCAGCCTGGCACGCCAAACTCTAGTGCTTGTACTTAAATTTTTGTAGTAGAATACCTGTTCAATGAAAAATTTTGATTTTTTTCGGAGATAGTGCCAATTAGACGGCAGTACATTTTGTATATATTATAATTTTTTTTACATTTTTTCTTAGTAGATACAAGCATGTCTTTACAAAATTTATTCATTCTATCCCACAATCTTTATTTCGAACGAGAAGAAAGGGAGTTAACCAAGGGCCACAATTCTCATTTATCATATCATGAGAAGCCAACAAAGACACCAAGGACAACGTAGGGAAAGTTATTAGTACTTACTAATTGCATTAAAGAAATGATAAATTAATGTCAATGAAAGTGGATGAAAAAACTACTTGCCACAGGTGGGGAACAATACCACGTCTTCGCATTATGCCTGCGATGCTCTAACCAATTGCGCTCAATTGCAGCAAGTTGTTTTTCATCAATTTTCATTGCCATTAATTTGTCATTTATTTAATTCAATTGGTACATACAAGTAATCTTGACTTTGGCAATTTATATCTTTTTTGTGACGTACATCTCATTGATAAAAATTTTATGCATGAAAAGTGCATTCATTCTGCCTTTTGTTTAGGTATTACATAAAATACTGAGTGCAGTAGTTCCTTCAGAAAAAAAAATCTGGCCCAACCTACAAAAAACACCCATTTTCCCCATGGTAGGGAAAGAGTTAATGTGAGTCTAAATCTAAGTATACATGAATGTTTCTGCATTTCGGCTCCATGGAAATGTGGCCACCATAGCCACAGCCAAATCAGCGACCTCGAGCCTAGCAGCACAACGTTGTAGCCATCTGGCTTCCACATCCGGAAGTTATATGGAAGATACTTTAAATATATTTTGAGTGCAGACTGTGCAGTCCATCATCGTCATCTGTATATGCTCATCCTCATAACCATCATCATTGTTTTGTCTTTTTGGTACTGGCCGACTGGCTCGCGTGATTGCATTGAAATACGAGGGATCTGCTTTCGTACCGGGTGTCATCCTATAAGTGGTGGAGATGCGGGGTGTGTGTACACATCCTAATGCTGGCATTTATTACACGAACTCTAGAAAAAAATACATAAAGTAATAGAAGAGCGCCATGCTATGCAAACACGCAGTCAGAGCGCAAGAAAATGCATGAAATTCTATTTTAGCCAGAGCATAGCAGACAACAAAGCCGAGTCCCCAGGCTGGCGTCAGCAAAGCTCCATTCGGAGTGCCACCGTCGTTCACACATGAGGCTAATACACTTGCTTTGTGGCCATGTGAAGAAATGGTTATTCGAAAATTTAATTAGCATTGTAATAATGTCCTTTAAGTACAAGACCTTTTTCGTTTACACCGTGGTTATCATATGGGATGGTCTAGCTGCGGGCCTAAGCACAAGCGAAAACCGAGTGCATGCCATTACTCCAGCAGTCGGAGCACTGCGGCGAAGCCTCCATGGCAGCATGAAAGCTTTTCTGCGTTGCTCGTAATGTGCGAGTTGAGGTTTGGCACATTTGACGTGGACGCATTCAGTTGTGAGATGCACTAGCTGATGAATACTTTGGAAGAGGTTGAAAAAAACTTGCCAGGAAATTTTGTCATGTGGGAACATATTAGTGGGCAAAAAAGAAATAATAAACTGGCACTTCTCTTTGCCATGTGTCAGCAAGGTGCTATTTTGTCTAAATAGCTCTTGTCAAGTTTCCGGTAAAGATTTTGTGCGACGGGAGCTATGTAAGATGCAGTTATCATTTTCATGCATCCTGCCTTCTGATTTGTGCATGCATTCTGACATAAATCGTGAGCTGCACTGTCTAATACTCCCAAGACTAATCCTGTTTGCATGCACAAATACCGTAGAAAGTGAAAGGGAGGATGGTCACCGTGGAAACTTAATTGGTGAAGCACCGCATGCATAATATGAAAGATGTTCGTTTAGCGTTAACCGGCAGTAAGTTGCCTTTTTGTCCGCTTTTAATTCTGCTCTTCTTATTATTTGAGCAATTCAGTTAAACGTAGCAAATAATTTTCTCTCATGCTTTCTTCGGCTTCATTGTCTGTCTTTGTATGGTTGTGACTAGCAGGCAGAAACCCTGCAAAACCCATGTCGATGTTAATGTATTTAGTATTGGAACAGTGTAGCAGCCCACTGTATTGCCAAAGGTGAAATAGGTCATGTATGAGGCGAGTATGCATCCGGGCTCCTCTCTGACCTTTTCTGGACGCACTGCACCATCTAGTGGCGGCACTGCAAGGAGAGTCTGAGCATGTGCATGTGTGCAGATATATTCAGGCAAGATTGTCTAAATACATGTGATATGGGAGTCTATTTTTCCCAGACACAGAAAAATTTTAAAGGCGTTTTTGTTGAAGAACAGTGCATACCCAGTGGCACATGCCAGTGACCCAAGTTGACATCAAAGAGGTTATAACATCAAAGAGCGCATAGCCAGCAACTCAAGTTGTACTGACGGTTGGCTTCAAACCCGGTTCCCTCAGCACAGCTGCCCGATGCTCTGCCCAGTAGACCGGAGACTACTACCCTGTGACCTAAGTTGACAGGAAAATGGTTAGGAACAGGTAAATAGATAGGTAGATTGGCACAAAGTGCACATAGTATACTAAGAACGCTAATTGCATTAACATTGAAAGATACTCTTATTAATGTGATTAGCATCTTTAGGATACTGCATGCATTTGCAGCATGCTATTCATCTTCGTCTCTAAATCTTTTTTCCTACCAACTTTGGTCACTGGGTAGTCCATGGTCTAATGGGTAGAGCATCGGGCTACTGAGCTGAGGGAACGTGGTTTGAAACCAACTATCTGACCAACTTAGGTTACTGGGTATATCCACTGGGTAGGTGCCACTTTTAAATTACAAAACAAACCCTTTAAAATTTCTCCAGTGCTGAGCTCTATCAAACCTCCATCATATATACTGAGGCAATCTTGTATGAACATATTTCCACACATGGACTTCACTGAAGTGGCACTAGATGTTTCAGCATGTAAACTGTGAGAAAGCGAGAAAGGAGCCTGGCTGTATACACACCTCATTCATGATGCATTTCGATGTTGTCGACATCATGTTTCACTACGTTGCTTTAATGGAACATCAACATTCATAGTGGTATAAGCTCTGCCAAAATTTTGTTTCTCACTGGAAGCCTCAAATTTGGCACTCTTGGTGCATATGAGGATTCGTTGACCAGTTGCCTGTTTCTAAGCTCGCATACTATATGAGGCAGTTAAAAGGGAGTAATCCGCCACCTTTACCAGGAACGGCGCTGGCTAACGCTACCAGGGCTAATCCTGTACACACACCCAAAAAGCCAAGAAAGTGGATAGGAGGATGGCCACCGCAGTAGCTTAATTAGTGAAGCACAGCATGCATAACACAGATGATATGAATTTGGTTCCCACTGGCGACAAAATCTCTTTTTGTTCACTTTCGTTTCCATTTTGCATTCTATTTTCTCTGTGCTTTTTCTGGCTTCATTGTCCATTTTCTTCAAAGAAAAAGAATCGGCCCTGTAAGGTTCTTGTATTCTTCTCCCTCAGCTTCCGTAAAGTCGCACGCACGTGAAGGTAAAGAAGTAACCAATGTATTTCTTAAGGGGGCCTATTTCTGTTAGAAAAAAAAAAACTGCTATTTCTACCTGCCATGGTTGCTTAGTGGCTATGGTGTTGGGCTGCTAAGCATGAAGTCACGGAATCGAATCCCGGCCACGGCGGCCAGATTTCGGTGGTGGCGAAATGTGAAAACACCCATGTACTTAAATTTCTGGAGTCCCCCACTACAGCGCGCCTCATAATCAGAAAGTGATTTTGACACGTAAAACCCCATAATTTAAACTGCTTTTTCTGTAGTGAGACACTTTTTATGCTTTGTCTAATGTTGCTCTGCCTGTTTTTCTTTTTTATTACAATAGCCCGCAAGGCAAGAAATTTCGCTCTCGGAATGAGTTGGCGGCCTATCTGGAGCAGGTGAACAGCCCACTTTTGGTGTCGGACTTTGACTTCACTGTCAAAGGGGAGCAATCCAGGGCCAAGTCAGCTGGGCTGCCTCCACCACCATCAGCACGGAAGCCGGTGACACCATCCCCGACCAAGCGAGAAAAAAAAGTGGGATCCGACAAGAAGCCGCAGTCCGAAAAAAAGCCAAAGCCTGACAAGAAGCCGCAGTCCGACAAGAAGCCACAGCCTGACAAGAAGCCGCAGTCTGACAAGAAGCCGCAATCTGACAAGAAGCTGCAGTCTGACAAGAAGCTGCAGTCTGACAAGAAGCTGCAGTCTGACAAGAAGCTGCAGTCCGACAAGAAGCCACCTGCCGAGAAGACTCCAGTGGAAAAAAAGAAGGCGCAGTCAACAAAGAAGGGTGCCTCCGAAAAGAAGGTGTCTTCTTCTGGGTCCAAGCCAGTGTCATCACCAGCGCCACGAACAGGTCGTAAGTTGATGGTCAGACTCAATTTCACTTCGCCAAAAAAGCGGATCCTGAAAAACTACTCTGAGAATAAGGTTGAAAGTGGGGACGCGGGGGGCGGGACAGATGAGGGTTCGGAAAGCCCACTTCCGGCCAAGGGCGAGGACCAAATACCACCGGCAGCAGCGGACAACAAGAAGGAGATGGAGGCGGGACTGAGCACCCCCGACGTGGATGCCAGTACTGTTTCAGAAGGAGACAGCACGCCCAAAAGCGAGCCTGTCACAAAGAAAAACAAGGAGAATGCTGTAGACAAGGTTTCATCAAAAAAGAAAAAGAAGAAGGAAAAGGAAGAGGCTCTGGTGAAAAAGCCTGACAAAACTTTGCCCGTGAAAAAGGAAGCTCCACAGAAGCCTGAAGGCCGTGTACGGAAACGGAAAATAGTAGAGGTGGAGGACATGCTTTTCAAGGAATTTGACCGACTTGAACGAAAGCCAGTAGTGAAGCCTAAAACGGCACCTGAGGAGAAGAAGAAGGCCGAGTCTAAGGACAAGTTAGAAGATGACGTGGCTGCCATCAAAGCGGCTGAGGCCAAGGTTGTTCCGCCACCTGACGAGCCCAAGAAAGAGCAGGCAAAAGAAAAGCATGAGGGAAAGAAGATCAAGAAACGAGACGACAAATCTACTAAGACCAAAGCAGAGCCAGAATTGAAGGCTGAAGCCAAGCACCAGTCTGAAACCCAGTCGAAGTCTGAATCCCAGCCAAAGGCCAAAGTGCAAGCTGCAAAGGCCAAAGCTCATCAAAAGGCCAAAGCTCAGCCAAAGGACAAAGTCGATTCCAAGCCTGAAGGCCAGCATGATGCCGAACCCAAATCGAAGGTAAAAGCGAAGCCTGTGTCTGAGCCACAGTCCGAGTTGGAAACCCAAGCTAAGTCTGAAGACCAGTGTGAAGCTCACTCTGAAGCTGGAGCTGATTCTGAAGCGCAAGCTTCACCTGAAACCCAACACAAGTCCGAAGCTCAGCCTGAGCCTGATGTGCAGCCTGAATTTGATGAACAGCCCGAGTCCAATCTTCAGCCTGAGTCTGGAGAACAGGCCGGGTCTGAAGCCCTTCATGACTCTAAAGCTCTCTCAGAAATCAGAGCTGAGCAGGAGTCTGAGGCCAAGCCTGAACCCAAGCCTGAAGCCCAGCCAGATCCCAAAGCTCAGTCAAAGTCTGAGACCCCCGGTGAGGCACAACCTAAGGCCACGACCCGCCCCAAGGCCGAGTCAAGAGCCCAGTCAGAGGGCAAATCTGAAGCCAAGCCTAAGGAGAAACAAAAAATGAAGCGCCTGAGGGAGGAAGATGTCTTTAACCGCATAGGAAAGCGATCCAGAAAGGACAGTGAACAAAAAAAGGAGGTGGGTGAAAGTCCCAAAGCAGTGCCTGAAAACAATGCTGAGACAGCAGAGGATAAGCACGACACATTGTTAGAATCGGTTGAGGCTACCCCCAAACCAGCTGACACTCAGGAGAAAACAGCTACGCCCAAGAAAGGTAGGAAAGAGCGCGAAAAGGAGAAGGTCGTGGAAAAAGACGAAACTGAAGTAAAGCCAGTGAGGGAAAGAAGTAAGCGACAAGCAGAACGGCAGTCAAGGAAACACACCGATGTCGAGAAGGCACTGTCTCCAGACACAAAGGATGACACTGAACGACAATCCAGGAGAGCTACCAAGGCGGAAAAAACATTGTCGCCAGACGCAAAACGTGACACTGAGCGGCAGTCCAGAAAGGGCAACAAGACAGAGAAAGCACTGTCTCCAGGCACAAAGCACGACTCTGAACGGCAATCCAGAAGGGGCACCAAGACGGACAAGACACGGTCTCCAGATGTGAAGCACAATGAAAAGAGCGGCAAAGGCGACGGCGCACTGTTCAGCACAGATGCAGAGTCGCAATTCCCGACGGAGAAGCAGATCAGAGAAGCCGCACTTGCGAAGCTAGCAGCAAAGAGTGAGAAACCAGTGGATCCATACGAGATTCCACTGCCACCACCATCTGACATTCCGTCTGTACCTGACGAGGATGACGAGGATGACATGGCCATCGACGAGGTTCCAACGTTAGAGTTAACACAACGAGAGCTCAAGCTTTACGAAATGAGCCCACACCTGATCGAACACAGTTACACCAAGATCCCGGAGGACGAAGAAGCAGATGATGAGGATAAGCAGCAGACACCATCACCTCCCCGCAAGAGGGGCCGATCGTTAGCACTGGAGAATGAAGCCGAGCCTGACGAGCCAGGGAAGTCGCCGCCGCCACGACGCCGGCAGCGGCGCAAGAAGGGAGTCGGCGAGAGTGTCACACAGCATGAGGCAAAAGGGGATAAATCAGCACCCCTCATTATGGGGCAGAGCTGAGCAGTGTGAAGGGCTGGCACGCACACGTGTGTGCCTCGCACTTTTTTAGTGTTGCCTTGGCTCTTTTACATAGAGCTTCAATGCGTATTTATCGAAGACAGAGATGTTGCGAGAAAACTCCACTCCCTCCTGTTGGGACGCTGCCTTTGGAACAGGCAGGAAAACACAGCCTGCGTACGTGTTTATTCTTTGGCCTCAGCGACCTCTGTCACATGCCCTTGTCTGTGAAATGGTGAGCAAATGCGGAAAAAGGGGGCGAGGATTGGTTATTTTTGTTTTTGTTTCTAACTGCTTGCCCGAGGTTTTTGTGATGGCCATTATATTGCATCGATGCTTAAAAGCATTGTTCAATTGGTTGGTTAGAATGGGTCTACTTGTTTGTTTTTCTATTTGGGACTTTTTTTTTTTTGCACTTGTGCATTGTCATTGTTAGGTTGTATCATGCATGGTGCAAAGGTGCTGCATTATTTTGTTGGTCTGACCATTAACGTTGATGTACTCTGATGAGGCCTGGTGTGAAGTCATGGCCCAGCGTTCACTGTGTCAGAAATTTTCAGAAATGGGCTGCACACTGTTTAATTACATTGAGTGGGACGGGCCCAGTGCAAAACGTTTTAATGCACGAGGCATGTTACAGTAGTGAGGCATCACAGCGAACATTACAATTCCATTATGTGCATGATGTAAACAGTCTGAGTCTTTTGTGAAGTCAGCATAGGCCATGAGGTGGCACGTTTTATGGGCCCTGGCCTATGTGTTTTAATGAGTCTAATGGATCATTACACCAACAGAACACTGGCAATTCATAGAATGATGCGTGTAGTTGGAATTTTAGACTTTCAGTTTTGCTGCAAGAATGAGCGATGCAGCATTACCCATTCTGTGCTGGGACATATATAGAAACACGGCATAGCAAGAGCTCTTGGGGCAGCCGTGAAATTTGATGATCACAGCTTCTGGTCCATTCGGGCTTTGTGAACTACAGTTAGATGACTTCACACATGTATTTTGATCTTGTTTTTTGCATGAACTGTATGAGAAAGTGAAAACCTTTTCGTTGCACGTCAATGAGTTGTGGTTGTTAACAGTGAGTTATGCTGAGTTGCAGTGATGAAATGTTTCTGGCTGTTCTTTAAACACCTTCCATGAACGTGTATTTGCAAGCTATAAGTTTACTAGAACTGGCTGCAGTGCTACTCTTCATGTAGTGCAGTCTTAGCCTTGCCTTATTGATTTACCTGTGGGGAATAAAACGGTGAGAAAGTAGCTATCATCCACAATAGGTTGCTCGTTGGCGCATGTGTTTAATAGAAAACTTCAAAAGGTGGTATTGTGCTGTTGTGCGCTGTTTGAGCACAACAGTTTATTTTTTAATAGGTCAGTGCACCCACATGACTCCCCCCCCCCCCCCAAAAAAAAAGAAAGAGAAAAGGCCCACTGCAACATGGGAAAAAGGAGAACATCATTGTACAAAGTTGTACATAGCATGGCTGTTTTTGAATTGAGTCAGTGCTTGTTGTCCTGTAGCACTTTTCTTTCACACCTCTTTTTTTCTTTTTCTTTTCTTTCCTAGAATCATAACATTGCCCCATACACAACACCCCATCACGGTTCAAACTTCTTTGTACAGTTATAGCATTTATGTCAGACGGCCTTGGCTACTCTCTCATCAGATCATCATGTCAGCAAACTCTGTTGCTCAGAAGCACTACCGTGAAATGCACTGCGACATTTTTGCAGAAATATGCTTTGCCCTCCTCTTTTCAACTCGAGCACGTATATATCAATAAAAAAACAAAACAAAAACACTACCCTGATTGCTTTTCACTTTTGCAGAAAGGTACTGTCACGTTCGTTAGAGCTGCAACACGTGAGCTATGGCTGGAGTGACACTGTCAACAAAAAAGTGCGGAGCCATTTTGCCATTCCAGCAATGTGCATACCCCATGCTTTTCGCCGTCTGCTTTCCTCGCGGAGCAACAATACACTGGCCCGCCAAGCAGGGTGGACATCCTTAGTCCTTCGTGCAGCATGCTCGATCACGCCGCATCGGTGCCATAGCTTCGTAACTGTTCTCGTTCTTTTTCTGTGATAGAGCTATAGCTGCTCGGGGGCCACTGTATTAACGCTCCACGAAGAAAGCAGACGACGGAAAGCAGGGGGTATGCGCACTGTTAGAATGGTGAAACCCCTGCCACATTTCTCTCAAAAGTGTCGCTCCGGTGACCGCTCAAGCGTTGCAGCACATGGTGAACACGACAGAACATCTGTGCGGTGTTGCATCTGCTTGGCAGTGTTACTACGTTTGCACAAGACAGCCTCTTAGTGTCGGTGCTGACAAAAATTTGGGCACTGCGCTGACCGTCACAACTAACCGCAGAGTCGAGAGCGAAAGCCACCAGGCCAACAGCGCCGTGTTCATATGCATATGCAGGGTGGACAAGGTCTCTGGGAAAAAGACTTGGCTGTGATGATTCTCTTTTGTGCGTGTGCTCGTGTAACACACAGGTTTGCCTTCGAAACAACCTTATGTGAAGGATGCAATGCTCACAGTAAATGTTCTGAAAATATTTGTGATATTGTCATTTGTGCGATCAGACATACACCTTAGTAGTATTTTACGCATTGTATCTGTCGAAACAAAAGCAGTCCTCACAATTTCGGGAAGTGGCGTCACAGGGTTTGTGTGTGTGTGTGCTTTTGAGAATGCCCTTCTCATTCCTGCATAGTTTGAACTTGCTGCGCACCACATTTGCATCGAGTGAAGGTGGTGCCAAACATCGTGTGAGAGAAAAAAATATCATCATAATCAGCTATTTTCTAGGAGGTTCCCTCATCAAATGAATAATTTCCTGAGAGGGTGCAGATGACAGACTGTGCGCTGTGTTTTTGTGGCTCCTTAATCGTGTAACTCCGCTGTAAAATTGCTACACCTGGCACTCCAGCTCCCCCTGCTCCTCTCTCAGTATAATTCCACTGTAGTATTTCATGAGCCATCATTGTTCAGTACAATAAAGAACTCATTATCATGCTGTCCACAAGCAGTTGTTGTCGTTTTTGGTATACTTGATGCTTTGAAATGGGGCTTAGAAATATTGCATTAAAATTGGGGAAGCACAGCTGCTCAAGACTGAACACATGGCTTTACAGACAATTTAGGGTATAAAAGACTGTGTTATGCTTCTTTGTTTTGTTAGCTGCTATGTGGATGGAATTAGATGTGTATGTTCCAATGGAAGTGAATTTTAATCCTGTAAAAATTAATATTGTGTTCTATAAACATAAAAAAACGGTAAAGACAGTCATTCAGGAAGGCTAAAGCAACACTATCCTCCCAGGTGTTGAAAATGTCACCTATGTGGAGTTCTGAGGTTTCATGAGAAAATGACACAAACTTAGGGCAGCATTGGCACCACTACTAAAAATGGGGTGCCAGCTCCCATGATGTAACATATTGCGGTTAAATTTGGACAATCAACCACTGATAATAAAATTAATTTGTTACATTGTATAACCAACCAACAATATTAAAAAGTTTTGTTACATTGTTTTATTTTTAAAATGTAGTTCTGTCGATTGTATTTTTCTGCAAAGCTCGCATGTGCAATGTTTTCATATTGGTCTGTTCGAACTTTTTATAGGAGTGTGGCGCCCTCTCTCTGTGGGCCTCTGATTCAAAGCAGGCAGTAGCATCGGGCACAGCATGGCTTCTGAGATCACAAGTGCAGCTGGCAGACCCTTTTCTTTGCAGGTGATGAATTGTGCCACCTGTTTAGTCGCTATTTTCTCAGCAATCTCTTATGATAAAAAAACCTTGCAGCAGATACAAAGAGTTCGAATCTATATATAGGAATGCTTTGTGTGAGCGCATACAGAGTTGAAACGGCAGTTTGTGTTTTGAATGTCCCCAAAAGTTGATACGGAAGGCTTTGTTCAGGCATTTAGAGAGGCTAATGCGATGCTGCTGCGAATGCGCGAAGGTGAGCTCTCAGGTTGTTTTTTCCCACACGGCCGGCACCGCGGAGGCGAGCGCCATCTGGGGGTGGTGCAAGGAGCCCACTGGCACGCATGCTTCGCTGTGGTTGGGTGGCTTATTCGGACCGTAGTACAGTCGGACCGTAGTACCCACATCACGAAACGTGGCAAGGTTCGCAAAGGAAAGCTTCACTTTTAAAAAACATGTAAAGTTTTTGGAAGGGCAATATGACAATCTAGATAGATTCACTTCATGCCTTTATTGTTCCTTTAGTGGGAATTGAAACCAAGGGCCATTCATTATGCATCAAGGTCAATGACTACTGCCAGAGACAGGGTTTGTCTGCCGTGGCACCTGTGTGTTGAACTTGCTATCTGACAAGCTCTAGCCACTGCAGACATCTGTAGTTAGATAATGCCGTTTGTTTCATCAAATACTTGAGTGATTCTTAAAAGGCCAACCAGAACAAAATTTTAGGCTGAAACACTTGGTTTAAGTTAGTGTATGTATATGAGAGCCTCCTTGCATTAGCTGACGTTTGAAATACAAGTGAAAGTGTCGCAAAATGCTCTCAAACATAGCTGTTTTTGATATTGAAACTGAAAAATCCACCACCATTACCACTCACCGGAAGTGGTGCATAACCTAGAGTGTGCAGCTCCTCGGCATGACTGTCAAGACAAGGCGGCACACCAAAACATCTCCGAGTCGGCGTGCTGGGACTTGCGTCGTAGCAACAACAACCAGGTACACACATCATCAGCATGGCTGCTGTTTAAAGGTTGCTAGCAACAAAACCGCATTTACCAGCCCTGAGGCTTTGCTAAGGTTGCTTACCTAGACTACCCACTTATAAGAAATTTAGCCAGAGTTTTATTTGGTCACTGTTGGCCTTTAAAGGCTGTGCAACAGAGTGAAGAGCTCTTTTTCGTCAAAGCATTAGGAAACGGTCAGGTCTCAAAGAATTTAAAAAATTCAGTTTCTTAAGGCCAGTTCAGAGCTCGAGGCATGTCTTCTTGGTAGGTGTCTTGAGACTTTAAGCTGTTACAAAATATGCGCCTGCACACTCATTTATGTGCATTACTGTTCCTACGCATTTTTTTTTTTTCAGGAAGCCTTCTTAGTTGTCTAAATGCTTAATTTCTCTTGCCTTTTTTTCTTCTAATGAGTAGTGCCCAAGAAGGTGCAATCGGCTGCCCTACAAGTAGTGGCTCTGGCAGGCCTGTTCCTGTTTGAAAAAAAATGCAATAAAGAAATTATAAATGCTTTACAAGAGAAAACAACACCATTGTATGGCATGGCCAAATTTGCAGCGAAGCTGTTAGCCTCAAGTTGGTCGGCATTTTTCGTGCCCGCATCCGTTAACAAAAAGGTGGGCCGAACTTGGCAGCAGTGCAGGGCTGCAAGCACTGGCTTGTACCCCCGTAAGGCGGAGGCTTGAAGTACTGAGCAAAGTGAAACAAACTGTGCATACATTCTTTGGAATCACGCGTACAACATACAGAACAGCATACATTTCAATAAAGAACTAGCACAAAAGCATTCGTACCACATAAATGATAAGGCGCTCCTGGTAACAATGCGAAGCATGTAGCACTCCCCGCAGTGCTCCCCCTGCCGCAGCAATGGCAGCCTACGATGTGGGGAGGGACATCCCTAGCGTTTCGTATATAGAAAAACAAGTCTAGCAACTGATTTCAATGTTGTTGCAGCAGAAAATTACCATTACCGCCAATACACTAAAGCAATAAAGCATTGCATACCCCTCTCGGCAGTTGTGGTGGTGCTTTTCAACAGCTTCGCTGGACATCCACTTTCGCAGGGCCGGGATGGTGCAGCATTTTTTTTACTATCGTCTCCAAGCTTCTGTTAATGTCAAAATACTAAGTGCACATGCCTTGAGTACTTCACAGTTTGAGTTCTGCACCGGCAACCATGTGTTGTAAGGGCACAAGCAATTTGCTGCCATTAAGATAGCCTAATGATCTTTAGTTGCACTACGCAGAATACTTATAGTGTCTTCGGGTTATCATTTCAGAGCGCTCTAGGCTGTTCTCGCAAGCCGCGTGTCTTTGACTGGTCAAGAGAGATTGCCTGCTTTGCATTCAGCTGGTTATTTGCAGTCGCTCTCCTCCTTCGAACACTTTCAGGCGCACCGAGCGCTGTTATGATTGAGGGCGTTTGCCATCACAATATTTATTTTTTCTCTTTCCACAAAGTGAACCCATATTTCGCATGAGCATACTTTCTCTCTGTTTTGCCGTCACTGTTAATCTAATTAATATCTTACTGTTTATCTAATTGTTATTTTGAGTGAGCGCACTTTACATTTCTGTCGTCAGTGATTATCTAATTATTCTCTTGCTGTCTATCTAATTGTTCTTTCCAAGTGCCGATAAAAAAGAACTGATCACGTGCCTCTCCGAGCGCCGAGTTATGTTGAGGGCCGAAGCCATTCACTCTGCGCCGCGCTAACTGTGCGACTGGTCATCGTGCCAGCTGTGCCGCCGACCCCATTCTTGGCCCTGTGCCAACTTCCGAGCTTCGTACACCTGCATTGCGGATCTTCAAAGTGGGGGCATATATGCTCACACATAAAACACAGGGTTTGTGGTATTGGTGCTGCTGCTGGCAGTTTACCATTATCCAGGGAACTACATGCTGCCATCTCAAGAAGCATTCGGTCCATCTGTCATTTTTCCTGGCAGCATTGGGAGCTTTGTCTAGGCTCACTCGGTTGGTTGCACAGTGCTAGCTAGCATTTGAATGCGCTCGTAGCTAGGCTTCGACACAAACAGTATTTTGGCGTACTCGCATAGTTTCACCTTAGCCATTTTTTTCTTCAGAAAACGAGTCACACGCAGTGCTGCCAAACTCTTCAGCTAGTTTTCACCAAACTTGAATAAAAAATGTCCTAGATTTCCCCAGATTTCTGTGCATGTGGTGGTTAATGAGTTTGTCGATATTATTTCTGGATAGATAAATTTTTCTTTTTACTATGAAATTAGACAACAAATTTTACAGTATAAATTTATTTCTAAGCTTGTAATGGACGTCGCTGCACTCGAGCTGAAATGATGTTGCAGTGCAGGTTGTTGTGCTAACAGTAATGCCTCCTGCTCAAGGGCCCATATTTACAGAAGAAGACGTCGACACATTTATACTTTCTTGTTGTCCAAACTTGTTTTGCATGTAGAAAAAAGTGGCAAGGTTACACAGAACCTTATTTGAATTGTAAGGAAGATGGTTGTTGCTGCACCTCCCTTGAAGAATGTAACTTTGTCAAAACAATGCCACTTCACGACACTAATGTTAACAGATGTGATTTTTTTTTTTTTTTTTGCATGCCATATACTGGCGTGGCTCCACCATACTAATGTGCATACATGTAATTTGCAATGAAGCATGCAAATGTGCAGCCAATATTTATTTTTTCTCCAAAGCAAAATTCACACAAGCACATGACCACTGGGACTCTAAGGTTGCTCTGCCCATGGCCTATTCACAGTAAATTTTGGTATATGCGTGCATAGCTGGCTCGTTAGCACTACGACCACATTGCCATGCTCGGCACTAAGTATGCGCTTGCGTCCTGATTCACTCGTGCTGCCTTGTTTGGCTTTGCAACATACATTTGTTTTGCCAATTACAGATAAATATTTCATTCAGAGTGCACAGACGTCGGCAGCACGGATGGATATGTGAATGACTAAATCACAGTAGCGGTATTTGCTTAAAGAACTTGGGATTTGGCGCCCTGTTGTCTATTTGGAAAGCTCTGTTCACTGCTCTGCTGTATGATCAAAAGCTGTAGTTCGCATGCTAATCTGAAGGTAATTTGCAGTGACTGAAATCCAAACACGCCGTCATGTCATCTGTTCCACTATTTCAATGTCTCGGCACGAAATTTTCCTACTTCTGGACAATTATAATTTTTCCCTAAAAAAAAGGCTTATAATCTCACGATCTAGGCAAATTTCCCTAGAGGTGGTAGCATCAACTCATGCAGTCAGCTTGCATGCTTGTCCGCTGCCACTAAGTTCAAGGAATGCCACATTTCCCTGGCTTGAAGTCAAAGGATCGAGGCACCCAGTAGAAACTACCATTAGCTGCCAAAAACTAAATAAAAGTTAGGTTAAATCATCATGTTATACATTTCTTGTGCAGACATGTTTTTGTATAGTATTTCTTTCCCCATATCATTTAATACTGGAATGCTTTGCCTGGAAATGTTCATGAATTGCCTGTAAATGAATTTCTAGCAGCCATTGAATGCTTGTAATAGTGTAGAATTTACTGTGTTCTTATTCTCTAACCATTCGTGCTATAGCACAGGTTGGGCTGCAGTATGCACAAATAAAATTAATGAATTAAAAAATTAGTCATTGCAGAAACATGTAATATGCAAGCTCTTCAAAGCAAGGCAACCAAATGGTATCGGGCCAGCACTCGTGTAGGCTTCCGAGAACATGCTCAAATAGGCAGCATGGCCTGTTGCAAAAAGCCCAAAACAACCACTTTATTTTGATCAAGAAAAAATAACCTAAAAATGTGGTTCATATTTGCATTAACAATTCACTTGGTGCATTATGTTTTCATACACATTTAATTAGGAGGTTGCATTTGTTAACATTAAAATGGGATTAAGAAGAGGTTATCATTTATTTAAATCCTGTATGTGTGCCAAGTGATTATCACAGTGCTTTTCATTTGGGATTCTCCTTGCTGGTGATGGTGACAGAGCTAAATGAATGCTGCATTAAAGGCTTCCTGTGGGTTTGAGCATGAGCAAGGAGTCTCAAACACATAAGTACACAACTTATTTTTTTATGAATGTTTGAGTATGACAAACTGATATATAACTATGACAAGTGACTTGGCAAAAACAACAAACCTATAACTGCTTACGTTAAGTGGAACTTGTTCATTCTGATCACAACAAGATGGCCGCACAATCTCGCCTAAGAAGTCCTTGACAAGAGATAGGATGAAAGGCTTGTTTCTACCAATTGTCTCGCTGTCTTTAACCTTGCAACCGCTATACTTTTTTTTCTCCTGCCAAGTTTTTCTCGCATTTTCGTTCGGCAGACATTTCATACTCCGTAGAAGCTCGTTCTTTGCCATCGCTTTCATTTCGCTCAATGTTTCATAAATTCCTTCATCTGTCAACATGCGAACAGACCTTCCACACTGGCTCGCCATGTCTGCCTTGTCAAGACAGAACAACAGAACACCAAGGCGTGTGCTTCACCTGCTGGCAGAAATTTAACCTATTACCACTCTATACGTGACACATACAGGTGTGCAATATTCTTTTTTGCACTAGTTGCTTTGGGAGAGGCAGGGGGTGCACTGAAAACACAAGAATGAGTATACTTGGGAGAAGCTGGAGTTGTGCGAGGGTGGGCCCATGATTTATCTTGGGGGTGGTCGTGGAAGAGTGAAAGGACACCACAACACTAAAGCAAAGCTGTCAAGGGGAGTCTGCAGCTGTTTTCGTGCAGTGAAAATAGGCGTGCAGTGACATGGTTGATATCCATCGGCGATGCAACTTGCGCAGGAGTTTGCTTTGAATTAATTATCTATGGTTATAAAAGAAAAGTTGGCTTACGTACACTTCACACAAATAAATAAGACCATTTCTTTTTTTCTTTTTTTCTTAGCCTTTAATTTCTCGTGTTGTGTTTTACTAGCTCCATATGGAGTTAGAGGCCAGCTAGGTTTTAACCAGTTGTCTAGTTATTAATTTTCAAAGTGCACAATGAAGTGCATTGGCATTTTAGTTACTATTGTGCTTCTGTGCATGAAAGAGTGTTTTCATTAAATGGAAAAACAGTGCATCTTTACCGCAAGTCTGACGGCACATATATTAAAATTGAAGCCAGCCTCGGAATTCGTCCTATGCCAATTTGCCTTGCAAATTCATCAGTTACAGTTATTAGAATAAGTGCCATAGATTAATTAGTCAAAAAAAACTTAGTGAAATTTTGTCACCTAGTCAATTACCCGTTTGATTGGTAGTGGAAGTAATGTCCAGCTCACCGAGTAATTTAGTTCAAGAGTTAGGATTGTATTATTTGCCACCGGAGATCATTAAAAATTTGGTGCAGCTTAAAGAAAACACCCTGTACGTACGGCTGCAATTGTAAAGAGCAGCCGACAGTGCTGCCTATGTGGGAGTGCCAGAGAAGCCATACAACTAGGGTGCGCAGGTGGCATTGGTGATGAATGATCACTAAGAACAGCCACAAGGTATGTACCCCTGCAGCCAGTGACAACCTAAGAATTCAACAGGAGCTCTGCTTATGTAAATGCTAAGCCAATGGAAAGATAAAAGCTTGCGGTTTCAAGCTAAAGTACTACCTTTGGCTGAGCACTGATATCAGCATCACCCATAAAATTTGCTAGGACATTCAGGTTTCAACCTAAAACCGCTGACACAAAGATCTGTATGATGAAAACAGACGTTTTAAATAATCAAAACCATTTGATGCCGCAGAAATAAGTGGAGCTAATTGGCTGGTGCATCTATGCTAACTTTTTGAGTTGGACAGCACACATATAACTTTTATGTCCTTGGGTTGTCACCGACTATAACACTTCCGAAGGTTGCGAGAACTCGCTTATACCGTTCCAATGTCTTTGATATATCAGTTGGGAACATGGTGAGAAAACGTTCGCAGTCTCTTGACAATGCTGCCACGAACATGTGTGCCAAAGGTTGTTCCAACCACAATATCAGATAAAAGATTGCTCGCTCTTTCTTGCGGCTTTCGAGCCCTCCTCTGTCATACCCTGTCTATGACGTCATCGACCTGTGCAACAGCCCATAAGGTGCTGGCAATTGGGCGCTTGTTCATGGTCATCAATTACTCTGGAGTGAAAGCTCACACACACCAGTGATGCGGAACTATCAGCAAATTGATGATCAATAGTATTATTAAATTTCATGATGAAGCTATTGATGGTGTTACGATAGTTTGCTGTTTGCAGTACAATAGATAGCTTCGCAATTCTTGTCTAGTAAATATTACCACAAGTTTTGCGGTAACTGACCATCAGTTAACTGTCTATAGTACTATCGATATTTTTGCATCACTGGTGCGCAGCCTTCCAATATTCTATAGCAGACAGGAAACCATTTGTTCATGCCTCCCACCACTGCTCCTTTGTCATTCTCTGGCACCTTGTTTCGGATGCCAACCTTGGAGGGTTATCACAAAGGCACCATGGAAAGAAGAAAAAGCAAGGTCTTTTAAGTGTTATTGAGAATGAAAAGTTTGCCTAAAGAAAACATATGGAAAAGATGGGACGAATGGATGCAGCAAACTCTGGGTGTGTTCCAGTTCAGGCCAGTCTGTTGTAGACAGTCTACGTTGACACCTAAGAAAGCTTTGAGGCCAAACAGTGGAACACATCTGGAACCATTCGGAAGACGTCTCTGCAACATGACGCTGCCTTGCATCAACAAGAAAAAGCTAAGAAAAGCACAACATATTGCTATATTTCCATACTTTATGTGTCCAAGCATCTGAAAAATGCATCGTAGCTTACATTACATGCGTAAGAGAGTGTGACTACGTTTTCTTGTGAGCAGATAACCAAACGTTCTGCTCAGTCAACATTTTGTTTGGACAGCAAAATAGCCTTCATGATTTGTTACTTTGATGCTATCTTCATTAAGCTTTTCCTTTTGCCAGTTTCATCACAATTAAAATGAGATTTAAGACGGTGCTGTTTCTACTTAGCCACCTATGGCAAGCTTGCAACACAGCCTCAGTTTTGAGCTCTTAACCCCTGTTGCACTAAAGCTTCTCTGTATGTATGGTAACAACCAAAGATACAGCAGGTGGCTGTTTGTGGGAGCAATGGTACCGGACAGGGCAAGAATGCAGGAGGACGCTCTCATTACAGAAGCGTACTGCATCTACTTCTGATCGTTCCACGCTCCCAGAAAATATTGTTTATGAATTACATTGAGAAGAAGATACCCATGAATTGATGCTCCGCATGCAATAACAGCCCAAATTGGCTAGCGTGAGTAAAAAGGAGAGTCTGTGGCAGATGCACAGTATTATGGAGGACTTGGTAGAGGGAACTAAAAGAGAGATTATTGTGACTTCACGTCTAACAAATGTGCTCGTCATCCTCCAGACAGCACAAACTGCAAAATGGGTGTCACTTCCAAGAAGGTGGAGCACCGAAGGAAGGCAAGTATGTTGCTCCACAGATGTGAGTAGAGTTTGTGTGCATCAAGAACAAACCAACTCTCTTAAAAGTTAGGAGGTTTATGCCAGAGCAGCATCTGAGTGAGCTGGAGGCCTGCTACAAGGACGGCAAAAATGTGTAACGAGAGAGAGAAATCAGACAGAGTAACTGAGTACGTACTTCTGTTTGAAAAGCATTCATTGCCACATTCTTGGCCTGTCGCTGGTTATAGCAAGCTCAGACCGTGTGTCCGCCCCTATGGAAAATGGCTTCCATCCTTTCCAGAATTAAACATTAAATGGTAATATTTTATGATGTAGCATAATGCTAGATGCAGGTGAGACTGCTTGTCAAACGTGCAGTAAATTTTTTTGCCACACGTGTTTGGGAAGATTGTTACTTTATGTGAGACATAATGCTGGCATTGTCACCCCCGACCAAAAAAAATATAATCCTTAGTGCATTCCAAATGCAACCAGATGGCGCAGTGATCGGGAACAAAAAGGTTCCATGCGGCTTTCACATGATGCTAAACCGGTATCTGAGTACTTAGGAAAAAAAAAAGGCACCCCATGAAATTGACTTCTTGTCCACATACATTGAGGTGCCTATGTGAGCATGTGCCCATGCCATCCTATAACAGTACACTTGACAATAAGAACTGACTTAAAAGGGAATTTTATTACTATGATTTTGTTGAGTCTCGGAATAGATGCGAACTGCGGCAGCTACATTTTGGTGACAGTGAAATGCAAAAACACTAACATACCATGCTCTGGATGCACGTTTAATAATTTAAGGTCGTCTAAATTAAACTGACATCCCTCACTACGGTGTGTTTCCTAATTATATTGTCGCAGCCTAGTAGAAGACGGGAAAGCCGGCGTAGAGGACGTATGGAAGCACTTTAGCAGAGCAGTCAACGCGACGTCGTTGTCGTCTCTGTTTTTCCACTCGCGCGCTACTTCAGCGTCGTTCTCATCGCCTGGCACATACCCGCAGTGACCATATAGGATGTGGCATTTGCCCCCCCTTTGAAAAAAAAGGGCATCGTCCCGATGCACAAAATGCCACATCCTATATGGTCACTGCGGGTATGTGCCAGGCGATGAGAACGACGCTGAAGTAGCGCGCGAGTGGAAAAACAGAGACGACAACGACGTCGCGTTGACTGCTCTGCTAAAGTGCTTCCATACGTCCTCTACGCCGGCTTTCCCGTCTTCTACTAGGCTGCGACAATATCATAGTTCACGCCTCAATCCGCAGAATTTACTGTTATTATTAATATGGGTAAGAGCTAAAGTTCCAACCTTATGCTACACTTAGCATTATGGCATTAGCTTATGGTGCTAACGCACTAGCATTATGGCAGCTGGACTTTGTGCCAAGTTCACTTGCCTAGAACATTGGCATGTGGCTCAAACTGTAACTTTTCTCCTCTTTATGCCCTGTATCTTTATCTTTATTATCTTTATTTTAGCTCGGATGAGCAGTTTTCTACAAATATTTTTATTCCCCTAAGGCTTATTTTGAAGCAGTCAAGAAATGGGATAGAATCTTGCAAATCGGCAGGCATAGAACCTGCTCTTCTTGTGAAATAGACCATCTGCCTTGCTTCACTAGTGCCATAAAGTAAAACTTGGAACTGCTATGGCAAAACAAGTTCTTTGAAAACTTGCCACACCTTGTCCTGTTCACCTAGGATGTCCCAGCTATATTTTTTTCTTTTCGATTACCACCTTGCAGAAGTTACATTGCAAGCACACCGTAACTAGAAAGAAGCAGTGCAAGGCGCAAAGAGCTTCTCGTACCATGTTGTAGTTGCACATCATGCTTTATGGGAGGAAAGAAAAAAATTCGGCTAACTTTCCCTGCTGTAAATTTATTTACTACAATGGAAGCAGGCTCTCACACTGGACATTGCTATCTGTTCAATAGCAACTTCTTCACAAAGCACACGTCACATATGTCCACTTTACTATTACCTGATGCGGCCTCTGAAGCAGATCTGCAGATGCCACCGCTTCCTGAATGGGCATAAATGTGAAAGAGATCAACAGAACACCCGCCATGGGGGCTTCAAGGCAATGGGATTGGGATCACATCCAGGTGGCAACATTTTGATGGGGTAGAAAAGCAAAAATAAATGTGTACCGTACATTAAGTGCATTTTAAAGAACCCCAGATGGTCAAAATTCATCCAGAATCTCCCACTATGGCATGCCCCATGATCAAATCATGGTTTTGGCACATAAAGCCCGAGAACGTAAATACTTTTTTTGATTACCAGCACAATATCAACACGAGCAAAGGGCGTGTACAACAGGATGGGTGCGAACTTCCAACCGAGTTAATTCAGAACAGGAATTTGTTCTTAGGTTCAGCCAAGTCATGTGACCATAGTGAACACAAATTTGCACTCTTGCATAATTTTATCTGCATCCATTTTCGCGTCATTGATTTCCTGAAGTGCGACCTACCAATTAGCTGAAGCCAAAATTCAACTTATCGCATATTCTCATTTGCTAACTCTTGATTTATTCTTTCACACTGGTGCCACGTTGAACTTCTGAAGGGTCTGCATTCCCTGTTCAATTCGCCTCTCTACTTCCGCAAATAGCTGTCGTTCATGTGCAAAATCATTATTTACAAGTCATCAATTTATCCATAATTTTTGCTCGCATAAATGCATTCAACTACAATTGTTGCTTCTTCTAGAGCTATTTAATGCAAGAATAGATTACAAGGTTCTGTCCAGTACTTACGCTTGAAGAAATGTTTGAATTCTATAAATGGTCTCCCTTACATGCATCTTACGACTACTTTTGTTACTTGTAGTAATCAACAGCCATTGAAGAAGAGATATCTTGAGCTGCTCTGCTTAGACAGGAAGATTGTGCTGGTGTCACCACTACTACTAGGGAGAACAAGCAGCACTATCCACCCACTTCCTCATTCCCTCTATCGCACTAATCCTTCTTTTTTGAATATTGCAACTTTCCGTACTCTTTCTCCTCCCCCATTAAGCGAAAAGGAAAGTGAGCTGCCTGTTCCATGAACCTGACGACAACTCAAGGATATAGTCACTTTTCAAGTCCATTCTTATTACTGACTCATATGTTACAAACATGAAACCCCACTTTCTGTTTAAATGCCACTGTTAGATGTCAGAAGCAGCATCTCCACCATGGACAAAGTAACCATCTCCTCTTGTCTCATATGGCAAACACTCCTTTGCATAAACAGAGATGAAGATGCAACATTGCATGGTAGATTGTTGTGTATCATGTCGTTTCGCAATACTCTAAATGCACTTCACAGTTACTTTTAGTCATCTGTGATGACACAATGGCCTACGTCAAATTAGTGTCAGTTTTCTCTAAAACTGGCAACACGAATATGATCACAATACTTTTGCATGGTTCCACATGCATATGAAATCATATCCAGGACGACTATGCTTCATTATCACTTCTCGGTGAAATGTTGAGTAGGGTTGAAGATGCTGTGCAATACAATGTACAAGGGGTCTTGGTGGCCAAGTGCTACAACATCTGCCTTGTATGCGGGAGGGGTCAGTTGCCCATGCCGGTGGTTTTCCACATGGGTAGAGGTGCTTCCCGGGCTGGTGCTTGGCTACTTGTGGGGTTCCTCACCTCAAGAGGGGCCCTGCAGAGACCGCAAGGTCTCTAGGCACTCCTTGTCCAAGCACAGATGGCTTTCTAGCAGAGCATCTGCTGTGGCTGTGGGAGGCAGACGAGAGGTGCCGCTCGGTAGCTACAGCTAAAATAGGTGCAACTGCGCTTCTGGCCAGGTACTCAACCATTATGGGACTTCACTGCCTTGCAGGGACACATGGGTGATGGAAAATTGCCAGCATGGGACTTACAGACATCCTTTTTCTTTCATGCTCATGAGTGTTTGAATGGGACTTGAAGTGCGCAGGGGCTCCTTTGCCAAGTGCAACACTCCTAAAAAAAGCCGAGCGCCACATCAGGGGAATCACTTGCACCAATTTTCAACAAATCAGTGGCTGCCCGAAGGCAGTGTGAATCCAGCCCACAGCCTCCCAAGCCAAAACAGATCCAAGGAGAGCAGTTTTTGCCTTTGTCAAACACTCCAGCAGAAATCCCGTTGCCAAAACAATCCCACTCTAAATCATCCCTTGTTCAATTTAAACCAGTTCAAATTTATTTACCGGACAATGTGCTGGAAGGCCCACTGGGCTAAAAGCTGTGAAATTGGCTTGACAAGGGCCAGGTGACTGTTACATGGCAGCAGCTGTACAAGGCGCATAGGTTGAGATTATAGATATGAAAAAGTTAAAATGAGAACAAGCGGATTATGATACATAATAAGCATATTGGCAGATATTAGCAGCAAAAAAATTCTCAACGATAGTTTTGCTACTTACTGAAATTGGGCTAATTAGCTTTTTAATTGCTAACTTTAGGGCACTTGTAATGGTGAAATCGAAGCTGTGGAGTAGTGAAGTCGTGTGCCTCAACCTATTTTTCAAGTAAAGACATCTACAACTGATAATAGTGTGGGGACAGACTGCTCCACAGATTATTCACTTTGTCTAATGCTGTGGAGTAATGTCACCTCACTATATTTTAAGATTTATTTTGGGGAGTTAGGGTCTATAAATCCTCATTCCATTTACCTTTGCGCTGAATTTTCTCACTTCACCTGTCCTCTTTTCAAAGTAGCCCAGTTTATCACCCGGCTAGCACAGCAAGAGTGGCGCAAGTTTATGTGTACACCATCCCAGCTTTACAAATGGCCTGTTCGATTCATTATCAGCAGCAGCAGCCTATTTTATGTCCAGTGCAGAACGAAGGCCTCTCCCTGCGATCTCCAATTACCGCTGTCCTGTGCCAACCGGTTCCAACTAGCGTCCTCATCTGCGCTTCTCTTGGCACCCATTTTGTAATCCTAATGGTTCACCCGTTATCTTAACCTGCACATTACATTGCCTGCCCAGCTCCATTTTTTTCTCTTAATGTCAGTTAGAATATCTGCTATCCCCGTTGCTCTCTGACCCAAACCGCTCTCTTTCTGTCTCTTAACGTTATGTTTAACATTCTTCATTCCATCATTCTTTGTGCGGTCCTTAATTAACTTGTTCTCAAGCTTCTTTGTCAGTCTCCAAGTTTGTGCCCCACATTAGAGCTTCCAGTCAGGACCTGACAATGCCTGCTGTATGCACTCCAACACAGTTTTATTCTTCTGTGAATTTCCTTCTCATTATCGGGGTTTCCTGCAAGTAATTGATCTAGGTAAACATAAAACTCTTGCTCCCTTGCCCGGCTATTGACCATTATCTTTGTCTTTTACATATTAATCCTCAACCTCACTCTTATACTCTCTCTGTTAAGGTCCTCAATCATTTGTTGTAACTCGTCCCCAGTGTTGCTGAACAGGACAATGTCATCTGCAAATCGAAGGTTGCTTAGATATTCGCTGTTGATCCTCACTCCTAAGCCTTCCCAGTTTAATAGCTTGAATACTTCCAAGCATGCAGTGAATATCATTGGAGATATTGTGTCTCCTTGTCTGACCCTTTCTTTATAGGTATCTTGTGGAGAAAGAAGGCACCTGTGTAATCTCTGTAGATATTTTTCAAGATATTTGCATAAGTGTCCTGTGCTCCATGATTACGTAATGCTTCTATGACTGCTGGTATCTCTACTGAATCAAATGCCTTTTCATAGTCTATGAATGCCATATAGAAAGGCTGATTGTACTCTGTGGATTTCTCGATAACCTGATTAATGACATGAATGTGATCCATTGTAGAGTATCCCTTCCTGAAGCCAGCCTGTTCCCTTAGTTGACTAAAGTCCAGTGTTGCCCTTAATCAATTGGAAATTATCTTGGTGAATATTTTATATAATACTGGGAGTAAGCTAATGGGCCTATAATTTTTCAATCCTTTAATGTCTCCCTTTTTGTGGATTAGTATAATGTTGGCATTCTTCCAGTTCTCTGGGACCCTTGATGTCGATAGACAGCTTATCTAGGGATCACCAGTTTTTCAAACATTATGTCTCCTCCATCTTTCATTAAATTGACTGTTATTCCATTTTCTCCTGCCACTTTCCCCGTTTCATATCTTGCAAGGCCCTTCTAACCTCATTGCTAGTTTTAGAAGGAGTCCCTGTAACCTGTTCATTACTACTTCAAATGGAGCTGTCGTGGTTCCTCTGACTGTACGGGTCAGTATAGAATTCTTTTGCTGTTTTCACTATATCTTCGAGATTGCTAATGATATTACCGTGCTTATCTTTCAATGCATACATCTTGCCTTGTCCTATGCAAAGCTTCATTCTCAATTATTTCATGCTGCGTCCATTTTTTACTGCTTTCTCAGTCTTTCTCACATTATAATTTCGAATATCCCTTATTTTCTCCTTGTTTATCAGTTTTGACAGTTTTGCGAATTCTATCTTATCTCTTTAGTTGGACACTTTCATTCTTTGTTGTTTTTTTATTAGGCCCTTTGTTACCTGAGAGAGCTTTCATACTGGTTGCCTTGGTGCCTTACCTCCCACTTCAGTTGCTGCTTCTGAAGCCAGCTTAGTTACGGTTTCATTCATTACCTCTATGTCATCTTCATGTCTAAGGCTGCATATTTGTTCGCAAGTACCAGCCTTCATTGGTCTGCTTTTATCCTTACTGTGTCTAGGGTGGCCTGTTTCTTCCTTACCCGTTATTAATCTTTGTCTCTTCGAATTGAGGTGAATCCTAGACCTCGCTAACCTATGATCACTGCATTTTACTCTACCTAACACTTCAACATCTTGCACTATGCTGGCATCAACAGAAAGTATGAAATCTATTTCAATTCTTGTTTCGCCACTAGGGCTTTTCCAGGTCTACTTTCTGTTGCTGTGTTTCCTGAAGGTGTTTATTATTCACAGCTTATTCCTTTCTGCGAATTCTACCAGCATGTCCTCTAGCATTCCTAGAATCAATGCCATAGTTGCCAATTGCTTGTTCACCAGCCTGCTTTTCCCCCACTTTTGCATTGAAGTCGCCCATTGCTGCAGTTTACTGAGTTTGCACTTTTCTCATCGCTAATTCAACATCTTCATAAGACTGATCTACTTCCTCATCATCATCATGAATGGATGTTGGAGCGTAGGCTTGCGGTACCTTTAATCTATACCTCTTATTAAGTTTTATTACGACTACTGCTGCCATCTCATTAATGCTGTAGAATTCGTCAATGTTGCCTGCTATGACCTTATGGATTAGGAATCCTACCCCATATTGCTTCTTATCTTGGAGACCTCTATGGCAGAAAACATGGCCATTAGTCAGCTCTGTATAAGCCTCACCAGTTCTTCTAATCTCACTAAGGCCAATGATATCCCAAAGAATGCCTGATAGTTCCTCAAAGAGTCCTGCTAAGCTAACCTCATTCAACAAAGTTCAAGTGTTAAAGGTTGCCAGGGTCAGTTTCCATTGGCAGCCTGTCCTGCTCCAGAGATTCTTAGCACCCTCTGCTGCGTTACAGGTCTGACCACCGCCTTAGTCAGTTGCTCCACAGCTGCTGGGGACTGAGGGCCATTGGTTGATCGAATCAGTCATTTGGGAGGGAGTGGCCGAATACTGCACCATGGAGGCCAATTCCCGTTCTGGTGAGGGAGTGTCTTTTGTTGAAGCTTAGTGGGTGTTCCTAATTGGGTTGTACCTGGATTAGTATAGCCCTGCTGGCTCTCGGCATCTTTTGCCAGTGGCAGGCGCCACTCCAAGCCGATTTGCCTGCACTTTTTTCTCAAGTTCACTGTGTAGTTCCAAGCTCATGCAGCGCCACTTCAAAAGTGCAGCCACAGCAGTATAGCAGGGCCTTCTGAAAACAAATGCGAAAATTCTACTAAGATGCAGGTCGTTTGCTTCGTTTTTCCAGCGTGTGCAGTGATTGTATTGCGAATGCCCAATTTTTGTCAGATTCACGGCTGCTGCGCCACGAATCTGATTGTGAATCTGATTGAGCATTTGCTGCCTCTGGCTGCAATGCTGGCACATAGGCTGGTGAGACGAGAAATAACCAAATACCTCAGTATTGTGAAAAGGCAATAGAGAACTACCTTTAATTTGGGTTCAAGCTCCTTTTCTGCCTGTCTCTGGTCATGTTCGAGGGCCGCACGCGAATGCTGGCTTCTGTGCATATGAGCACCGTCGGTGCTGATTTAACAGCCCAGTTTCTGCCAGTGTGCCATTCAGCAGCACAGTGATATCTTTTGTAACACCGTCTGCTGCCATCGTGCCAGAGAAATCGTCTGCTGCTTCGTCGACAATCACAGGGGCGCATAATGTTAAGGAACTGGGCCTTAACCCAGTTAAGGAACGAATGTTAACATACAGCACTGCTTGAACTAGTTCATAAAGTGCAAGCAAGTCAGACAGACTTGAGAACACTTGAAGTCCATGACAGGTCAAGACAATGTCTCAGTGGCTACGACATTGTCCTGCAGAGCACAAGGTCGTGGGTTCAGCTCTCAGTTTCGGCAGCAGCATATTGATGGAGGTGGAAGGTAGAAATGCTTCTGTACCATGCTTCAGGGGCAAATTAAAAAGCCAGAGGTAGTCGAAAATTACTCTGAAGCCCTCTGCTATGGTGTACCTAACATTATGCAGCTTTGGGACATTGAGCCACATAACTTAATTTTGTTTAAGTGACAGGCAAAGAACACGAGGGGCTCGTCAGTTTCACAGAATGACACAACTGCCCTCCTGTCTCACTCCCGGTAAGTAGCACCCTTACAGATTGCAACAGCATGCACCTGAATGAACACATCACTTTCTGACCTACTTATATAACCCACATGGATATGCCTTGGATAAGTTTCAGTAGAGATCAGCACATGATCTGAGTTTTCTTTGTAGATATTGAGGCTACGAATGCTCTTTTAGTTGCAATTTATAGATGAACAGGCAAAAGCTTGTTAAATTTATTTGCCTCTCAATAACAAGAACTACGGAACATACTGACCAAAGTTTACTGAACATTCCTGAATGTTACAGCACCATTCAGTTACAGACACTAAAAAGAAAAATGATTATAACTGTCTTAGCGAAATAAGCTTCCACAATGCCAAAAAAGCCACTCTTATCGCAACTCCAGGTACACCAGAAAAGAAGCAAAAACAAAAGATTGGCGGGCAACGCCGCCTTGAAATTCCCAAACCAGCTCGCTGTGATGTCATAAATTTTGATGCCGTCTGCTCGAGCCTGGTTAAATTCTTATCAGTAAAAATGGAGTACATTGTATTCTGAAAGAGCCATAGACATTGTTTGTCATTTTCTCTTCTAATAATCAACATATTACCGTGAAGTCAACAAAAGTGGAGTTCTTGAAGAATACTTTGTCAATCGAGACTGATTCAGCATTTCGTTTTTAAGGTTCCATTAACATTGGAATGTGGCATTTAATAATCCTTACTTTAACGTTATACATCCAGCACTGATTAAGAGTACTACCTCTAATGTCATAGAAATGTATTATATAAAACATTTATTTAAAGTTATTGTCAAAATGCTGTAATAGTGTTCAAATATAACATAAACTTATGCTGACCTTGAAAATATCAGTTAATGTGGGAACATGTAGCATTGCTAGAATATTTATATAGTGTGCTTCTTGGGGTAGCAGACATGCCAATGGTTTAGTAACAATGAACATCTCCCATTCACACACCAAATGCACCAAAGACTGGCAGGCATGGGCAGGAAGAAATATCACAGTGCTAACATGTGCAGCCAATGTTGTGCTAATGTCAAGCCGGATAAAGCTTTCTTACGAATATGAGGGACAAAATTAAATTATGGCCTTGACGGTGCAGCAATGACTTGGGGAAAAAATAAACAGGCAGGAATTAAAAGATAATCAAGAGAAGATATTATCCCCACTTTGCATTGCGTCCTAACAATCTCGCCACACATTCTTAGAAGTACTAACAAGGTGCATGCTGCAAGCAAAACATGCACCACAGAAGGCCAAGTTAATCCAATCACTTTACAGCTGTAGGGATCACTCGTAGATTGCAAACGAAGAACCCCTGCCTATAAAACATTGAGGTGGCTCATGTCATGGTGAATGCAGGGACGTAGATAGCAAGACAAAAAAGGGAAAGAAAAAAATCAAAGTGGGCACATGTGCACATGTTTCTATGGGGAACATTTGCCCTTGTGTGCTTGACCTGTCACTGACTATATGGGCATGCTAAGTAGCATGCATGGGCATGCTAAGTACCAATTATGGTACTTAGCTGTAAAACTGTCGTTGCGAGTTGCTTCGATCTTTGAGTCAATGATGAGTTTGCCCTATCGTTTTTGGTGGGCCTTGTGCCCCTTCTTAGCGATCATCTTCATTGTCAGATTATTTTATGTCCATTTTAGGGCAATGGCCTCTTACAGAAATATCCAGTTAGTCTTGTCTTGCATTAGCCAATACCATCCTGTGCTTACTAATGTATCACATCACACCACCTGATCATCTACTGTCCTCTGGTGTGTTTAATAATTAAGACTACTGGTCTTCAATTCTATGTATCACATGGGCCTGTTCAACTACACTCTTGCCTCTTGATATGCTTACCAATGAGGTAACTTTCATTGCGAAACAGGATGTTGGAAATTGCTTCCCAATATGCCTGCACAAACTGGCACAGATATACTGAAACATGGCAAGTTTTCACAAAGCGGGATGTGTGTTATTGCGGTGAACTCCTGCTAACCTTCTGCTACAGGGACAGCATGTCTACACAACATTTGTTTCATTAAGTTGACCTCGTGGATGCATTTATGATGTATTTCAGCCTTGTCATATAGCCGTGTGCAGAAGCAATCATTTATCAATGCATGATAGTCTCCATATGCTGTTCCCATTGAAACCTTTTCTATGTGATTACCACTTAAAGCAGGTAAGTATGCATTTCTATCATATTTAATGCAGGGTTTCCCTGTTCAGTATGAAGATGATGAATCCATGTGGCATTGCACTGAAACCATCTTTATTCTTCTGATGTATTCTGCAATATATTTCTCATGAGCTGAACAGTTGGCTGCCAGCCAGCTGTGCATCTTTGGTGCAGAGAATACCATGTTCCCAAATTTCTGGTTGACCAGTATTTGTCACGTGCCAAGTCTTTTTCTCAAACTCTTAGACTGTAGCTTTCGCTACAATGCCCGTCACTATCCTTGTCCACTACATCACTCTACACATTCTGTTATATTACCAGGTTGTTGAATATTGTAAAGCAGTTTTCACTCCACAAATATCTACATGGTCTAGTTACACCATCCCTGATTATGACAACTAAGTCTTGAATTCTCATAGCTGCTATTTTTACCTTAACAGACAGCGACAGCCACTAGGCAAAGTGAATACTTTAACTGGTACTTGCACTCGGACTCTAGCACTGCTTAGTCCAATATTGCCGGTTGAAAAAGCTTTTCTCTTGGAGAAAGTGCCACTATATAATCCGACTACTAATAAGGTTTGAGTGCTGTACAAAGCCAGCAAAATGTTTTGTTGTTATTGTTGTTGGTGGTGGTGCTGGTGGTGGTGATGTTTTTACACATAACTGGTCGATTGTTGAAATTGGCTTACTATTTCCTCTTCCGCAGGTATTTTTACTTCCACACATTTTTTTCAAGTTAGTGCCGGCAGCTTCTTTGTGTCACAGAATTACCAAGCTCTGAATTTGACTATGCTTTGTTTACCTGTGATATAAGCTGCTCCGTAACTTTCTGCAGAAGTCGTACTGAATACAGAACCTAAGCTAAGCTCATAAAGTTACATTAGTCCCAAGTTATGCTAGCGCATAGCGATCTCACTTGAAGACAATATTATAACGTAGAATGAATAACTAGTTTATTTGACCATGCCTTATTGTTGATGATATTTGTAATACTCTTGCTTGACATGAGTGCAGCAAAAAAACAGTAAAGCAAAGAAAGGTTGCCAACCAGAAAAGTATGCAGATCCGGCACACAAGTAACTTAAGCAAAGCTTTAGGGAAGCAGTTAATTGAATGCAGCGCTCTGTGAACAATACATGCAGTTTTGTTTACTTTCATCTTGAGCAATGTGTAATCACGTGGAATGTGTCTGTTTATCCACAACAAAGGTTGCAACTTTACTGCCCCGACAACTTCACGTTTAATCACTACAGTTGAAAATCTTTATAATGAAGCACTCGGGGCCTCTGAAATTATTCCCTGTACAGGTAATTTCATTTTATAAGTCATGACAGAACCGGGAGAGAAATATTCCTTCGTTATACAGCTAATTTCATTCTAGAGGTGTTCAACTGTACATCGCTCACGAGCTATGCCAATATGCCGGCTCTGATTCAGGCGGATGCACAGTGCGAGACACGTACTCAGCAGTGTCACAAGAACAAAGACTATGCATGGTGCTTATAGAGGCAAGAACGGGGAGGACAAGTGTAGGCACAGAAATGTATGATGCGTCAGACGTCCTTGGATGGCCAGCATTAAAACATTAGTATGCCAGTAAACGCTTTCAATCTTGAAATATTCAGCATGCTAATATCCAGTAATACAAGAACGTTCGTTTTTATTCCACCAGTTCTAAAATGCATTTTCATTCTTTCGTGTGAGCTAAAAGTTTTGAACCTGTGAGACTGTGGAAACGATGCTTTTGATCAAGTTTTTTTTCATAAAATTCAGGGGCTCCATATGTTCCGCAATCAACGCATGAAATGTGCAGGTTGTGCAGTAATATTTTGTTTTCTCTTTTTTGCAAGGTTCGCTGTTGGCAAAGTTCACTGGTAACATGGTCCACCAAAAGACACGGTATCGTGGCTCGGCTCCTGGAAATAGCCTCGCATTGAGGGAAACAATCTTTAATGATTCTCACCCAGTGGCAAGACCAATGCAAAGACTGCAACAACAAGAGCTTCTACAGGATGAACACTGCATCCAGGGTGAAGTTAAAGTTGCTGCAGATCTGATGGATTCTGATCTTGCAATTTTTATAGGCGAGGTAATGAAGTCACAACAGCCTGTTAAGCCTCGCACAATACGCTCACGCCGTTCTAAGCGCACTAAAAGCCAAAAGCCACCGCCAGCAGACAATGAACAAGACCGACACAGGGATAGAGAGTTGGCGGCAAATTTCTCAAAGCCATTTTTGCCTGACAAAGTGCAAGAGTCATCAGCATTTTCGAGATTGTGCTCAAGGTTGAAATCCTACACTGTCCTCAAAGACACAGCTCCCCAACTCATTGATGAGTCAGCGCCAACAGATGATAAGAAAGACCTGCCCAAGGATGCAACATTCACAACAGATGACTTGCAGCCCACTTTCCCTGATGAACTGCAACAGCCATCAGCATTTTCAAGACTTTGCACAAGATTCAAATCCTACGGCATTCTCGAAGACACAGACCATCAACAGGGCACGGTCGTTCTTCAAATGCATTCAACTTTCGAGAAGGGTAGTGAAGCACTGTGGGCTGAAGATCAGCAGCGCACATTGGACGACAAACCACCAGAAGAAGATATCGGCTGCGCGGAGATTGGCGGTGCCCTATTACCAGCCAAAAACAATGGACTGGCATGCAACGTGGAGCAGGAGCACAGACCACGTCAGGTCATGAAGGTCACCACATCAGCGGCTTGCCACAGAGGTAAAGGAGCTGTTGAAAAATGCTTTAAAGTAAGAACAGAAGGATATCAAGACTCCGAAAGAGCTGATGCAGGGCACGAAGAGCACATCAACGAGCCATGTGCAGAAGCAGACCATCTAGTGGCAGACAACGAAGCAAGCCTGGGAGATATGGCAACAAGTGTTGCACATGGCAAGGCATGCCTTTCAGCTGATGATGAAGAGCATGCAGGCAGCTCTAGAAAAGGCAGAGAGTCCACTAAGGCGCCAACACATTGGAGAAAAGAAGTCGTAAAAGGTTATTTGAGCAGTGAACCTGAAGACAAAATTCCACAGAATGAGGATGCTGCTGTAGACAAGGGAGAAGTGGAAAGAAAAAAGCGAAGGCTGAGCAAGAGCCCCTACTTCAAAGCAGCAGGCGAGCCCCTGGGTTTCAAGATTGGCTCCAAGCCCTGGGTGCCACCACAGTCGCCGTACAACCTTGTGCAGGAGAAGCTCTACAGGGATCCCTGGAAGGTCCTGATAGCAACTATATTTCTCAATCGCACCACAGGTAAAATGCAAACATTATTCAATTAGTCATCCATTTGTACAAAATAATTATGTCAGAAAATGCTGCTGCACAGCTGTAATTTAAATCTTCAAGTGTGAAAATATGCTAGGAGAGAACCCCATGCTGCGCTTTACTAAGGTTAAGCAGTTTTGTACAAGCTGCAATTTAAACTAGCCAATCAGAGATTCTATGCACAATGGTGTTAGCACATGAAAATAATTTGAGAGTGTATGATGCTCAAAGACTGACCTATATAACAGCTGACAGTGCAATAGGTAAATCTCTGACCAGTCATGGTCCCTATTTGCATATATGATCAGCATGGCAGATAAAACCTCTTATTGGCTGACAACAACTTGCACAACACTAGATTACCTGGTGTCCACTAATGCCACTGGTGACGTTACTTTCAATTATTTACTAATTACACCAACACCACTGCCCCTTTCTTACATCAAAATGGCGTCAGCACACTATCATCTGAATTTCTAGTACACAGTTGTGACAAAGGCTTGTCACACCCTTCCACACAAAAAAGAGCAAGATTAGGGTTCACAAGAAGGTGGAGGCTTATATTCATCAGCAGGGGCTGAACAAAAGATTCACTTGCAATTTATTTATTTTTTTAAATATTTTTACATGACAGACAATACATAAAAAATGTTTACACCCATAGCTAGTGGCGAATAGGAGGTCTAAGTACGGTTACCTGTACTTAGACCTCCTGTTGGCCACTCACTCTGAGTGTTTAGCGCAAATAAGAGCATGTTTCACAAGGATGGTTCAGGCCTAATATAATCGAATTGCATGAGACAGCTTCTTGTGAATCATTAACCCTCTATTGCATGGCGTCCCATATTTGGCACATACCGGTTACCTTTTTTTTTTTTTTTTGCATGCGTGAGATTCCCAGTTGAGAATGTGATACCGTCAGAGTGATTCTCATAGTTATGCGCACTTATTATGGGCAAGTGCTGCCATCTCTTGAGCGATACGCAAAACAGAGGTGAAGTAGATTTTGGGAAGCGACGTGAAACTCGGAGGGGGCAAACACGAGCAATTGTTGTTTTTTTTTTTTTCTCTCTGAAAATTTCGACCGCAGAAACAGAAAAATTATTTTGGCATATTTTTTGGTCTTACCAATTCAAGCCAGTTATTAGTTTTCTCAATTTTGTCTGCAACTACAGCAGAGAACCCGAAATCGGTGTGTGCCATATTTGGCACAGTTACAGTGTCCCAGAATATGGGCAGTGTGTTCAGACGGCAGAGCGCGCCACGCACTGCTTTGAAGCCGGGAGCGTAGACAGGTCCCGGATGTATGCGGCGGCGCTGCAGTCGCACGGGCTGTACGGACGCGTTCTCCGTGTGTTGCGGCCGGTTGCAGCGTGCTTGGTCTGATAGACTCTGAAGGAATTCTTTGAGTTTCTGTCTCATTCGGAGTCACATGCAAAAGGATTGCCATTTGTTGGGCGTGTTGGTAAACTGACTTGGAAAGTATATTTAGCGCCACCGAACAAGGACAGAAGGAAGACGACAATGCACCAAGTACAGCAACTTGATTTTCAGGAAACACCCATCTATTTAACTGTGCATGGGTTAAATAGGTGGGTGTCTTCTGACAATCAAGTTGTTGAAGTTAGTGCATTATGGTGTCGTGTCCCTTCTGTCCTTGTTCGCTGGCGGTAAATATGCTTTCCAATGGAAAAGGACTTTGCGGCTTCTTGAGCCAGTCGACGGCAGATGGGCTCCGTGTGACATTGTGCAGCACTTTGGTTCTGTTATAATACTTAGAAGGAGAAAGTTTTAAATACCTATTGACATCTAGACTATACCAATATAAGTTGTAGAACTTCCTGTTAGGTAGTCGTGCGGATCCAACGATCACCCAACGCCGTCTCAATTTTTTATTGTTGTGAATTGCCTGTCTTTTTATAACTTGGCCAAGGAAATGCAAACAGGGAATACAGAGGTCAGTCAAGATTTAGTATCGCTACTTCACACACATGATAATTCTGACAAAGAAGGGGACGTTGCTTGACTTGATGAGTTAGCTGAAGCTGGAAATCTAACGCTGGTACAGCAGGGCTAAACAGTACTCCGGCAGAGCACCGGGCTTATGTGGAGAAAAGGAGCGATGACCGCCTCATCCATTATATATGGCAGCGTATGTCGCGCAGAAATATTTTACTCGCAACAAATGTGAGGACTGCCGCTCTCTTCTTTCGCAGAACTCTAGTGTCAGTAGCAGAGTCTGAAAATTCACAAATTTGTAACAGGGGAGGATGCTGTATCCCTCCAAGTTGCTTTTTGAAGCACTAAAGAAACTTGAGGGAATATATTTACAACCTTCTTCAGCAAAGAGGAGCTTTGCAGCGACAGCATAGTTGATGTCATGATCCCAGTGAAAGCTTTAAAGTTAATTGGCTATGCCATAGGCTGCAAATTACACGCTAAAGATTTCACGTCAGCAGCTGTGCGTTTTTATGTCCTAACAAGGCTTTACTTTTATGTTAAATGTCTCAGTCAGTGAAGAGAAGCATGACGAAAAAAGAAATTGCACTTTAAAGTTGGCTGGTGCAACATATGTAAGCTGACCCTTGTCTTTCTTATCTGAATGCACAACTTTTTCTGGTGCATTCAAAAAGCTAATTTCAGGAATATAATTAAATGAATTAAGGAATTCATTTAATTAATTAATGAATTAATTAATTATTAATTATTAATGCATATTAATTCCGCTGTAGGTCTTCATTGTTTGGGATGGAATGTACTCGCACTGTTTTTCTGTGTTTTGGCATACTGTGTGTAGTTTTGCAGAGATCCCTTTTACTTGCCGTCTTTCCTACCTGGTTTTATTCCTTTCATAGAAATGAAGGATGTCGGTGTGTCTCATACGCACACATGAGCCTGACGTTCGGGAGCCCTTCATGATGTAAATAAAAAAAAATTCACGAATGAACTGTGCAAATGTAGTTGCGGGGGGTTCGCAAAACAGAATGAAAGAGCGAGGGACAAATGTTTATCGCAAAAGAAGGTAAATGCCAAGCAGGTAAGCTCTTTGGCTTCGGGCTATGTACATACATATTGTTTTGCCCTCTCTTCTACAACAGCGGCTGAAGAACTAAGCGCTTGACGTTGGGTCGCGCATGTAGCGGCCGCTTTTTTATGAATGTGAACCGCAAAAGGAAATGTGTGCACCTGGAATCCGAGTTGGTTATAATCAATTCGATGTCCTTTACTATGGGGTTATTTCCAGCTGAGTTTTCCGTCCGAATAATTTCTGGTTACGTGGCAGCGTGGCTCAAAACAAATTTAACGGCTTTACGCCACTACTTCGGTGTCTGCAAAACCTTTGCTGTCAGGCTAATAAATCCGTCTAATTGGCGTTGAGATGCGCTAGGAGTGCACATATAATTCATCTATGATATGCAGTGAGTTTCGGGGATGCGTCTTAACATCCGCCGAGCATTTTCACGCCTTTATTTGACTGCGACAGAAAATGATTATGAAAATATATATCAACATGCAGCGCTCGCGCTGCGCCATACGTTCCGTACAGCCCATGGTCCTACAGCGCCATCTCGTGCTATCTACATGAAGCGCCTCAGCAGCGAGCGCTTCCTGAACACACTGCCCCTATTCTAGTACACTGTAGCACAGTATGAACTTGAAACACAAGATAAGGTAACGTGCTGCCATCTGTTCAATAGCCCGAAGCTGCAGGTCACTCTATCACAAAATGGAATTTTGTTGATCGCTACGGTGAGGGTGAATCGTCTACCAAACAGCCGCCTGAAAAGCGAAAAGGAACTGAAATGTAAAGGACGTGGTGCTTCAGAGGCACTCACAAGCGTGATAGATGACGTAGAGTTATCGTGTGTGCGTTGATACGATAATCCCGCCGCGACATTTCTGTCGAGCTTTGTAGGGAGAGATCCAGTCCAAAAGACTAAGCGCTGGTTTACCTCAGCCAAGGTGTTTCGCGAAATTGATTGCCCCAGCATAGTAAAGGTCCACAAAAGGTGCATGGGTGGTGTCGAGTCGACCTGCTGGACTCACTGCTTGGACTTTGCCGCATACATGTCAGGTCGAAGAAATGGCACTTTCAAATTTTCATGCCTATGCTAGACTTATCTGTAGTAACAGCATGGCTATTGTACAGGAGGGTGCAGGAGCAGCTTAGGAAGAAACAAGTACTACCGCTGGCTCAATTCAAAGCAAAAATTGTAGAATGCCTTACCTCACACAACAAGTGCCTACCCAACAAGTGACCAGGGAGGACTTCTAGTCAAGACATCGAATTCGAGGTTCAAGTAAAAAAATCACAGGGACCAGCGGCCGCAATGCCACCCAAAGACGACCGATCTGACCAAGTCGGCCACTGGCCAGAATTTGATGAGAAGAAACAAAGATGTAAGCGGCCATCTTGCACAAACAAGTCGTCGGTAAGATAGAGGAAGTGCAACATTCATTTGTGCCTGAACGCACCAAACAACTGTTTCATTTCATTCCACACATTGCGCTAAAAAGACCACCGTCCGCGAAGCTTTGTTTTCCACCCATGGCAGCAAGAGCGCTCGGCCATCTTCGTGGTGTGCCATATTTGGCACAAAGCTGTATCTTTATTAATACAGTCCTTATAACTCTGAAACTTTTTGTACATGTGTTTGTTCATTCAATCAATAATAAAAGCCGAAAAAATAATTTTTAAAATGACTCTTTCATAATTCATGCAATAGAGGGTTAACAGAGTTAAGGGGAACATTGTAAATTAGTTCATTGAACACGGTGTTTTGTCGCGCAAGTAATGTGAGCAGCTTGAAGAGGCAGAATTGCACCATGTGAAACAATTGGCTACACTTCTTTTTTTAATTTAATGTCACCTAGTATGGAGATCCCCACAAATGTTTTTTAGAATGTGCAACTTAAGAACCTGCATTGTCTAGCTGCCGGAGGGACAGCACTTCAAACTGAAACAAACACTGCATACCTTCCACAGACAGTAGCATAACTTATATGAAATCAATAAGAAAGCGTGACTATGTTTTATTGTGCACAGATGACCTTCGTCATATTTCCAAGCATTCTGTTGAGCTGCAATCTTGTTTGGACAGCAAATTGGCCTGTGTCATTTTTTACTTAGGTGCTGTCTTTACAAAGCTATCCTTTTTGCTGGCCTCTTCACACTTGAAATAAGACTTAAGATGTCCACTGTCGGCTTAGCTGTCTGTTTAGCCGTCTACAGTGAGTATTGGAACACAAGCAAGTGCATACTGTTTACTGAAATTTTAATCCGTGCCTGACAAGATATAATCACATATATCTCAGGAAGTTGCGGTGACCACCTGTGCTTGAGAACACAGATTCTGCTAAGGCTTGAGAACAATGCACTTGTTAAATTTCCAAGAATTTTAATTTATATGAAAAGAAATTTCAGATGACTGCATTGGTGAACCATTAATTTCATTTACAGGTGAAGAGTTTCCTTATCTGTATGGCCTTATAAAATGTATATCTTAGAGTTGTGTATTCCTTGTTCCATGCCTGCTCTTCTGATGGTCTTGATTATATTTGATTAAACTGTTTAGTTGATAGCGAGTGCTTTTGTGTTGCTTTGCTTCTCTGTGAAACTTTTCATTTGCTCTGCAAATATGGATCTGAACCGAGTGGCCTACTTGAGTTATTTACTGCCTCCTACATTTTGCATTTGCACACTTGAAAGTGTTCCTCCACTCACACACGTTCTCGCATCGGCATACAGGCAAGGCGGCCATTCCCATCCTGTGGCAGTTCCTGGATCTCTACCCAACTGCACACGCTGCTATCAGAGCAGACACTGAGGAGATTGCCAAGCTGTTGCAGCCACTCGGTTTGCACAGGAAGCGTGCAGCCATCATACAGAAGTTCTCCGGTTAGTTCCCGCACACTAGTGGTTTGTTAATTCCTTAGCACATCCTCCAGTTATGTTAAGTGTCGTGGTTAAGGGGCTACCAATCAATTATTGCTCGTAGGAACAGTTTCCTGATCAGTACAAAATGCTGTCGTGAACATATGAGCCAGATATTATGTTTCCTTGCATGCTGCAGGAAACCTGCAACATTCCATATTGGATGACATATATCGCTCTCTCTCCCTCTCTTTTTCTCTCCTGCGGCTTATTATCATAATAGCGGTGATAAATGGCTTAGATAGCTCACTCTGTTATGGCGTTTTAAACCTCCACCCTCTACGCTAGACATGCACCTAAGTGCATGCCTAAGTATATACAAGTGTGGAAAAAAATAAATCAGGATCTGTGAGTTACAGCAATAATGCAGTGCTCTTGTTTTTGGCTGGCAAGCTTAGGCTAGATAGACCACGCCCATATCAACACCCCCTCAGGCAGCGTAAGGGATGACATTACATGTAGCGCCACAGCCCACCAATGCCAGCGATTGGGCACACAGGTACACGCGTTTCCAGATTTTCTAGGAAACAGGAAAGTGAACTTGACCATGGCATTGATTCAGGCTAGTTGGTCAGTAGTGCTAAAAAGACAGGGACAGGCACAGGAACGACAACATATGGCTGTCGTATCTGTCCCTTCATTAACAACCTTCATTTCCTTGTTGCAGGGAAGTGAAGGTTGTTAATGTATCCAACCCATGCTGCCACCATTCATTTGTCATCCTTGTGCACTTTATCATATGTCAGCCTCGAAGGGTAACCATAATCTCGCTGTAGAGGGAATGTTCTGACAATGCAGTTGGCACTTGTCAGATTGGATTACGCTTCCTGCACTCAGCCTCTTAATTAAGGTCTACCATTGTAGGTGCCACATCAATTGATGGTCGCCAGAACAATCACAGAAAGTACCATTTGTGTTGGGTACATTTCATAATAATGACCCCAGTGTGCATTGAGCTACAACATTGTAATTACAATCCAACATGGTGAGAACTAATATTGCCAGGTTTGGTGACTTCGTGCCAAATTGGCTGCTTTTAGAAGCTCCTGGCAACCTAAAGCCGTGGTTGGTGCAGCAAGGATGTTTCTATACTGTTTGTAGTTCGCTTGTATAATTCCGTGGAGAACAGAGCCAGTCACTGGCATGTCTAGAGGGTCAGTGCATGTGGCTGTATAAATTGATTTGATTCCCTTGTGATCGTTGCATCATGTACTCTGCAAGAGACACACATACCCACACCAAACCCCAGGAGGCAGGCAAGGAAGGTGTCGCTCTAACCCCTTAATTGTTTCGTTATTTTAACCAAAAGTGAGCTTATTTTGCATTTTTTATGGCTTATTTTCAATCTTCTCTTCATTGAAAACCCTTCTGAAGCTTTTTCAACCAATTCACTTCATGTTTTAAGCATGAAAACCTCATTTTACCTCTTCAATATGCAATAGTACATATGTACTTGTCATTCTGATGCTGCTTTCTGTATACAAAGAGTACAAGTAGCATGGAGTGCAAGAGTCTTGCTGTTTCGAATGTCTTGAAAGGCAGCAGAGGTACACTGCATGGGCGGCACTCTCTCATCTCCCTATACAGAGAGCTGTTTTGGTGTTGCCTAAACTGTGCTTTACTAAAGCACATCACTTGTGTTGCTCCTGACATATTTCTGTATTAGAAATAAGATGGTGCAAATAAGATCTGTTGGTGCAAATCAAAGAGAGAGGGAGGGATGAGAGAAATGAAAGTGAGAGAGGTTAACCGGGGCAAGAAATCGGTTCGCGACCCTAGACTGAGAGGGGGAGGGGACGCAGAGAGACGGGAAAGAAACGGAGAGAGAGAAAAACAGAGCGCATGGATACAAGCACTATTGTTCACAGCAAAGAGTACAGGTAACACTTTTCAGTGCTAGAATCACTCATGCATGTTTGTTGTCCGTAGGAATTGCTCTTCTCTGTTGCTACAAACTGCTTTTAAAAAATGCAGTTTTTTACAAAGTCAGCACTCGCATACCTCGTGGTAGAAATGACTACATCTTGTGAGTGACCATCGCCGTAATCACTTGGTCATGGTTTTCCTACAGAGGAGTACCTGACCAAAGAATGGCGATACCCAGACGAGCTACATGGAATCGGCAAGTACGGGAGTGACTCATACCGTATCTTCTGCATCAACGAATGGAGAAAGGTAAGACAGAATAGCCCATCTGTTGTGACCAAGTGTAGCAGAACACCTGGCATGTAATTGCGACTTTAACTTACACATCAAAGTAACTATCTTGGGCTACCAGAGAGGGTAAAAAGCAGTAACTACTACTGATTAGGCAGAGCAGTCTAGACCCACAGTAGTAGCAGTGTATTCTTGTCTCACTTTTGCATTGCTGTACAGCATGCTTTTCTGTGTATGTATGTACACTGGGTGGAGGGACATATTCAGAATCATACTTATCAGCGCGAAAACAATGGAAGGCACAGAGTTAGAACAACACAGGACGAGCGCTAACAACTAAAATTTATTGAACAAGATGCTCAAAAAAGAAAACATGAACAAACCAACATCTGTGTGTGCAGGAAATCGAAGTCACCTGTATATAGTTACTGAGCAAGTGCGTTTAACAATCTTACAAAATGACAGATGGCTTAGATACACGATCATCCTTAAGCCTTTCTATATGGAAGGCTTAAGCAAGCTGACGAGCCCTTCTGTCTTTGTGCCTGATGATGATGTCAGTTCTTTTGAAGACAGGTTCGCACCCACAAGTTCTGCAAAGCACTGAAAGATGAACGGTCGGCATTCCTTTTAAAGTATTCTTAGGCTGACGAAAGTGCTCATTGATGAAGTTGCCTGTCTACCCAATGTAGGCTTTCCCGCAAGGGAGAGGAATTTGATAAACTACACCTAAGGCACAGGCAACAAAGGGTTTGCGATGATTCACAAAGCAACCAACAACAGTTGATCTACCTGCCTTCCTCTCAATCATAGCATAAGCCTTACCTACTTTACAGTTGGCCAAAAAAACAACATGTACGTCAAAACCTTTAGCTATCTTCTTAAAATGATGGGACAGTCTGTGTAAATATGGCATGACAGCAAATCTGCTACTCTTCTTAGTGCCCATGTTGTCAGTTTTAACAGGACGAGGTTTACACTTCTTGACGAGTCTCTCGGATGCCAACACAAGCACATGCCCAGGGTACCCTGCATTTGTTAAACGAACAACCTGCTCCTGAAAACTATTGCAACGTTTATGTAGGCAAGGCTCTTTACGGGCCTTGCCTACATAATACAGGTCAGGATTTTGAGCAATAGAATTCTTGATAATCTTTGAATGCCCAGATGAATGACTAAGAAGTGCTTTTTTTTTTTTTTTTTTGAACGTGGGGCGAAAGACCAGCAAATATGGTCGTGTGTAAAAAACAAGCGTAGGTCGAGAAACAACAATGAATTATCTTTTGGCAATTCGCAAGTGAAATTCAACCCACTAGCTCTTTCCTTGAAAGTCTTCAACAGGTTGACATGGTGAAACGGGGGACAATCCCTCCTAAAAAGAATTAAAAAAACGTCGACATAGAAAAAAACCTTCACTACCAAATGACGTATTTGCAATTCCACCAGCCGATCTACAACACTTAAAAAGATGTCGCTTAAAATTAATGCCACCCTAAAGCCAACGCACACTAGAGACTTCTGAATAAAAAGGTTGAGTTCCCATGATACAAATGTGTACTTCATATAGAAGTTCAGGAGCTCTAAAAAGGCTTCAGCAGTTACCAAGCTGCTGTTAACAAAGGCGATTTCATCATTGTATTCGATGATACAATCTTTGACAACACTTGCACACGCAGGTGTTGATTTTTTCCTGTTTTTTTTTTCGAGCACCTTGTTCAATAAATTTCAATTGTTACACAGTGCTCGTCCTGTGTTCTTCTAACTCTGTGTCTTCCGTTGTTTTCACACTGGTTATTAAGTATGCGTCATTTCCAACGCGCCCACCTTTCTACCTTGCTGCAATAGGTCAGAATCAGTGCAACAGTCCAGTGGACAGAAATGACCATTCTATTTCCACACCAGAAACTGCACTTGCTTCCCTCCTTTCCAAGTGCCACTCTATCCTTCGAGCCCAAAAATCTTTATTTCATGTGAACACACGCGCAATAATCCTAACCCTTCCATATGTTTGCTCCCTCCCCCATAACCTTTCTCGAATGGAAAGAGGCACGGGCCACCTTCTACCACATGGCAACCCATGCACTGTCTAAAGCATTCTGCTCCGGCATTGGCAGCAAATATCTCTCCACCTGTGGTGGTTATGCCTAGGAATGATTGCTATGCCAGAGAAAATGGTTACCAAGCTATGAACTGATCAAGCAGTCATTTGTGTCACTAATGGGCTCAATAAGCCATCATTTCAGTTGTCACACTAAACTTTGAACAAAACACTTATTCAAGCGAGATGTGTTGAGGTCTGCATGGTTTTATTTCAGGACACACACATGCCACAGAACAATTTGTTCAAATTAAAAGAAACACACAAGCATGAGCCAGACACTCAGTCCCAAGCCAGTGTTTCGACTCTGGAGCTTGTCTTCATGTGTTCCATTGTTGTAGTGTTAGTTGCTAACAGAGACTTCTTTTCAATTACTGCTGGCCCCACTTCAAGCCTACATCTTCAATAAAATGTCCTCCTGGGAAACCATTGTGCTCCCCTGAGCAAAGGTGTATGGACCATTCCGCAGTAAAGCCTATTTTCTTTTCTGCCTGTATATATAACTTGACATTTAGGACTGCAACCCAAATTTGCCATTGTGAACTTTCCGGTACAGTTGCCAATTTCAGTTTGTGCATCTGAATTATGAAGAAATTCCGTTTTCTTTCCAAGCCTGTGGTCCATATACTTTTGCTTGCTGGTGTACATTATATTGCACATTACCTTCAATCCAGGTCAAAATTAACTGGGAGTCAAATAAGTAAAATATTTATCCAGGATAAGAAGTAATATGCCTGGTGAACTCTATAAAAGTTGCTTAATCAAATTCTACCTGTCGACTTTCCTGAAAATTAATATTAATTTAATGCAGCCCACTGTATTGTCAAAGATGACAAAAAGCACCTGTGAAGTATGCTTTGAATACTGTTACATGGCATGAAAATAGAGGATGTAGCATTGACATGCTAAGCCACTATACCATGTTACACCTCCATGTCTCTGTGTTTCCGTTAAGAAAAACTGTTTTTACTGCAATGAACACAATTAACAGCAACTTTCTCTTTGTACATAGAAATTATGTTTTCAGCATCTAAGTTTGGTATTTAAACAAATTTGTTCTTCATGTTCCTAATATGCCAGTTGGTAATAAGAACCAACTTGAAAGTGATTATCTCCTTGACTAGTCTTCCGGTCTCGGGAAGACAAACTAGTCCTTCCTGAAGACTTGCTCAACTTAACCCTCTTAGGGTCAATGACGTAAATATACAGTGCCGCAAGCAAGTCCAAAATAGTCGATGCCATATATTTACGCCGCCATCTGTACGGTTAAAAAGCGCACCAATTTCCTAATTTTTTTTCTTTCCTGGCATGTGCTGCCATTATGTGGGAATACAGGGAATTCTTTTCTCATGCCTCCCTCTCTCGGTTTTCGTTGCATGGTTTGTTTTAGAGGTAGTTTGCTCTCGTGCGTCTATATACTACCGCTCGCGCATTGACGCACGTGCACGTGGGCAGCCGGCGATTTGGGTTTTGTTCCGCTGGCAGTTTCGGCTTCTTGTGCCCGCAAAACTGATGGCTATTTCGTTACTAATCGCTGAAAGGGTGACTGCCTGTTTCTTGCTCGTTTAGTGCTCACAAGGGTATGCATAGGAAAGATGCCGCCGTGCGTGAATTTCCTTTTCTTTTCTTTCTTTTTTTTGGAGACCCGCAAAAACTAATTGCTTCTGGTTGTTGATAAGATGAAGATTACCAGAAGTTTGTCACATGTTTTGCTTTTTTGACGGGCGCACAACCTCACAGTTTCCTTCAGTGCGCTCACCTACGCAGTTCGATTACACTATGGACGTAAATATTAGTCTAAGAGCAGGAACATTTGAGACTTGCGAAATATTCTCATCTGCACATTTTCTAAGCCTTGAACTATGTGTATAACAATGCATCAAATTTTTAGTTCCTGTAAGTTTATTTACTTTCTTATTATTGTTATTCATGAATAAACAGTACACATATACCAACGCAAAATATTTTTTTCTCACTTTACGGTCACCCTAGAAAAATTGCGTCAATCTTTTTTTTTTTCGAAATAGGTCCCTCAGAAGAATTGGAATCTGCAACAAAAAAAATCAATCTTGGGCAGTCGCATATGGCGAAAAAACCGACCCTGAATAGGTTAAAGCAGTGGCATTTGCAGTGCCCAACACTGGACAATGCATATGGTGTTTCTCACTTTTGATACAAACAGCAGATGGAAGTCAGCGCTTGTCGTCTGCTCTTTGTATGCTTGCGCTTGCATAGTCTGTGGTGTACTCTCTCTGGCCTGCGGCATATGAGCCTCAATGAATGCCTGAATCTTGACGCGATGAGGCTGGGTAGCCTTTCTGAGAAAAACTGACTTAAGCTTATTGTTTCAAGTTCTTTTCTTTTTCTCTCTCATTTCTGAATATTTTTTTAACTAGTGCACCCTGTGGCCATTCCTTTTTCTGTTTTTATTTCCATGCTTTATTCTTTGTCAAGAGTTTTACTTCAGTCCTGCTGTCTCTTGTTCCTTCCCCCATTTTTCTTTCCTTTCTTCGTGCCTACAATTTCTGTGTTTGTATGCCACCCACTGTTGTGCTACTGAGCTCGAGGTCGCAGGTTCGATCCTGACCACCGCTGCAGCATTTCGTTGAGGATGAAATGCAAAATTGCTTGTGTACTTAGGTTCCAGTGCAGATTAAAGAACCCCAGGTGGTCAGAATTATTCTGAAGTCCTCTGCAACGGCGCACCTCATAATCGTATAGTGGTTTTGGCATGTAGAACTCCACAATTTAATTCAATTTTTTATGCTTTAACGCTATTCTTCCTGAAGAGTAGGCAGGCATGCACCTTTTTCGGTGGCAGTCGTCGGCCTGTTCGTTCCCTTGTTTTGCGCTCTGCCAGTTGTATATATATGCTTGCCCATCTCGTTTCTCTTTTCTTTTTTCCAGGTCAAGCCCAACGACCACATGCTGAACAAGTACCATGCCTGGTTGAAGACACAGAACCTGGACTGAGTACTGCCTCAGACCTGAACACCCTTGACTTCAGTTGTCCATTCTCACTAGGCACAAAAGGAGTTGGCCTGCTAGAAAAAAGCAGACATGCAACAATGTGATGGAAGTTGAGGAGAGTCCTACAATGTAATGACCATTTTAGCTTTTCCCACAGATCACTTTTAGCTGTTTTACTGAAAAGTGTTGCCAAGTTGTGAAGTGCTTTCAATAGCTAACAGCGCTGATAAGTTCTTTCTGAGTAAATGGTTTTGCAGCCTTACTCATAAAACCTGTTACATTGCAGTTTGCGGGCATTATTAGACTATTTTATCATTCTCAAGAGTGTTCTGGCAAAGAAAGGACAAGTTTGTATTGCTTTTAGTGCTTCGTTAGTTTCCATGTTACATCTTTTTATAACCGCTCATGAAGTGACTGCTACCTACTACGTGTGAACTTTGAATTCACTGTACTGCGGTGTACTGATAGACCTACAGCTTGGCAAAAACACTTCAGTTCTGCACTATAATGTGAAAAGACACTCTACAGCTGTTTGAGTCCTGTTTCGTGTTTAACGCCCTTTGTACTCATAAGCTTACCACAGGCTGAAAGTCCTTTTCATTGTTTTGTCTTGAACTGAACATCAGTCTACTTGCTTTTTGTTTAATTCTGTATGCTTGTTTCAAATCGGAAATCTAATTACAAGCAGAAGTTGAATAACATTGCTTACCTTATCTTTCAAAGATATGCAAATTTCTCGTTTAGTGAGTTAGCAAGCTGTAGTTTGAGGTAGGCTTCACAAAAATCGAGCAGCTGCCAAACATGTGCTACAATAGTAACAACCATTTACTATCACGAATGCAGTTCGGGTTGCTTTATTTCTGTGAGCACAGGCTATGCACAAGTGGGCACTAACACAATTCCTTACTTAGTTCTTTTTGAAAAGAAAAAAAAGAACTTGGTTTCACTTTTGCAAAGCTGTAAGGTTTATTGAAAACAATCTATCTTGCATCTTGTATGTTACCTATCACGTTTTACACAATGTAGACAAGCTGCTTTGTGCTGCAACTAAGAATGTGAGAAACTAAGAAACCAGTGGTTGCTGTGGTTTAAAGTAAGTGCACTGTGTTCTTTTATTTCTTGTGTGTATATGTGTGCCCATTTACTGTATATTCACGAAATCATTGCTTAAGCTGCTACAAGGACATTTAGACACTTAGCAGCTTCCAGGTCAGAGCAGGCATTTCTCTGTTCGTGTATATTAATCAACTCTTGGTCATTTACATCATATTGAAAGCAACTGTGATTCAGACTGTTAACCAGTGTGTAACTGCTGCATCATTTGGATCATATCCAAAGCAACTGTAATTTATGCTATTTACCAAATGTCATATCATTGAAGGCATTGTTTGTATAACATTAGGCATGTCACAGTGCACAGCTCTCCAAGACTTTAATTATCTCGCGGAGGCCTAGACAGGTACAACAGCCCCTGCCTGTCATGTCACTCGGCTCTCCCCTAAGAAAATTAAAAACTTGGAGAATTGTACATGGCTCAAAAATTGCTTGACTGAACGATTCTTTAAAATCGATAATGAATGTTGCTGTCACTTTGCTTATTGCAACAGTTTAGTTGCGTAAATTAAATGGGTTTTATTGTTTTTAAGCTTCCTTTGAACAATTTTAAGTTGGACTATTATCTTTATTTTTTATTGTCTACTCATTGTTTTCATAGTGATGTAGAGGAATCGGTCTCACATAGCGTTAAAATGAAGTGCTATCTGTGTGCAGCACAGATTATGCTTTATTACATGTTGTTTTACTGCTACACAATAAATACGGGTTCTGTAATTTTTCCTACATCAAATGCCTCGTGAAATCCTTAGCAGTGTGTACTAATAGTGTTATGCTTAACACACTGCTACCCTTGCATTGACTTAGCAAACAATAAAAAGTACTAGCATTAGTGAACACTTGTCAAGTGCTGTTGTTTATATGTTGTGCCTCTGTTTCCTGTCTCTCTGTTTTCATTTTCTTTCACCTGGAGGATTACGTACAATGCTGTCCGAATCAAATAAGTTTCCTTCTGTGTATGTCAAATGTTCAAAGGTAGCTATATATCTGTTCAGTATTCCAGAAACTTTAATAATTATAATGCTTTTTTGTTTTGTGTTTTTCATTTCTCTGTTTGTTTCTTTCATTATTTGTTTCATTAGCCTGATTTCTAACTAATGTTTCCCAGATTTTCAGTATAGAACAACCCACTACTATAATTGCTGTTTCTAAGCATGGAAAAAATATTATTTATTTATTTATTTATTTATTTATTTTATTTATTTATTCCAAATACCCTCCAACACAAATGCATTGTAGGGGAGAGTGGCTACAAAGGAACGGTAAGTTACAAAGTTATACAAAAGAAACGGTAATGCAGAAACTATTAAGGCAGACTACAAGAAATAACAACAAAGCAAAGAACAAGAACTGCGTGATACAAACAAAATGACTTGTTGTATGGCACAGTTAGTTACAGTGAAAAAATGCAAATAAGGATTGTTTGAACAAATCATGATCCGTGATGGAATCAAGATTGGCAGGAAGGTGGTTCCAGTCGCGTGGGATGTGCGGTGCGAAATAGTGTAGAACTGTGTACTTTAAGCGTGCTTCTTAGAACCATTAGTTGCAGTCTTGAACATTGGGACCCTCATCTGTATAATTTTGACACTGTAAGTAACATGGAATGCAATAATAAATATTGATTGATTAATTGATTGATTGAAAAGGACATTAGTTGCTTTGTGGAACTTAGAGCAGAATAAAAAAATTGGTCCATCCTTCTTTCAAAGGAGTTGGCCATAACACAAAAACGAAACATGTATTTTAAGAACCAGTGGCAGCTTCGTTAGGTATTCACAAATACAACTGCAGAATTACAGGTGCAGTCTTTTACTATATACAGTTTTGCTTGAAAGTGTCCATTTTGCCAGGCATATACCATATAGAATCGTGTAAGGGCCACACCCCTAACTTGGCAGCCCAATATTTGAAAAAAAAAAAAAATCCAATGGAGAAGCAATCGTGTTCGGTGTCCCGATGCCGCGATCGTGCATCGGCGAATTTTCGTGTGCTGCATACTTCCACGTGCCGCGGTTAGATGGCGAGAGGTGCGCCTCATGAACAGCAGGTTGTCATTATCCCTCAGGAGAAAAGTGTATAACAGCTGCGTCTTACGAGTACTCACGTACGGGGCAGAAACCTGGAGGCTTACAAAAAGGGCTTTACTTAAATTGAGGACGACGCAATGAGATATGGAAAGAAGAATTATAGGTGTAACGTTCAGGGATAAGAGAAGAGCAGATTGGGTGAGGGAACAAACGCGAATTAATGACATCTTAGTTGAGATCAAGAAAAAGAAACTGGCATGGGCAGGACATGTAATGAGGAGAGACGATAACCGATGGTCATTAAGGGTTACGGACTGGATTCCAAGGGAAGCGTAGCAGGGGGCGGCAGAAAGTTAGGTGGGCGGATGAGATTAAGAAGTTTGCAGGGACAACATGGCCACAATTAGTACATGACCGGGGTAGTTGGAGAAGGATGGGAGAGGCCTTTGCCCTGCAGTGGGCGTAACCAGGCTGATGATGATGATGATGCACTGACCGCTGATGCAATGGTACATCCGAGGTGTGCACAAGCCGGTGACTGTGCCACCACTATTTAAAAGGTTTGGTCCCGTGTAAAGGCCACACCTTGTCAAAATTGTTAAAGAGGGCGGCCCTTACACAAGTCTATACAGTAGTCCACAAAATTACCCTGTGATAAATTAAATTGTACCTAAATATCCTCATTGATACAAATAAACGTCATCAAGAGCACAATTCCTTTAATAAACCAAACCTTCTGACCTACCCAAAAAGAGGGCGTTGGCGGTTCATGCCTCAGACAAGAAAGAGCACCAGTATTCATAAATTGGTAAAGACGATAGGTAAAATTGACGAATCACTCGAAAAAGTTCATATAGTAATTGACAAACTCGCAGAGGCGGTCAGAGCACTAGGTGTCAGGTGCGATAATCTGGAGCGCAACGTTTCTGCAATGGCTCCAATTACGTCATTGGACAAACTGAATAATACAAACACTGAAAGGTCGACAGCAGCTGCACTCCACAGCATTTTATAATCCAAGGTAACTACTACGTCCCACCACGGTGGCACATCATAGGGCAATTAATGTCTAGCAGTGGAACTGTAGGGGACCCCATCGTAAAAGGAATGTCCTCCAACAGTTCATTCGCACCCACTCGGAAAAGCCACATGTCATCCTATTACAAGAAACACTCGCGGATACAGTCACCCTAGTGGGCTATAAATCTTATACCCAGTATGGTGATGGGAAAAGGGGAATCAGTACATTGGTCACCAACAAATGTACATTCATAGTCCACGATCTCAATCTTGAATCCAATAAGGTTGAACTCTCACTTGTTGAAATCATCCCCAGCGGAAAGTACAAGACCAGTATATTTATACTTACCATATACAGTACACCCAAAGACCTCAGACAAAGATTCGTGGCAATCATTCAACAGGGCTACTAGCAAGGCCAAGACATTCCCACTCCTGGCAGCCAGAGACCTCAACGATCCGCATCAAGCATGGGGGTACCAACAAGCTAACCGCAAGGGCATTGACCTATGGCAAGCTACAGTGAATAATAACCTCACATTTATAACAGATCCGGCTTTTCCGACCAGGATCATGAACTCCTGCTCTAGGGATAAAACGCCTGGCCTCTTCTTCAAACAGAATGTAGAGTCGGCCTCTTGGTCCAACCTCTACGTGGACCTAGGCAGCGATCACAATATCCTGGCCACCTCAGTCAACGTGAGAGGCAGGCACCTCAAAGAGTTCACTATTGCGGATTGGGATTACTGTCGCAAGATTAGGGAAGAGCAAGCACAAACACATGACTCATCACTTAGCCTAGAGCAGTGGGCTGAACAGTTAAAAGAGGATATCAGCACGGCGACAAAGAAAGTCCAGATAAACTGGAGGGGGACAGGATAGATAGCTGCCTCACTCATCTTCTAGAAGCTAAACCGTCGCTGGTAAACAGATGGAAAGGGCAGAAACTCAACCGAAGGCTCCGAAAAACGATCACGATGCTCAACAAAACTATAGAAGATCACTGCTGAACCCTGAGCGGACAACAGTGGGATGAGGTCTGCAATTCTGTGGATGGCCAGATGAGAGTTGGAGCTAAATGGAACCTACTCAAGCATCTGCTCGATGACACCAGTACCAAGTCAAACCAAAGACAACTGATAATGAAGGTTCTACACAAGGCATTACAATCCAGAGACAGTAAAGACAGTACTCGAAAGACTCGCTTGCAAATATCTGCCATTGGGCAACTCGAGAAACAAAGACTGTGTGCCCTATAAAGGCTCATCTTGTCCCAAGCTAGATAACCCCTTGAAGTCATGTGAAGTAAGGGAAGCCCTCCAGAATCTAAATGGCAGGTCAGCTCCTGGTCCTGATGGTATCCCCAGCCGGGCCCTCAGAAACCTGGACGACGGCTCCGTAGAGTGGTTGACAGAGGAGATTGATGGAATATGAGAACGAGGGGTTGTGTCGGAGTCCTGGAAGATGGCCTCGGTCATCCTCGTTCCATAGCCTGGAAAACCCCCCGAGTCTCACAAACCTCAGACCCATTTCACTCACGTCCTAAGTGGAGAAGGTGGCGGAACGTGTCATACACAATTGCATCTACAAGCTGTTAGATACGTAACCTTTTCCTGAGCCTCCTTTGAGTTCACCAGACCACATCGAATCGCGCCACAGCTAATCAAGGAGCGCAGACGCACATCTACCCCGTTCCCGAGGCGCGACATGTGCAAACGAGTTGGCGCCCCCCACCTCGTGCGCCGCAGGTGGAGCTATTCACTGCTTGACTCTTCCCGAAAGTGTAGCGGGAGCCTGGCACGGTTCCAGGTAACGCAGGGCCCGAGCAAAGCTGCTTTGTAGCACTGAAACGTCGCCCCCTTCCGCCTATTGTGACGGAGCTTGCAAGCCAGCGAGGCAATACCGCAGAGAGAAGTAAGCGCTCGGACAATTGGGGCCCAAGGAGCGACCCTGCGCGCCGGGTGTGACACAATCGCACGGGCGCCTACCATTGGCCGAAAATGGGGTCACCTGAGCGGGCTCGCCGATTGGCCGAACGCGAATGTGATGTGACTTCGAGACACCGAAGGGCTAAAAGCCAGAGACCGGGAGCAGCAAGAGAGCATTCCTTCATTCATCTCTTTCGAGCTTCTTGCCACGGGCCGCAGCGTCTGAGTTGCTGCCGGCCCGTAATGACTTTGACAGTTAATTTCTTTGTACTCGCACTGTAAATAATGTAAATAAACCTCCAGTTTTCATCCCGACGTCCTTCTCAATATCGGCCAACTCCCGCACCCAACGACAAGGTCCAAAATCTGGGGGACAGCAATTGGGATCGTCCTCCAGATCCAACAAAGCACAGAGAAACAGGATTGTTTCCGTACAACATGATTGGTTTTCGCCCTGTCAATGCAGGGCGTGATGAAGCTCAAGAACTGTCAAATCATTGACAACATAAGAGGCATCTTAGGCCTAGGCCTGGAGAAGGTCTTCGACAATGACTCCCATGCTCACACACTGAACTCCATCTCAGAGCTCAATTTGGGAGACGCCTTCCACAGATTCATTAGCTCGTTCCTCAGGGATCGCAAGGCCAGGCTCAAAATCGGCGACCATCAAGTCCGACAATTTCAGTTTGGGCCCCAGAGGCATGCCACAATGAGTGGTAGTCTCACCACTGCTTTTTAACGTTGCCATGAAGAAACTATCGCAAAGGCTCTCCAACGTAGAAGGGATCAATCATACACTCTACGCTGATGACATCACAATCTGGGGCACCAGAGGAAGCGAAGGAGATGTTGAATTAGGCTTACAGTAGGCTGTAGATCAAACAGAGATGTACCTGGAAAATATGGGGCTTGGATTCTCCCCAAGCAATTCTGAGCTTCTCCTCTACAGGCCAGTCATTAGAGGTCCCAAACCTAGCAAACCTAGAGTCTAGAAACCGTTGTCTGAAATATATATCAAACTCTGCACTAAAAGCAGCTGTACCATCCCCAGAGTAGACACCATTCGGATCCTGGGCATGCTCATCGAATTCAATGGCAGTAACAATACGGCACTCAACAAGCTCACAGCCAAGACTGAGAACATGATCAGTCTCATCAACAGAGTCTTGAATAGGCGTGGAGGCCATCAGGAAGACAACCTCCTCAGGTTATTCCACACATTCCTCATGAGTCATATAGTTTATGTGGCAGCCATGCACAATTGGTATAACTCCGAGAAGAAAAAATTAAACATGCTCATCAGAAAGAGTTTCAAAAGAGTACTAGGCATGCCTTTAAGGTTGAGCACGGACCTCCTTGTGCAACTAGGAGTGCACAACACATTGGACAAGATAATCGAGGCCCAGGAGTCAGCCCAACTGGCCCATCTATTCTGTATCGCGGCTGGAAAGAAGATCCCGGTGGTTCTTGGTATCAACCCTATCCTCATGGAAGAATGGAAATATCAAATCTCGGAAGATCAAAGGAACAACATACGAGTCGCACCGTTTCCCCGTAATGTTCAACCTCCACACAACGTATACCCTCCTCAAGAGTACCAAAGACGATCCCTACTCAGCATGTTTTGTCAACTCAGCTCAATATGAACAGTCGTCTAACTTCGCCACTGCCCTTGTTGATCATAACAGACAGATAGCGAATGCGGCTTCCCTGAAGTGCTCAACACCATCCAGAATGGAACAGGTTGCAGCTGCTATAGCACTCCTAGATAACAGCAGATCACAAACCTTTACTGATTCGAGATTGGTGGTCAGGGCTTTTGTTTCAGGTTCCATCACTGAGGAGGCTCACTAGATTCTCAAGAAGATAACCTCTCCGCCCACCATCACATGGTTTACGGTGTGCCTCGACCCCCAGCTTGATTCCTTGCCCAATCTCAACGAGATCGCCCACTCCCAAGTGCACACACTAACCCACCGCATGGGCGCAGGGGCGAGCTCAGACTTTGAGGTTCTAGAGTTTCAGGACACTCTCACTGCTTTCAACAAAATCACTAAGCACTATCACCTGGATAAGAGGACTTATCCTCCCCCTCATAGCAACCTGGCTAGACCTCTGGCATCCACTTTACACATGCTTCAGACAATCCTATCCCAACCTGGCCCTTTTCCATACGATCACTCCAAAGACTTTTAGCTCTACTTGCCCTGATTGTGGGGCTGTTAGCAACCTCGAACGCATGCTCTGGCGATGCCCCTACTTACAGGGACCCAGTCACATCACGGAAGAAGAATGGAGCTCTGCCATCTAGAGTTTAGGACTTTCATGGCAAACTTGGGCTGTCCAGAGAGCCCACGATGCAGCGGTTAGGCTCGACCTAACTCCACGTTTGAGCGGCCTGCATCTCTGCCCTATGGCAAAGTTTCTCAGAACCTTGTAAATAAAGTTTTTTCTCTGTCTGTTCTGAGCCTTCTATGCCTGCTATCCTAATCATTAGATAGGCAAAGTATCACTATCTCATGAAATTTTCATGATGATTGCATGACAAACGTATGCCAAACAGATTTTCAGGGGGGCCTGGCTAAACATTTCCATGTTAAAAAATCGCTATGAATCCAGAGTGGTCGGTAAGCAAGAATGGTGTGAAGCAACATTCGCATGTACACTGAACAAGTGTGCAGTATCGCAGGTCGCATGAAAGCAAAAATCCTCTAAATAGGAAAAAAGAAGGGAAAATGTCTACGATAGAAGATATTCTGTCAGAAGCCATCCGCAATGAATGTTCGCCTTCATGCGATTAGCACTAAAGGAATGTAGTGACGATGTGTTGCCAAGTTTTTAACTTCCCTGTAGCCTCTCAATTCTTACTTTTTCTGTTATCAACATCATCTACACTTCTGTGCAACTGAACATTGCTCATTCAACGCATGCTCTGGTCCCATTCTGTTCACTTGACTTCGTTCTCCACACTCAGCTGCTTTTGATACCGACTTTTTTCACCTATCTGTAGCTAACTCCTTTCATTTCCTGTTGCTGACTTCTTGCCTCTTGTAATGATCGTCTATCCAGGTACCAACTTAGGGTCACATGCCCAATGGCCCAAGTTGTCTATTTGAGCACAAATACAGTGGCCCATCACCAGCGACTCAAGTTGGCATGAAAGAGGCTGGATACAGACACGCATCATGCATGCCGGAGAGAGAGTGAAGTTCCCAAAGAATGCTAATCGTATTAATATATCTTTTGAGGCATTAATATACTAGAAGCTGCAAAATGTGAAAGTATATCTCATACTCGGCAGGACTAAGAGATAATTCATTGCTAAGTTTAACATCCTGAAGTTTCAGTGGGCTTTGGGGGACGCTGCAGTGCAGCTCTTTGGATTTATTTTGACCACCTGGTGACCATCTGGATTTATTTTGACCACTGCGTAGCTGCTTTCTGCATTCTACGTCCACTGGGATGCAGCCACCTCAGCTTGAAATAAAACCGGTGATCCTGTGGCCCACAGCAGAATGTCAGAACCATTGAGCCACCTTGCACCAGAAGATTCCTACAAAAATTACTAGAGAGAACTGTGACTTTGGGCTCGTCCAGCTACCATGAAAATGAATGTTAGTAGTAGATAGATTTGTCCAATCTTAGTGCTTGTAGCTGCAAACATTCTTGTGACTTAATTACACCTTAGCTGTCTTGCCAAGCACTCATTGTTTAGTTCTAGACACGGAAAGGTAGATAGTCCCTGTGTAAATGCATGATTATTGCAAATTGTTTTGTTGGGAGCTCAGTTTAGAGGAGGCAAGGAATACACGTCTTGACAGGTTGAGAACGTAGAGTCCACTGACTTTACTCAAAGGTAAAAGCAGGTTTGCCGAGTGGCAGTGGTGGCGCCCCAGTCGAGCAGCCGCTAAAATCAAGGGGCTTTAGCAGCCGCTTCGGTTCCAAGAAAGAGCAGGGCGCAATGACACCCACGGTGAGGCGAACTGGATTTCCGGAGCAGGGGGCAATGACCCCCATGGCGGGACAACGAAGTGACAGACGGTCGCTACAAGGGCTTCCCCCTAGAATGCCGGAGGTGTACGTGTGAATGGTGGATGAGGAATATGCTGGTTTCTCATTTTGTAGAGTGCTCAACCAGTCACTAATGACTTGTCCAGTTGTGACGGTGGTTGGTTGCCGAGTTCCTCGGAGAGGAGCTGTTGGGGTCTACTCCGTTGCGATGGCTCGAGGCGCTGCGGGACCGTGCCTTTCAGCTCGTTGTATGCTGTGGCCGAAGGCCGTAACCGGTAGAAAATTAAGTTATCTACACGGAATCGGCGATGCATCGGAGGGTATAGCACGGTGATGAAGTGCAGCTACATTGCTGTACGTCTGTTAAGTGATGCGCTGGAGTTGAAAACAGGCCTCTACTTGCATAACCCAACTTGGGGGTTTCTTGGGCCAAAAGCTGGCAAGCTGAATTAAGCTCTGCGGCGATGACGACGTAAACGTGGCGTCGTCTCTATGACCAGGAGAAACGTCGGCCATAGGTAGTGTACGCAAAAAAAAAAAAAAATGTAAATGTCGTGGGTCATTGTCTGTAAAAGTCCGATTTAGCAGAGGCAAGGCATACACGTTTTGCTAGCTTGAGAACGGAGAGTCGACTGGCGCTTTATTCAAAAGTAAAAGCGTTTGCCGTAGACACGTACGCAGGATTCTTTTTCGGGGGGGGGGGGGGGGACGGGTGACAACCCAAGGTAACATTTCTATGCAAATGAGTAGGGCGACGCGTGTACCTTTACTAGTGCAAATGTGAATAAAACGCCCACCATTTGCCATAAACACGCGTAAATCCGCAAAAGAGAAATGAAATAAGGTGTACCTCACAGGTATGCCTGTCAGGTACTCCTTTCCTTTACTTGGCGAAGAGGTAACCACGTCAAATAGATTTACGCAGGACAGAATCGTAAAATAAAGATTACTATAGTAGAATACAGTTTTACAAAACAGCATTTGGCAACCAAGGCACATAAAACGAGCGGGTATCTAGCCACCATAACGCGGGGTTGTGTTACTCCGCAAGCCAATCACAGAAGCAAATAAAATCATCGTGGTGCGGCATTTTCAAAACGGCGACCTACTTGATACCCCCGGAGTGTCTTCTGTTCTTGAAGAGTCTTTTGATCGGCAGAAGCAATGATGTGTGCAACAGACATGGACAATGTGTATGGAGTCCGAGCATTAATTTCACTCTTCAAAAGTCTGCGATACAGTTAATTTCACTGCTGAACCCGTTTTACTCATGAAACTTCACTGCCAACTGAAACTTGAAAATAAATAGTTGCAGCGAAGCAAGCAGTTTATTTCAATTCAATAAAGAATTAGGCTTTCACATTGCACTATAATAGGCGAGGGAAAATGAATAAAATTACGCGCTAATAATTTTATTTTTGTGGTTACCACCTTATTTGGGTAACAGGAAAAGTTTGAAGTACGAATTATTTGCAGCCTCGCAGAACAGTGGCTGGTGGTCATGAGGGCGTGGGTGGGGCTGCACTGCAGACTTAAGTCGCATCCGACTATAATAGCGTTTTTTTTTTTCAGTTATCCCTGGCAGAATTATAGAAAAATATATATTTGCGGAACTACCACAGTTCTTTTGCATCCCTCATTTACTGCTTTACCAAGTGCCCAAACCGACTTGTATTATTGCTATCTGGGAAGTTGCGTAATGACGCGTGGTTGCCAGTCCCGTACAACAGCGTAGAGTGCAGGACGCTGCGGTTCTAGACGTACTGTGCCCACGGCGGAAAGCTAGGGAACCACCAACATAAGCACAGCAGAGAACTGGCTACGTCAGGCGGCTCGACTAATAACTGTAGAAGCGTCATTCAAAACAAACGGAATTGTTTTCCACTTCCGGCGGCGTTTTCTCTACTTCGTTCTTAAATAAGGTGATGTTGATCCACAAATATTTTCATAAAGAACAGTTAAATTTGTTAATTTTCGCTTTTCTTTCCTGTTTGGCTGAGCCTTGGCTCTCTCCCTCAGTAGATCATTTAATATCTCAACTCCTTGCGACTCTTGTTTCCAGTTGCCAATTTCGCACTAAAGGTGCTGTACAATTAGGGAAAAACCAGATGAGGTAACAGGCGACAGTCATATTGCTTATGGGTTTAACGGTTATTGCAGGGTCTGATGATGGACGTTGATTCGCATTATTTTATTTTCCACCTTATCTAACCCATATTGCAGGTATATGGCTTCTAGGATCCACCAGCGTCGCGGCGAGCCGTCACTTGAGGAAATAATGAAGCGAAACGAAAAGTTAAACGCAAGTGGCGTTTTCTCTGGCCGCAGCTCGTTCCACAAGCGCACAGACCAACTGACTGCAAACCGAATGACTTTCCTGGTTCCTGGATGAGTCCAAACAAAGAAGTTTGAACTAAAGAAGAAACAGCGATGTGCGTGACCGTCGAACAGATAGTGACAACGTAATGCATCTCGAGTTAATCGCGCGGGCACCGAATCGGTGAGAAAATTGGCCTTCACACCCCAGCAGAGGCCAATAATTACCGCCATACAAAAGGAGTGAAACAGGCAGCAAAATGTTGACCGCCGAATAGCTGTCAAGTCTCGATTTGGCGGCACTTTAGGAATGGGTGCGAGGAGTGGTGGCGTGTGCGGGGAGGGAGGGGGTATGTCGGTTAATTTTGGAGTGGGCCAGGTGGAGGCCCCCCTCCCCCCCTGGGTACGTGCCTGGTTTGCCGAGTGGCAGTGGTGGCGCCTCAGTCGGGCAGCCACTTCGGCTCCAAGAAAGAGCATGTGGCAATGACCCCAACGGCGAGGCAAACTGGATTTCCGGAGTAAGATGCAATGACCCCAGTGGCGGGGACAACAAACCGACAGACAGTCACTACAGTTTCATTTATGATTCACTATTTTGCCGAAAATGCTCAATTTTCAAAGTTGCAAAGCTGTTTGAAGCCAGGAAGAGGAAGTTTTGGGCCGATTCATCTACCAGCCATCATTCTCAAGCTGGCTGAACCGCCATGCTTGTGGCTTCCATAGGTTGGATGGATGGATTTTATGAGCATCCTCTCTGGAACGAGGCAGTGGGTTGCACCACCAAGCCCTTGCTATTATACTGCCTAATGTCCTACCTATGTCAAAAAAGAAAAAAAAAAGCCCCTATGAACTCCAACAACCCAATCTTCTGATCTCCTATTGCGAACTTTGCTTTTGTACGTTTCCGTTTTTCTATGTTTCCCTTATTTTATTCCACCAATCTTTCAATCGCCTCTTACTAATCTCTATTGTGGACATGTTTACTTTTCCACTGCTCTTGCTGAAACCAAGGGCTTCAAGGAGGCCAGTGGCACCTAAATCGACCGCTGGGCAGAAGTCTTCACATTCTAATAAAACATGTTCCATTGTTTTCCTAGCTTTACCACAGCAAGCACATGCTTCTTCTTCCTTCTTATATCTCGCTTTATAGGTGCGTGTTCTAAGGCATCCCGATCTCGCTTTGAACACTAGTGCACTAGTGTTCTGACACTAGAACATTAGTGCCAGCACTCCCTCGATCTGGTGATTTTTTCAAGGAATTCCCTGCTGGAAAAGATGCAGTTTGATAAATGTGTGAAGCCTTCGCCATGGCTGAGCGCAACATGCCATTACTACATAATGCTCCGACAGAACACACAACTTGAGTTAGGTGCCCTGAAATATCAAGTCATCATTGTCCAACTCTTAAAGGGCAACTCCGGCGATATTTTATGATGTCTACTGATCTCAATAAAATTTTGAATATACATTCTCCTTTGTACTCCGATTATTTGTGCCACACTATATAGCTGCAAGTCATTTAGTTTTCCTGAAAATGAATTTTAAAGATTGTTTGTGTTCCCGACTCAGGACTTACTACTGGCCACCCTTTGTGACATCAGAGACTACACCACCACTGTCGCTGAAATTGTCGCTTGAATCGCCGCTGTCTAGTTCAGAAACTCTGTAAAGCTCCCTGTGTCACCAGGAGACATCATCAGCTTCACTTCTTTGGGGTTAGCGTCAATGTGTGGCCGATGTGGGAATCAATGCTCTGCGTTGAGCACAGCAGCCAGGTGCTCTAACCATTAGCCCACAATGGCACGCGTTTCCCTCGTTCCAGAGTTAGCCAGCTCTTTAAAACACATGGCACGGGCACCCCATGCCACTTTGTTGTCTTCTTTCCTCGTGACAGCTCACGCTTTGAGGTGCCATGTTGGATTGCGCTATCTCCGAGATCAACACTTTCCTCGTAGCACTTTACGCTGCATAGAAGCAGTGTGATGTTCTGCCAACTTCATGAATGCCCAAGTTAAACATGTTTTAACATTTATTCTTTGGAGGGCAAATGCCATCGTTGTTTTAACATACACCACGTGACATAGACAAATATACATTTCAATGTATAACACGTAGTCGCTGATGACCTCACAATCTCTTTTTCTCTCGTTTACACTCCTCCACTACCTATGTAGAGCCCAACATTCGCCATGTAGGCTCGCATTGATGGCCAGTGTAGAAATCATGCCACTGTCGTCATACGATCGTCTACAATGTGGTTGTCATGCTGATGCCGTGACATACACGTATGCTGACGACCGACAAGCACTGCTCAACTTACAGGAGCACGTTGATTCACCTGGTATCATTTTGCGGAACCCCAAACATTGTTGGATAGCCAGATACCTGCAACGTTCTTTGGATAACATAGATTCTCAGAGTGCATGGGATAAATTTTTCTGTTTATGATTTGGAGGAGAGGAGAGGCTTTTTCAGAAGTTCCTTTTCTTTATCTTTACTTTCTCTTTAAACTACACTATCTTCAGAATTGACCCACATTTATAGACTGCACTATTTCCAGGATCGGCCCACATTGTTCGTTGAGTAAAGCCATACTACCAGTTTCTGTTTCAGGCACGTGCAGTTTGAACAAGTGCATCTGGGTTTCATTTCGGCCTTTTTGCCGTAATTACGCCTTTACTGCTGCTCCATACATTGCTCTATGCCAACTTGGTGCATCTATTTTGTTTCAAACTTTATTTTCAAGCCATTTTAATTGTTCTATGTGCTCTAGAAGGCTTAATATCGTCTAATTTGAGAAGACAAATGTGGCTACTTACCCAGATACTACTAAGCCCAAACCAATATGAAGTACCCAAAGAAGACTTTGACTTCAAAAATTTAAGCAGTCCGATGTTCCTCCTATTCCCCTCCCATGAGGAACGACGTGATATGGTGCCATGTGCCAGTGACCCGGCCCCATTCTTAGCCCCAAATCGCTCAGAAAGATATTGGTTTTCATCGATGTCAACTAGAGGTTGAATCGCTTCCCATCTTCCTTATTCCTATCATGTGTCACAGTTTACATCAAGACGTGCAGTATTTGCCTAACACGGCTACCTATACAGATAGAAGTATACTGTGAATGGTTATGCCCTATACAAAAGAACTACAACAGCAACAAAAACGAGACCACCTTTACGTTTATGACAGTGCAACAACAATGCAACAGGATACAAAAGAGAGGACTGTGCACCCGAGCAGTCACGCATTATAAATAGGAAATATCGTTTATTCTATTCTATTGAACATTCTATTCTATTGAAATTATTCTATTGAGCACAAAGAAGCAAAAATCAAGACATTTGGCTATCCCAACTGGGTTGAGTCGGGATTCGGGACTTTTGCTCAAATGTCAAGACTGTCCCGCAGAATTCGGGACGATTGGTAAATCTAGTGCCGCCACACTCTTACAGAATCACGCCCACCACCCTTCACCTATTGTCACACCAAGCTAGGGTATTGGCATGACAACTGTGATCAATTTCAAAGGCCATAGTATTGGCACAATATTGTTCTCTCCCATCAGTTAAAGCCACTGTGATCTCCTTATTTTAACTTTTGCCAGATTCAATGCGCAGTTGTGACACCTAAGGAAGTACCCAGCCAGTGAAGACCCCACCACTTTTCGCATCGGCTGCTGCACATTTGCAAGCAAAATGGTCACGACCCTCTTGTTTGCAAATGTGTAGCACTATATGCGGAAAGTGGCAGGGCTTTCAAGGAAGATGGATAGAGCAGTCTATCTTTCGAGTGAAATTGTAGGCTCCCTGCTGGGAACACGTGAGTAACATCAGGCACACGAATAACATTAGGCCCATCAAAGCAACGTAGCAACACACCGTATTGCCACCACTGAAACCCGTCATGTGTGAGGCATGTATGCAGACAGATGGAGTCTTTTTCCTCATCGAACTCCCGCAGCTGCTTGCGGCAGTCACCAGTTTGGCCAATGTAAACTAAATATGGCTGAGCAGCATCTCGTATGTTACTCCTGGGGCAGAGCAGATTAATGTAATGATGTGCAATGGTTATCATATCGAGTTAAGTTTATTTGCAACAATGTTGTGGGAGATTGGGCATAAAGCTGACCAAACAGCAGTATTAACACTGAAAGCCACCTCCTTCTATGAGTACCCATTACTGCTTGTAGATGCAAGTAGCAGTGATTGAAGTTAACATCAATGAGCTTCATTGAATATTGACACATACCCTGCGGCACATACCCTGTCCCTGTGGTGCACACCTAGTGGCACACACTCAGTGACCCAAACAGGGCCACAATCTTGTAGCGATGCCTTTTCTTGATGCTAATGCCTTTCGGTGCTTTTCGTGTTCATGAGTGGCTGCGTTCGGTGCTCTGCCCGGGGCGGAGCATCTCTTGACCACTCACGAATGCAAAAAGCGTGAAAGGCTAATATTAGCATCTAGAAGAGGCATCCCTACAAAATCGTGGTCCTGGCATCAAAGAGGTTCGTCTAAGAGTGACACACACACAGTGGTATTACCCAGTTACCCAGGTTGGCCTAACAATTGGTTTCGAACCTTGTTCCTCAGCACAGCAGCCCTATGCTTTTCCCAAGACCATGGACTACCCAGTGCCCCAAGTTGGCAGAAAAATGGTTTGGTGCAGTCAAATGAACAAACAAACAGACATACCACAAACTGGGTGAAGTTCCCAAAGAATACTAATTGCATTAAAACAAAGCCTACTATAAAATTTTAGTTTAACCAGCTTTGAAGTACATTGTGCAACCAGTCGCCCCCCCCCCCCCCTTGAATGCCTCACATTCACATATTACCTCAAGCATGGCCGGTGGTGTGCAATGCTGGCCAGACAAGCATACACGGCCATGGCCTTTAACATAGGCCTAAATGTAAGCACACCCCTATTGTAATACAACTTCTGCAGCCAGGAATCGAACCCATGACTTCTTATCAGCAGCAGAATATTGTAGCCATTGTAGCCATTGTAACCATGGTGCGTTGTGCGGGTACGTGCATCAGTGATGGTGTAGTATCACGTGACCACCGCCCCCATTTCAGTGATGTGTCAGTGACGTGTACTGTCTTTCGCTTCACATCCAAATTCAAGCTGCACTTCACATTGCATTTGGAACTCCACTGCATCGAAGGATGATGAAATTATTTGTTGCGCCCTTGAGAAATTGAGGCTTTGTTTTATAATTACTAGTTCAACTGCTGTACATTAAAAAAATAAAAATTTTGTGGTGGTACTCCGTTAAGGTATCTCACAGCTTTACGTCACACTTTACATGGCATTACTGCCACGAAACAGGTGGCTTATGTGCCATGTGGTCAGCTTGGAGCTCAACGCAGTTATTAGGAATTAGTGCTTGAAAACACTTGTAGATGAATGCATTCTTGTCTATTAGTGCTCACCTCATCACCATCTTTTTTTGCTTTCTCAACTGCACACACTATACTGTACACCTACGTTCTTGTGCTTTAATTCACAAGGAACCTGAAGACGGAAGCCAACACAAGGCTGTTTGAACGCTGTTTTATTTTTGGGTCAGACTCTCCCAATGCGTTTTTAAGGTTTTCATCATAATATATTTAAATAAGAAGTCTCTATCTTGTCATGGCAAAACAACTCGCTCAGCTGTTGAAAAACACTGTCAAATCGTCTCTTATGGCAGCCCCATCTGGTGAAGTCTTTCCGCAAGATAAAGGGAAGCGAAAGAATGTTGAAGCACCACAGCTGGCCTCGGCACTTGCACCCGGTGGAGAAGACATGCTATTGCCCAGAAAGTTGTGAAGCACGCACATTGCGCATATTATGGCAGCAGCCCTTTCGGGTCTCTCTTGGATGACAGTTTGGAGGCACCCGAAGCGGTTCTCCATCATCCCAAAGGCATCGTCCACGGCCTGCAGGGCCCTGGACAACCTGGAAAGTGATGGAAGTTATTGTACACCATTTCACACTCGGTAGGCGATGCTGTGCTAGTTACATCAGCAGTGCATTCGTGGAAGACACTTTGCATGCTTCACGGTGCACCTGTAGTTTACCTGCTATCTTTCTACAACATAACTATGTCAAATATTACAAACACAACTTGTGGACACATGGTTATGTCAAATAACGCATTATTGGTTCACTTTTGTGCTGCCAATACGTGTGACACACTGTGCTTCAGTCCCGAGCACAAGCGGTGCACTGTGATTGCTGGTCGTAGGCACAATGCTCTCTAGTCATGCTGCACTGGTTATGCAAGTAGTGAAGTCGTAGAAGTCGCTTCACACACTTCGCAGTGCAGCTGTGAGAAATATATAATGCACTATTTGTGCACGTTTACACCGACAGTATATACGGCATATTAGGTTTTGGTCCTGCGCTGCTGCCGCTGGTTGTAGACATAGTGGTCCCTTGTCACAGCTTCCCAGACATTTGGAACACAAAGCGTGCCATGCCATTTCTGCTGCCATGCCAACTCACCGGCTTGCCCGCCCACATCTGCTCATTCGGTGGCAAACAGGCTATGATCTATGACAATTGCCATGTAAATAAGTGCTTTATATTTTACAACACAAAAGTATGACACTGAATGTTACATCGCATTAGATGATGCATATCTTTCTTTTACGTGTGATTCACTATTGTTTGGCCGCAAATGCAAACAGTAAAAGAAGCTTCTCTAGCCTTTGCACAGTCGCCTGCTATGCATGAAATGGAGTATAGGTCTTTGAAAAGGTGTGACTTGCCAAATAAGCCATGCTGACAGGCAACCTCATTTGAACAACCGGGGAAAAGGATGTGCTGTGGTAACAGGCATCTCTAGGTGGCAACGAAGGGAAAGCTACAGGAATGGAGCTTCAGCCCATGTGTTACTGCACCGAGTAGTCTGGAAGAATTAGCTAGCAGGAAGGCTAGCTATAATAATTCTACTCGTAAAAAGAAAGTAAAAAGTTGCATGCATTTCTTCTGGCTGCATTGCCACGCGGAAATTGCAGCAACAGAGCAAACAGTGCATCATGAAGTCACAGCATATCCATCACTAAAACACCACTATTGGAACAGGCTTGTAGAAATGAGTACTGGGTGCCCAAAAGGTAATTGTGCAGTGAAAGTGGTGGTCTTCAAATTTGAAGTTTCATTTGCGGCAGTGTCGTGACCACCACACGAGGGACTGAAAATGTCCTCCACTTGCTCAAAGATGTCTGTACATGATGCTGCATAAAGTTACTCACTCGGTGGAAGTTATCTGAGCTGTGTGATGGATAACAGCTGTCTGTAGCTCCTATGGTATGCGAGGATTGATCTCGTACACCCATCCTTTGAGTGCACACCGCAGCCATTATCATACAAAGATACAAGTCTTGCACTATCATTTTTGAAGAAACTGCGATGTCATTCACAGTATTATATTGTTACGGAAGGATGAGAGAAGAGAGAGGAAGACGATCAGAGATGCTGGCTGCTGCGTATTGTTGGTGGTAAGCCATCTTAGCTATTCTGACTCATCCTGTATATATATAATGTAAGTATAGCTTTTATATACTCGCAACATCCCCATAACATAAAGGTGAGAGGTGCGGGGTACTATGGCTGGAAACGGAGCTCCACAGTCGACGTCGCATTCCGTCTGTACCACGAATGACGGTGAGCATGCGGGATCAACGTCGTTGCCGCCTCGAATGTCACCATCGCCACCTACGTCGTTGTCACCTTCAGTTGTTGTCGTGCAGCCCAAGGATCCTGGAACTTTCTGTGGGACTGATGGCGCCGACGTTGAAGAGTGGGTGTCCATGTACGAACGCGCGAGTGGAATCAACAGATGGGACCCTACGCTTATGCTAGCTAACCTGCTGTGCTACCTAAGAGGCACGGCAGAGGTGTGGTATGAAAACCACGAAGAGGAGCTAACCAGCAGGGACCAATGCAAAGAGAAATTGACAGAGTTGTTTGGCAAAACAGCCGGCCGTAAAATTACCGCAAAGCAGGAACTGGCCTCCCGTGCCCAATCCCCCATGGAGTCCTATGTCTCGTACATCCAGGACGTGCTGGCACTGTGTCGCAAAGCCGATTATGACATGAGAGAAGCTGAGAAGTTTGGGCACATTCTTAAGGGCATTGCTGACGCGTTTAATCTGCTCATGTGCAAGAGCTGCTCTACAGTTGACGCAATCATTCAAAAGTGCCGACAATTCGAGCAGGCCAAAAGCCTGCTCGAATGGTCTTGCAACCATTTGCCAGAGTTCCCAATACTGCCGCAATGTCAACGTGTGAAGATCAACCCGCACAGCAGCATGCGTTGCCATCAGAGGACGTGGTGCGAATCGTTGGACGTGAACTGGATGCGATGGCGCCCGCAGCTTTCTGTTCGCGTAGCCTTGATGCTACCACATTTTCACTTTCCCTCGTACAAGCCATCGTTCGCCAGGAAATTAAAAACATTGGTTTACAGTCTGCATGTGCTGTCGCCAATGCCAGAGCTAATGAACGCCCTTTTACTATTTTCGTTCCACCTCGACACTTCTCTCCACATTATCGCAACCCGACTGAGTGGAGAACTGTGGATGACCAGCCGATATGTTTCACCTGTCGCCGCATTGGTCATGTCGCCAGATACTGTTGCAACTCGTGGCCCTCAACACCTCGCCCACCGACCAACCTGAGCCGTTTTGATGGAAATACCCGCAATGTTACGTTCACCGCCGAGTCTAACAGCGCTGCCAACTCTGCTTGGAACATGTGGTACAGCCACTCACCATCGCCGCGCGGACACCAGTCTCGTTCACGGCAAACATGTCGCCCATTTTCCCGTTCGCCTCAGCCACGTCGCCTTTCGTCCCCTGTGGCTTTTGGCCGCACCCTTTCGGAAAACTAGGAAATGCAACCCTCAGAGGTGGTGCCGCATTGCTGGCTACTGTAGCGTACCCTCTGTCTGTGCCCACAAGGACAAGTGTAATTGACATCAAAATAGACGGCCTACCTGTCCATGCAGTCGTCGACACTGGAGCCCACGTATCTGTGATGAGTGCTAGTCTACGTAGACGTTTAAAGAAGGTCCTCACCCCAGCAGCTGCCCGAGTGCTTTGTGTGGCCGAAGGTGGCGTGCTGGTTGCTCTTGGAATGTGTACTGAGCGTTTAATTATAGCCGGCTGCCCTACTTCTGTTCTCTTTGCTGTATCGATAACTCCCCTCACGATGTTATCCTTGTATTGGACTTTTTATCCACTCATTCTGCTCTCATCGACTACGCAACCGGCATTCTTCAGTTAGAACTGCCTCAACTCACCGATGCTCTGAGTATCGCTGCACCGCCCTTGTGCTCACTTCAAGATGTGCGTCTCTGTCACCCGAGGCAGTTACTTACGTCACTTTGACCACCCAGCCACAGATTCATGACAGTGAATATGTGCTTCACCCCATCATCGACATGTTTTGAACCGGCACATTGCTGTTCCACATACGTTGGTCACGGTTACTAATAATGACGTCATTCTACTGCTTTTTAATTTCAGCCTGTGCCCTCAAGTGCTTCTGGCTGGAATGTTCTTGGCCAGCGTTTCTAGTGGTTGCGAATTTGACATTGAGAGTCTGAATGCCAAGAGTGGCTAATTAGCACCAACTGCAGCTGACAGCTCTGGTTCCTCAACGGATGACTTTGTGAAAATTATTGCACCTTGGTTCCTTAACGGATGACTGTGAAAATTATTGCAACTGACCTCACCTCTGCACAGGCCACGAACATACAACTCTTGCTTGAATCGTACAGTGACACCTTTGATTTCTGCGACAGGCCATTAGGCCAAACATTTGTTGTTCACCACCGTATAAACATTGGAGATACGAATCCTATTCGTCGGCATCCCTATCGTGTATCACATGCTGAATGTCGAGTCATCCAATCAGAAGTGGACAAAATGCTCCGCAAAGGGGTCATTGAGCCACCAGCCAGCCCTTGGGCTTCGCCTATCGTCCTTGTGAAAAAGAAAGATGGTACCTGGTGTTTTTGCATAGATTATCGCCACTTAAGCAAGATCATGTGAAAAGACGTCTACCCACTACCACGCATTGATGACGCCTTGGACTGCTTGCATGGAGCTAAATACTTCTCGTCCATCAATCTTCGATCCGGCTACTGGCAGATTTCAGTTGATGAAATGGACCAAGAGAAGACGGCCTTCATCACGCCGGATGGCTTATATCAGTTCAAAGTTATGCCCTTTGGCCTATGCAATGCTCCTGCGACGTTTGAACGTATGATGGACTCTCTTCTGCGAGGCTACAAATGGACCACCTGTCATTGTTTTTTCTCCCACGTTCAGCAGCCACCTTACCCGATTCGCTGCAATTCTTGCGGTCTTCCAAAAAGCCGGCCTTCAACTGAACTCCACGAAGTGTCAATTCAGGCACCGTCAGATCGCCGTCTTGGGACACCTCGTTGACGCATCCGGTGTCCAACCAGATCCGGAAAAAGTTCGTGCCGTACGCAGTTACCCTGTGCACACTGTTTTGCCTCTGACGTGTGCTGTTTCGTTGGCCTGTGTTCTTACTTTCGCTGTTTTGTCAAAAACTTCGTCAACGTTGCTTGGCCTTTGACAGATCTTCTCAAGAAGAACACGCCATTCTCATGGGACCCGGAGCAGGCTCACGCGTTTGCCACTCTCATCGGGTTTCTGACCACCCCTCCCATACTTGCCCACTTTGATCCATCTGCATTGACCGAAGTCAACACTGACGCAAGCAGCCACGGCATTGGCGCTGTTCTTGCCCAACACCAGAATGGTACCGAGTGCGTGATAGCTTACGCCAGCCACCTGCTGTCACCTACCGAGCGAAATTACTCCATCACCGAGCGGGAGTGCTTGGCTTTAGTTTGGGCTGTCGCCAAGTTCCGCCCATATTTGTACAGCCACACGTTTTCGGTCGTCACAGACCACCACGCACTCTGCTGGCTGTCTTCCCTATAGGACCCGACTGGACGGCTTGGTCGCGGGGCCTTGTGGCTCCAGGAATTTTCATTTAGTGTCCATTACAAGACTGGACATCTCCACAAGGACGCTGACTGCCTCTCGCGCCACCCCGTGGATCCTCCCGATCCTGTTGCGCATGATCCGGTGACCTGCGTGATGGCTTTGACTGACATGACCGACATGTGCGCTGAACAACAACATGATGCATCCTTACAGTCCATCATCGCCAGAGTGCAATCTGGCAGCACCGACGGCATGTGCCGCATTCTAGTGCTGCATGACGGCATCCTCTACCACCGCCATATCAACCCTGATAGCCCTGAGTTGCTGCTTGTCCTTCCTTGTCATCTGCGACGCGTAGTTCTCGAACAACTTGACGATATACCGACAGCAGGACACCTTGGAGTTTTGCGTACATATGATTGCGTACAACGCCGGTTCTTCTGGCTGGGTCTCTATCGCTCTGTGTGTCATTATGTTGCAACTTGCAAATTGTGTCAGTGCTGGAAGAAACCTCCCCTGGCACCTGTCGGACGACTCCATCCCATTGAAGTTCCCTCTGAACCGTTCTTTCGCGTAGGCCTTGACCTGCTTGGCCCTTTTCCGACAATGACTAGGGTGAACAAGTGGATCGCAGTCGCTACCGATTTCGTGACACGCTACACGATAACAAAGGCGTTGCCAACTAGTTACGCAACTGACGTCGCCGATTTTCTCCTTCACAATGTTCAGTTCGCCCCCGCTGCTTGGGTGCTGCTTTGGTCACCATGTCGTCGGGTTGGCCTCTCCCAGAAGCTTCTCCCTCACTACACAGGGCCTTATGAAGTTCTACGCCAAGTTAACGACGTCAATTACGCGATTTTTCCTCTACACTTTGATGCATCTTCATGTTAGACGCCTGTCGACGTCGTGCACGTTTTGCAGCTGAAGCCATACTTCGCTCGCAATTCTTCACCTGCCATGAGCTGGGATGGTACTTCGCCACCCGGGGGTCCTGCTATAGAAGGATGAGAGAAGAGAGAGGAAGAAGATCGGAGACGCTGGCTGCTGCGTGTTGTTGGTTGTCAGCCATCTTAGCTATTCTAACTCATCCTGTATATACATTGTAAATATAGTTTTTATATACTCGCAACATCCCCGTAACAATATTTTTGTTCATTTTGTCACTGCACAGTTACTTTTCGGACACTCAGCATTCTGGTAAATTATCTAAGGCCCTCCAACACTCACCAGTATTTTTTCTAGGGTTTAGGTGGCCTTTACTTCATGCAAAAAAGAATGGCAAGTAAGAAAAAATTACTGTTAGTAGGAACATATGTGCTGACGACCATTATCTTTTATATGACTTTGAAACTCACCTTTTTACCAAACATGAACTTGAACATTTAAAAAATTGAGCCATTCTACCCTGTGAAGGTGGTTGAGCAGCAAAGCTGCTATATTGGTATAAATTATGTTGGTATAGAGTTTTGTTGGTATGCAACTCTTCAGGCATACGAATCTCGCATAGCCTTCCTGAACAGTGGAGCGAAATGGTACCAAAATTCCCCTTTGTCACCTTATCAGGTGTGCACTACGTTATGCACTATGTCATACATACACAGAGCTACTGCCAAAAGACTTCTATGACACTGCCACTCTAAAGAAGCAGGTGTTGTTGGTGCAGCTGTGACGAAGCGCCATTTAGACGGAGGTGGCCGTTAAACCAAGTCTTGACATAAGCAACAATATGCGTTGATCGGGGCGCAGTCCAAAGGAGTGCACGAAATAAAACATGTTTATTTGTAATTTGTGTCTGAGCATACTTCCTAGTTAATTAACTGAATGAAACTTGGAAGGACTAGATTTTTATTCCAGCGGACAAATATGGGGCTGTCTGTTTCCCTCCTGTAGAAGCCCATGTATTGACAGCAGACGGGAATGCCACAATATTTACAATTTCACTGTGAACTACATAATTATGAAAAGTAAATGAAACTCAGCGTAATGTTAGAGTTATCTTAGTGGCTAATTGACATATAATTTTTCTCTCAATAGTTTTGATAAAACAAGAGTTACAGCTGTTTTCTGTAATCATACTCTCTCTGTAGATGCCCATGTATTGACAGCAGATGGGAATTCTGTAACATTTACAACTTCACTGTGAACTAACTAATTATGACAAGTAAATGAAACTTGGTGTAATGATAGAGTCATCTTAGCGGTCAATTTCAATTTGACTTTTTCCCAAATATCTACATTAGATTAAAAGCAACAGAGCATTCACGAGAAAGTGGGCTTTACCACAAGGCACTTTCTGTTCGTCGTCACAATTTTTCCGGAGGGTAGCCGTAGACAGCTCCGCTGCAAAAAAAATTTTCTCATTCGCCTGCAGGCAGCATGAATCTAAAATAAAAACCTTAGCAATTAATCAGAGACCTGCAAGGTGGAGGGTAGCATGAAGTTATAAAGTAAATGCAATGTGCACAAAATAAATCTATCTACCGGATATTTTTATTTATTTCTTATACCTACATGCATACATACGCCAGGTGCTTTATTTTAGTGTTAATAGAGTTTTTTTAAGTCACCTGTGGCATTCAGCACAAATATGCTTATTAAGTTGGAATACTCGAAGAGGTATACATTACTTGCACTGCAAATCAATATGCAGAATTTAATCATTTATAAAATTTTGCTAATTACCTTTCTAACTAATTGATTTAGTGCACATATTGGAATACACGAATTGAAGCCAGTGATTTCACAAGGCATTTTGAATGCCTTGTGATGTTTCTTCATTCATTAGGCACAAGTAATTTCCCCTGTGTTGTCATTGGTGTCAGTGTTTCTTGGCTTCTTATGACATTATTGGTTGACAGTCATGATTTAATCTCTCAATGTAACACTTTAAATACGAAGTAAGTTCCCCTATGTTGTCATTGGTGTCAGTGTTTCTTGGCTTCTTATGATGTTTCTTGTGATGTTTCTTCATTTATTAGGCACAAGTAATTTCCCCTATGTTGTCATTGGTATCAGTGTTTCTTGGCTTCTTATGACATTATTGGTTGACAGTCATGATTTAATCTCTCAATGTAACAGTTGAAATACGAAAATCACAGTAGTGGAAAGCTTCAGAATAAATCTGACCACCTCTGGTTCTTTAACATGACCTAAATTTGACTACACAGGCATATTTCCATCCTGCACATAAAGCATATATAAAACATTCTTTTTGCATTGTATAGCCCAACACTATTTTCATTTCCCTGCAGCCAAGTTACAATGTGCCACAAAACACACTGCAACTCAAAAGGAGCCAATGATGGAACAGATTGCTTACATTTGAATTCCAGGACTAAACCTTAGACAACACCACTACGACTTTATGGTTGCCTCTGAACACACATATCCCACTAAATTTTTCGAAGCCAAAATTAGTGTTTCAATGCAGGTTGGCGCAACTCGATGGTTCGGCATAAGATGGCGCAACAGATGGAGCACTTCCATCCGTGACTCTTGCTACACAGGCACAACAAATGACATTAACTGCTTATCATCCTAAAGGGACTGACAACTGCTTAGAACATGTCATGAGATGTAGGTGAAAATGAAAACACTGATTTATAATGACAGAATCGAGCATGCTACTTGTGAATTAGGTAGAAATTATAACTTTAAGTTGGCACAGAAAGTCACAGGAAACAGTAACTGGCACCATCTTGCATAAACATTAGGAATCAACTTGAACAAGGACAAACACAAATGTATGAGACTGAACATGTGAAGCACAAACTGCCAACTTAGTTAATAGTTCCTAACGCTAATGCAAGAAAAGATGAAACTACACCGCTAGTGCCGATTCGAGCTTTGCTGACATTTAAGTGGCACCAATTTGCAGAGAAGCCTTGATGGAGATGCTCGCATTGCTGTAAATAAGTTGCCTGTTATTCAGTGTGCCATACTTATTGTTTAAAATTAGGGTCTTAATATTATTAGGCATTTGCACTTTATTCTCCGTGTATTACATGCTAAAAAAAGAACTTCACGCTAAGAAGCGGCGCTGCCTTCGCGACAAGTGAAATGGCAGACCTGTGGCAGACCTGCATCCCTCAGTGCATGGGGGCACACGAGTGCTTTTGTACATGTGTGAGTTTGTAAGTCAGTCAGCTTGGGACTTCAGTAGTTGACATGCTTTTAAAATCAGGAGCACACATGTAGCTCCAGTAAAACACTGAACTGCAAATCACAAATAAAAAGTGCTGTTTCATTTTCAAAAACTTGGCTGAGAGGAAGCCTTGACTTGTACATGACTAATGCAGTTGGACAAGAAATCGTGAAAGCATGTAGCCATTATTGCAGACATAACTGAACACTTTAGAAAACATGAACTGCAGGAACAACAGCCGGATAAAACTAAACATTACTTTCAAAGCTAGGGCTGCACTTGTCGTTTGCTTGTCACGTATGATGGCGTACAATTGCTATGGCATTCACCTGTCAACGTTTACAGCGTGCGACTTCATCCACACTGCAGATAAAAAAATTCTGACAAAGAATGTTCCATGATGTTTTCTGTGTTCCCACTGTAGAATTGGACACTACGACCACTAAACTTTATGTTGAATGAAACAAAATGGGAACAATTGTCAGAAATGGCTACAGTTGTCAGTTCCTTTAGAGCCTAATGCCAATCACTCCAAGGCACAATCTATTCTCACAACTCATTTGACCACAGAATGCACACTCATTCCTAATGCTAGTTCTTTGTTATGACTTCACTTGCTATACATTCATGAAGTGAACTGAAAGAATTCTTTATAGCGTAGGTCTGTGATGTTTCTAGTGTTGATTTTTTCAGCTTTTGCCAACATAATATTTCTTCTGGTGATAGGAATTTCAAACAAGCCTAGTTAAATTTACTGCAGTTATTGTCATTGCGATGTTTAATGTCATTAAACGTGCCCTAAACCACCCTTTGGGCTTTGTGAAAAAACACAGTCCACGGATAGCATAAGCTGCTGTGAACATCTAAGCTAAATTTTGCAGTCGTGCAAGGCGTGTGGAGTTCGCAAGAACAGCCTGAAGTCACTTTTCTCTCAAATGCTCTTTTCAACAGAAGCCTGTTCCTGACTTTTCTCTGGATGCTTTATTTTGTAATATAGCAGATTCCCATATGCGGCTGCAAATGGCTAATAGCTGACATCAATCAAGAAGGCTGTTTGGATCAGTACACTTCTTTCTACGTTTACTGTGCATATTTATTGAAGCAGTCTAATAAACAGGCTGAAGTAAGCGAAACTTTGCTTTCAAATTGTAATAATAATTACACACTTCCAGAAGAAGTCGACTATCATCTGCTCACGTTCTGCCACGGCTGCCAGCGTAGGAACCACCCTGCTTATTGATGTCATAGCTGTCGTGTCTCGCTAATTTAGACTATAGTTTTGAACACTCAATTAGCCTCCAACCACGTGAAACTTACGCCACACCACATGCACGCTTGCCAGTGCATGCTGACTCCTGGCCACTCCTGGTTAGATGTCTTGGCAGACTTTGCTTCGTATTAAGCTGTTGATAGTGCTTCAAAATGCACAACTTGGTTGTGGCTACTATCTGTCGGTCAAGCTGGCGCAGGACCAAAGCCAGTCCGCACCACGTAGCACAACCAGACTAGAACATATCAGCGCGAGCGCACACTCAAACCTTGTCATGCACAAAGCAAATGCTGCAGCTGTGGTCTGCTACGTAGTGTAGATTGCGCGACGGTCGCGGGGTGCTGCAATGAGTCACCGGCTGAGCGCGCTGCGACTTGTTGAAGACTATTGCGTTTGGTGCTCATAGACGCCAAAATTGGAAGTAGTGGCATCTACGCGAACATCCAAAATCAGATTTGACCTGCGTGCCATGTGACGTTCAACAGGCAGAGCGTTACGGGCATGCCCCACTCCACCGTAGTGATTACAGTGCAAGTCATTGGAGAAAGAACAGAAGCACTGCGAAGGGGCTGTTTGATTGCCAATAACTCAGCTTCTGCTGAATGCAATGAAGTACTTTTTGCAACAAAGAATTTTTGAAAGTCCAATTTAACTTGCAATGGATTTCTAGACTGATAAAAAGTGGTTCAGGGAGCCTTTAATGTGTGCATAGCAGCAACATAACATATAATAGCATTGAGAAACTTAAGGCCCTAGAAACTTAATGTCATTCACATCACATGTGTGGCTAGGGTATAAGGCAGCATGCATACTATAGACAGGCTTTGGAAGGTGACATCACAAAAATGCAGTAGGACTGCCACCAGTACTTGCACCCGCAAAAGAAGTGCCCACCTGGCCAACATCTGTGGATCTATTGTCTGCACCAGAGATCCTGGTTGGACATCACAAACACAACCAATTATGCATGTACCTATAATGTGTGCATTCCACATTTTACGCTGCAGGCCCACTTTCGAATTTTAAAAAAAAGTGACCAATTACATGGCACAGTGTGTTTGGTGCGTGAAAATAAGCTTGTGTGCATACTTGTCACAAACTGCACGGGTTCAAGTTCTGTCAACAGATGGGGTCACTTCTGCAAGGAAAGTTTTCTGTCAACATTGTTTGAAGTGGCAGATTTGAAAAAGAAACTTAACACTGAATCTTTTCAGCAACTCTCTTCCCCATAGGTCAGCAAACTCTCTAATCAGTCGACTCACTCAGACCTGGCAGTCTCAGGTCAGACTGACCTGGCTGAGTTTAATCAGTCTTTTAATACTTTTCAAAGAACTCTGGTACAATTTTAGCGAGTCTGAGGCAGAGCAAATACAGCCGAGTAAAATGTTGTTTTGGCGAGTCTGAGGTGGAATGAGTTTGAGCCTGAGTGAATACGACTGAATAGAAATTTGGCGAGTCTGAGTGAGCCCTAAGCAAAAAATATACTTTGCAAGTTTGCAAGCTAGTCCGAGTGAGTTCAGTTTATTTTTCTGACCTATGCTCTTCACAAATGCTCCTATTACACTTGGTCTAGGCATGCTCCTTTACCAGTGATCCCTCTGCCTACAAGCATTCAGATATACACAGAGGACAAGCGCTAATAAATAACTTTGTTTGAGCTGGAGGGGCTATGCTTGTGCGAGTGTTTGTTACAGCACATTTTTTATCGATTGTGTCACTGTCAAACTTCCTGGTGTCTGTGTCTAATGTTTTCATGTTTTATACTTATTTTTCTCTGGCATCCTCAGGGGCTTTCTTTCTTTCTTTTATCTTTTCAGTCCTCAAAGTTTGTCATAGCAAGCCTTCACCATTTTCTGTTCACATTTAACCAAGCATTTCTTGTGAATAAAACTTAGTTCAAGTATCCGGCACTTCTGCATGGATTCTTTCTTTGTCCTCGTCATTTGCACTGCCCGTAATCATGAACCAGCACCTACTCACCTTATTTTATGTTATTTTCAGATAATGCATGTGACTTCCTTTACTCATAACTCCACACAATGCTAAGTTCAGTATGCACTGCGTGATTATGGTAATTACCTGTCATTGAACATTCTCTTGTCTTGTGTGAGGTTGGTGCCTCTGAAAGGCTTCATTATGCGCCTCTCAAGCGGGAGTGAGTCGTCTGTTATGAACACGGGCGGCAGAAGGATGTCAGGAGAGCTTGCCACCTTTACAACTTTTGGAAGACGAGCCCTGTTGAGAGCCTTGTGCAGAGGTGCCGCCTGCCACACCTCGTTGCCTTCCTGAGCTCCTCTTGCACACACATCAATGTAGATGAACTTGCAGTTTGCATCCACAACAGCGAGAAGAATTAGGCTAAATGTCTTTTTAGAGTTCAAGTAGGTGCCGCTGGACTTCGACGGCTTCTTAATTACCACATGTCTCCCACTAAGTGCGCCCACACAGTTTGGAAAGTTGCACTTGTCATTGAAGACCCTCATTACTTCCTTCCAATCTTCTTCACTCTTCGGCGCTTTCATGAAGTCATCTTTGAGTTCTTTGTAAATGACAGTGCATGTTTTTTGGATGAGGGCACCCACATCTGCGCAACCTAGCTTGAACTGCTGGCTCAGTGATTGGGGCAACTCTCCTGCAAGGTGCACACAAAAAATGGTCAGCTGATGGCAACATGTCATGGAGCGTCAATGCATGGAGCAGGAATCACAGTAAATGTGAATAGGCTGTCAGTTGTCACAGCTTTCATCACTTGTGAGGTCAAGTACGAGCCCATAAAAAATATTAAGCAGTGTCGTAGTGGTAAGGGTGCCCCAACAGGACTACACTCAATCTCAAAGAACTACTCGCATAGTAACAGACATATGAAAAAAAAAAATTGGAAAAGATTTCAGATGAGAATATTGCAGTAATCACAGGCTTTATATATATGTAATGTGGATACATGTTCGTATTGCCATGCGATAAAGCGCTCTGATGGCGTTTCCTACAGCACTTTAAGGGATGGGGCATGTCTCCAAGGGCTTATCAGGCCCAAAAGCAACTTCGTTGATCTGAAGTGACATTGCCGATGGTCGTGTCACCACTTGAACAAGAAAAGGAAAAAATTATCGGTAGTGACACAAGTGGCAGGCACGGTCGGCGGCTGTGGTCGCGGCAGTTTCAATAAACACTACAAACATCGCGGCAGCCGAGCAAGTCACCGCGCGCACCATCTCGAAACACAAAGGAAAATGAGGACAATGACACACGTGGCAGTGTTTACCTGACGAGAGGTACCGCAGTGTCACTTGAAGCCGCGTCTGCGCCGATATGTGACGGTGCGCAGAACTCTTGTCCTTTTCGATCCCCGCACGCACACGAGACAGCAAGTGTAAGAACTGTTCTCTGCTCACGTGCAGTAAATTCCTGTAATCGTCCGGACCAGAGTTCAGGCGGTCCACAAGGAGCCGCTTGCTGTGAGAGTCCGGCACTTTTCTATGTGTGTGATCCTTCTTGTGTCGTTTTGCGGTGGCGTAATAAATTTCATCGTCTTCTAGTTCATTCAACAGCACTGTCAATGCTAGCAAACGGCGCTTGTTTGAATTCATCTTGGCGATGAAAGAAGCAACAAGTGGTGGTGAAGCGCTGCACGAAGTCCAGGTAAAATGCCAGCAATGCTACAGGGACTGGTTCTCAGGCAGCGCAGAGGCGCAGATCTCAAAGAAACCACACAACTGCACAATGACCGCCAGTAAGGTGGCTACCGCCAGTATTTAAAAAGCGCAAGCGCCCTCTTTTAACTATGGAGGAAGGCATGGAGGAAGTAAAGCATACGTAGGAGAGGCCCCGGCCAGCACGGATGTGTTGGGGAAAGTGTGGCGGAAGTCATGTGCTGTTTTTCGCAAAGGCGCACTGGGACTGGTAACCCAAACGCCAACGTTGCCATAGCAACCGCGCTCCTGAAGCGCTCACGGCTGCTCTCAGCCTCTGAAAAATGAGATTGCCTAAAAATTTTCGGCCCGCATCCTTCTCGAAGCTCATTCTGTTCACAGAACTAGCTGACTTTGGAGTGTGGACTGGGAGCTTGAAAGTTGTGTTTTAGTCTGTGAGTGTGAGTGTCAGCCTGCAACAGAGACACTCATAGCGTCTTCGATCACCTTGCCCCGGGGTTGCCCCGAAACCAGAATGGTGCGCCTTGGACCGCGGTGGTGGCGCACTGCGGAGGGTCAACATCGAGGACAAAACTGCACCCCGTGCAGGGTGCTCGCATGCAGTGCCCCTGGAGCGCAAAACGTGCGCGCGCCAACATTTAATTGTTTGCAGGTGCTGAGCATCCGCGGCAAGCGCTTGAACCTTGTCAAGCTGCGTGCTCCGACATACCTGGTTGCAAGCAAACACCAATGGATTTTATCATTTATCCTGACGATCCGTTCAACGAACCTGTCCACTTTCGGCCGCTCTTCACCACATTGTTTTTGGACGAGGTCGATCAGCATGTCGTCTTCGCTGTCAGACGAACTTGAAAAAAGCTCATCGATTGCGGCAACTAGCAGCGCTTCCTTTCTCATTGCCGACATATCCACTAGCTAACTCCGTCAACTCCGTTGCAACAGCAGCTATGCGGCCAGAGCGTCCGCGGTTCTGCAGTCGGCAGTGCGCGCGTCCCGCATTGCTTGCTGGGATTGCACCCCGGCGCACCGCCGATTTTCTTGGTGCGAGACGGGGCAACAGAAAACCGCTCCAAGACGGTGCGCTTCCGGTGATCGAGGATGGTCTGTGCGCACCGGTGCGGTTGATCGAGAATGAAAGTGGGCACCAAGGCGCCCCGGTGGCACCGGTGCGGCTGATCGAGGACGCTATCAAGCAATCGTTGTCATCGTCGTCTTCTTCAGCGCGTCACAGAAAAGCACAGGAGCTCGTTTGCTTCGCAAAAAAAAAATGTTACAGAAGTTTCGCAGGCTTTTTTTCTGACGCGCGTCAGCAGCACACACTAGGTGGCTTGTAGCAATGCAGGTTCAAAGCTAGCGCCTATCTGCTCCGGCGAGCCGATTAGAAGCGCAAAGGACATTCAAAGGGATATGGCACACCAACATGGCTGCACTTCCGGCTTCAAAAACGTGACGTCAGGGCCAATGTTACTAGAGTAGGTCCTAGTCTAGAGTTTCATACAATGAAACGCTGTGGTCAGGGCCATAGAGTTTCTCACTATAACACCTAGAGGGTAATCTGGCGCCACCGTCTATGGGAGTTTCTTAAGGGGGCACCGTGCCGTCATGGGAATGCCGGTATATGTGTCTGCGAGGCTCGTGTTGGCTGGTGTTGTAAGAGGCTTCGTCTAAAACGTGGATATGGCTACGCAAATAACGCGTTCTCAAAGTAAAATCTTCATAAAATGTTTCCATTCACGCATATTACATCTTCACTCACCCACGATGCATGACTAAGCGAAGAAAAGCAAGAACAGACGACCAACTGTTTCAAAGCGAGCGCGAACGTTGTCGTCTGTCCTCCAACTTTAGCGGCCCGCTGATACTTTTTACGTAACATGTAGTCGTAAACACAATAACAAGTTCTCATAGTTAAACAAAACATGTTTTCGCGTAATAATAAAGCTAAAACAGCTTTTCACGTGCTGTTCTAGTAGAAAATGAATCATTGTGACAGACGGAACGGTACTTGCCAAGCGCGTCTTCAAGGTGTCCTGTCTCTACGAGAACGATGCCAATCCGAATCCACAATATACCGGCATTCCCATGCATACCACAGCGCAGCAGCGCCAGATTTCCCTCTAGGTAATGTAGTGAGAAACTCTATGGTCAGGGCTTCTTGGAAGAGGATGGATGGATGGACAACAATTCTTAGACATTCTTCAGTTTCACAGCTCCCTATATATGCGAGCCCACTAGCCCAACGTTACTAGACTAGGTTCAGTTGTCAAACTCTCCGTACGCACCACGATGGAAGAATACTTTAGGTGAGGGTATAGTGTACTAGAATAATGTCCTAGTGACACGACCGGAAAGGGGCGCGCGTGCCTCTTTCCGTTGACGCCACCAGGTGTCGCCACTGCGACCTTTTCTAGCAGACCGGCTGCTCTCATATTCGTTGCTTTTGAGGCGGTCCGTGTTATTAAGGGTTCTTTACGGACATGGTTCTTTCTTTATAACAGAACAGGATTGTATTTAACAAAGTATAGTGTAAAGGAAGATTTTGAAGGCCACATCGAGACCATAGTATCGACAATGTCGTCTGCTAGCGTATTCTCGCACAGTCCGGCGCTTTCATTGCGCTCGTCGTATCGCATGTGCCTGCTGGCAATTCACGGAGCTTCTTGTTGCTCATCTACTGCTCGAAAGCCAGTATATCTGGGCCTGCCTTGCTTCTATGGAGCTATATTTACCACTCCATTTAAATCGCGTGCTTATCGCAAATGACAGGAAAAAGTGCGTAGCGACTTCGGCGTTGCGCTGCTAACCCCGAGGGCGTAGGATTAAATAATGGACTCGTTGGCTGCACTTTCATAGCAGGAAAATGCAAACATGTCCGTGTTGCCGGTTATAAAACCCCAGTTGGTCAAAATTATTCATGTGTCCCTCCCCCCCCCCCCTCTTTTATACTGCGTGCCTAATAATTAGATCTTAGTGTGTTTTACACATTAAACCCCGAAATGAATTCATTTTTGACTATGCAATTGCGCACATACAAACTCACAATTTTTCCCGAAATTTTAGCTCCTAAGAAATCCGCCGCATCTTCAGCACATACTGTCAGAGTGACGCTCGAAAGAAATCCAGGTTAGTATTTTTTTAATTATTCACAATGAAAATAGCACAGCTATAATGGAACCCTAAAGTGTACCTTCCCTAGACACCGAGCATCAAATCCCATTATAAGTAACTATTACTGTTAAAACACATGACCAAAAAACACCTTGTAGCATGGAGTTCTAAGAACACCAACTGAGCTTAATATATTTTGATGCCTGCAGGGCGTCTTCTTTCATTACACTTCTTCACGCTTTTTGTTAAGAAATGTAGCCTGGTTATGATGTAGAAAGCAGTGAGTTCTGCTGTGATGGATTCGAAGTGATCAGGGCAGCCAAGTTGATGCTGCAGCCTGGCTTTAACAGCACCTAGCTAAAACATCTAAAACACTGTCTGCGTGCAACTCAAGAAGACTAAAACAAACTATGAAGTCTTTGTCCAAGTTGATCATAAACTTGTATATAGGGGAGGCAGGATATGACAAACCACCATTGTCTTTCATATGACAAACTCTGCAAGCCTCAAATTTCCTGCTGCCCATTTTGTGATCAGTAGTAAGTTCAGGCAGGCTTCACAACCTGTCTTTAAAATGCACTTTCTCGCCACAACCGGCGATATAGAAAATTAGGCGGCTGTCACTGGATGCTGGAGTCCCAAATACCACAGCAGCAGGCTGCAACCTCGAGTTAAAACACGTGAAAGGTCATGAAAGTCACTTTCAGGCATTATTCTTTAGCAGATGATGCGGCTCTCAGAGTCTTGTAGCAAATGGTTCGCAGCGGCAAGGGAGCGTACAACTATGTCTTGGCACAGCGCACCTCTAAAGTACAGTTGAGCAGACACTTCGTCTTCATGCCCACTGAAATGCAGAACTTTCTCATGCAATATCTCGAGCCTTTCTTGCTTTTGTACCTACGTTGTCGCGAAAACTACGGTTGAGTCGTTGCCACAGTTAAAGTGGCACCAGAGCTTGAGGCAACATTCACTACTTGGAGCGAGCTAATTGCGAATGGTTCATTCTCCGCAAACTGTCCGTTTTCATCTTACGCAGTCTCGACCAGGATGTCGCGAAGTGGTTGGCGGAGCTGACAATCTCCCGCGCTCTTTCTTCATTTTGTGCGGTCCGTGCGCTCTTACGTGGCTTCGTGCTTACCATCGGTGCACTTTCTACGGCTGGCCTCTCCAACAGGTGCGACAGAAGGGTAGGACGTACAGTCGGCCAGAAGGGTAGGCACCGCGCCAGGCGACAGCTTCCCACGTGGAAATCGCACTTCGGTGCTATTGATGATGCGGACGTAATCCCTCCAAATGTATCGAGGCTCAAAGTGGCGCTCACATACCACTGAACATAAAAAATTGTAACAACGCAAAGACATGCAACCACAAAGTAACAAGGACGAGACACAAGCACGGAATTCTTATGTCAAGTATGCACCAACTCGCCCAGAAAGAAGTTTTAATGAAATACCGCTGAAGATTCAGTGAGTTGCTTGTCTGCTGTTCGCAGATTGCGCTCTCCCATTTCTTCCCAAGTTCATTTTCCGTTGGTGCGGCGAACAATGACGCTTTCGGAGCGCCCTGATAATCGCTGTGGCAGCCCGGAGCGTATAAATGGGTGTCCGTCTTTCTTTTTGGCATCGAACCTCCTGTGCTGCAGTAGATGCAGGGATACGCCTTCTTTTTTCAAATCATCCAGTGTTTTTCACAAGCATGGCCACGTTGAACGTAACACGGCTCGGAAAACACACGGAGCAAACAGCCGCAGGGCGTGTCTGAGCCGGCTCGACCGCGCGCCAGCAGCTAGAAAAAAGCACAGCAGCGCCATCGACGGCGGCTACTGGCATTTGCTTCAGCCGGCGCATTGTCCCTCCCTCTTGCTCGCGCCACTAGGACATTATTCTAGTACACTATAGGTGAGGGAACGACGTCGGGAGCCGCAGCGCACCAATGCTCTGCTTTCAAAGCGCGCCACCAGTGGCGCTTCGAACTGAAGCCCTCTAAAACCCCTCAATCTCCCAAAGTAGCGCCATTCGCTTCCCTCCTCCTCCGCTCGGCGCGGCCTCGACGGTGGCGCCGCCGGTGGTGGGCCTGCCGTAGCAGACGACGGCTAACACGCTACGGGAGGAAATCCGCAGAAAAGTTCGTTCGAGCCCTGCGGAGCAGTTTTTTCAATCGAGATCTTTCTTCGTCAGTCGGTAACTGGTCTTTAGAATTTCGTGTTGGAATTGCGGAAGAAATAGAGAAAATGACCATTATTCAAGGCGTATTTAAGGCGTAAAGCGCGCGACGTTGGGAGTTCGTGTTGCTGAAACACGACGCAAGCACGCGGTGTACTCAAATACGCGCGTAATTACCAAAGTTTCAGGTGTTGACGGCGTGAAAGTATGTGTACGTGGTTTCGTAGGTTCATTCACGTACCTGCAGGACACTTTTGTTCGGTCGGCGCGTGAGAGATTTCGGCTGTGTGCGGTCAGCAATGCCTGGCAACAGGGCCGTTTTTTTCATTACGGGGTGCTTTGGTAATCGTGACGATATATTATTTTTTTTTTACAAGTGCTGCTCCAGGAGGGCACATGTAATGGCTAACGGAGGCCTCTGAAGATCACGTAACATTACACTAATGCAGGCGTCGCAGGGAGTGTTCGCATACAAAATTGGCTGTCCGCGATCTTATAAACCCTTGGCGTGCACAGGCTTCGGCGAGCCCCATCCAGCCCTGGTTCTAGCTTTGGTGTTCCCGTTGCCGCTTTGGTGCCCTGGAGGCGCCGTCAATAATACGAAATAATTACAAGTTGTTACAACTAGTAAATAAAATTTATCGAAGAAATACAATCGCGCCGAGGCGCCAACTTCTAAAGCAGCGCTAGCGCGCGAGTATTATGAAACGCCAACGAGGAATTTACCGGCCCACGTACGACTCTACGATCAAAGTGCACGTTAAACATCCCCAGGCGAGCTAGATAAAGTTATGCGGAGCCATCCACTACGACCTCCATCCTAGCTTTAGTCGCTTCGGAACGTTAAAAACGTTAATCACCAAATTAAAACCAAATCAATACATGCGGGCTTACATTCGAAGCTAAAAGACTGCATCGTAAGTCATAGTGAGCCTTGCAAAAGCGTCGAGAATGTGCTAACTTCTGGTGGAGCTCAAAACACACCCTGAATAAAATCGCTTTTATGTCACAGGCCAGCTGCAGAAGCGTGCATTTCACCGCAAGACGAAACTACATGAAACAAAGAGCACATTCGAAAAACAAAAGTCAAACAACGCGCTAAAAACCACGCAGAGCATGAACACACACTTTTTCGAAGCGGAAGGCGTGAACTAGGCTCAAAATAAGAGGTTGTGAGTAGCCGTGGCCCTTACATCACTAAGCCGTGTGTTCTTTGCCACTTCCTCGAAGTCAGCCCGCCCGATCCTGCGAATCAACACTTCTTTTTGCGTTGCGCCCGCCGGACGGCAAAGCAAAAAGCTTTTTGACCTCGCTGTGTCTGTTGCGGCAACCGAAGGCGCAGCAGCATGGCACCGCAATTAAGTTCTCGGCCCTGAACATTCTATTACGCTAACGCGCTCCGTCAGTCCGCCTGCCGTACTTTCTCGCGCAGGCCCAACAATGGAGGTCGGCGCGTGCTGGAAAGAAAAAATATACAAAAGCGCGGCGCCTGCTCCGCGCTGGAAAGAAAAAAATGCACAAAAGCACGGCGCCTTCTTCCACGTGACACAAATTGGCCAATGGGGGAGCGGAGGAGGCTGGGGCGACAGGAGGCGGGGAGGAGGACGCGCCAGGGTGAGCGGGGTGGCGGAAAGATCTAAGAATGGCGCTACTTTTGAAAAATTGAGGGGTTTTAAAGCCCTCTAGAATCACTGGAAGAAATATCAGAGTACCGCATTCGTTTTCCCCGCGCCGCCGACGCGTTCATTGGCCCAACCGTACCACGTGACTTTGGGGTGCCTTAACCTTCCTAGCGCCGGGCGGGCCTGCTGAGTTAGAGCACAGAACACGTTAGAGCGCAGGAAGCAGTGGCGTAGCAACAGGGGGGGCCGGGGGCCGTGGGCCCCGGGTGTAAGGGACCAGCGGGGGGGGGGGGGGGAGTGTCATATACGTCTGAAGACACCCTTTCCGCCGGGTACACCCGGGGGGGGGGGGTGACAGAAGACCTATGGGCCCCGGGTGCCAGACGACCTAGCTACGCCACTGGCAGGAAGCGCAGGTTCCCTACGTTTTTTGTGTTCCGGTTGTCGCGCTCGCATTTGACTGCAAGGAAATCATGCCTGGCTGCTGCACCTTCGGATGCAGCAACCAAGCTGAGTCTGGGAAGACTTTTTTCTAGATTCCGACCGGGAAAAATGACCGATAGCGTCGTTCTGCGTGGTTAAACAGAATCGGCCGGGAGAACTTCAAGCTTACAAAAAACAACCGCGTCTGCGAGGTATAAGTACACCTTGCTTGTGCTTTTCGGCACTGTTTTAAAAGATATTTAAGCGAAGTGCACGTGGTGTTAGCGATGCTACGAAAATAGGAGTTCGTTGCGGGGATCGTTCGCGTCTTGCAGGCTTGACGCGGGTACACGTGTACGCGTTTATTGCTCAACACACGCGGTTATTCCGTGCTCGTGGCACGCGAAGGCACACTTGTCGCGCGAGAATTCCGCGTCCTCACGTGCACCAGGCACTCGCATGATTTCTCCGCGCACGAGAGCGCGCTCTCGCCTCGAGTCACTCGACCCATATGGCACTTGTTTCTCGCAGATCGTGACGGTCGCAGTCAATAAAAACAGGGTCAATACGAAGCCCATGATACTTCCTTTTTTTCCACTTATCCTTTGCTCATTTACACATACGCATTTCGAGCTTGAAACCAAAGGCCAGGTGATATTCGCAACACATGCTTCAAATTTTGAGCTTCTAAGTCGAGCATGCAATGAACTGAAGTCAGCATACATATGTTTTATGTTGAAATGCTACGGTGCATACCCAAATAATGTTGTGCTTGATGCATAACGAGAAATACAAAACAACAGAACACCCAGTAGCTTTAGTTTCACTCTGTCACTACGCATGTTACATAAACCGCTCTAAAAGCACAAGAATTTTATACATCGCCTACGTAACTTAGAAAAAAAAAGTGCTGCGTCACCAGCGGGCGTTCCTGCTTTTTTTTTTTTTTTTTTACACAGGCAGCAAATCTTGGCAGTCGAAGAAAACAGTCATAAATAAGTTGAGAAGAGCAGGCGCTCATGGGAACGCACTAGACAGCCGCGTTCATAAATCGCAATGTAGCAAACTCTCGCTCATTATCAGTGTACAGAAGTACATATACGTTGCTGTAATTACGCAAATGGCTAATATTGGCCTTCCACAAAATTTTAGTGCGCAAAATGGTAATCGAAGTTGGTTTTTACGCCTGCTGTGCACAGATCGTCTTACGATCACGGCCAAACACGGGTGCGCACACGGCAGTCGCAGTGTGTCGTGCGTATACGGCGGACGAAGTCGCCCGGCAGAATCGAGGACGCGCGGCATCCGTTTACAAACTAAATTAAATGTATCCGATTTAGCTTGTGAAATTATACAATGAACGTACGTGCCTGTGACACTGTCAGGTGTTAGTTTCGTCCTGCTTGGAAATATTCAGTAGAAGTCGACGGCGGTCCACGATGTTCATGCCCAAAAGCACAAGCTTGCCTCATTCCGGCTCAAAGTGACGAAATGTTTCCTTCGTAGCTCGCTCCGCGGAAGGGGAAAAAAAGAACGCATGCATAAGCTCCCGATAGCAGCGCTAAGCTGCTGCCCACAATCGTAGCACAATTCCAGCAGTAAACACGATCGGCGTGCAAAACAACCACCGGCTGCATTACGTCGCACAAAATAACATTTTATTATCGTTCTTAGCCACTATTATCTCCAGGCACAAAGTATTTGTACTTCAGTAAACACTCAACCCGATGTGTCACCGAATATCAAGCTCTTTCAACGCGGTGGGGCCTTCCCGCGACGCAGCCAGCTTGGAAGGTATATGGCGGTGGCCACTCAATGTTGCCAGTCAAATCCCCGACCTTTGCGGTACTCTGCAATTTTTTCGAGTGACTAAGGCCCTCGGTGTTCCGTAGACGCCTGAAAGCAGACGGCGGACGCGCAATTCGCCGCGCTAGCCGCTGTACCGATTTAAACTGTAACTTCAGCCGCCCGCGCAAAGTCCATCAAATATGTGTTCACTGACGGCCCTTACATGCCCACGTTAAAGAACGCCGGGCTAGGTAAAATAACCATGTATCGTCGCTGTTTCAGCCTGTGTTAAAAAGCAGCACGTAGAAGTCCTGATCAAAATTTTACGGGACACATATGTTCAGAAAAATGTTTATTGTAGCTCTACAGTTAAACCGCGTTAGTTGCGTGGTATTGCTACAAGCAGATAGCGGATGCCAAAGCCCTCATACCTTGACACATTCCAGGTGACTGCAGACTATGCAGCATATAAATTCTTTCCGAGCACTCGATCGCGTTCCTGAAAATTTCGAGCGTGATAGTACATAGTTACAGTGGGCGCTTTGATTTCACTTACATTGTATGTGCAATACTATTTCCACGAATTACCGAAAAGGTTCCGTATGTTTCGTGTACGTCTCAAAAGAACAGTCAAAACCGTGTGCGGCATGAGGTGAAGGCGATTTACCGACGTGGCTGCGCCAGTTTCAACGGAGTGATTCCGCGGCCCTTTATTTGTTATGTATACCTAATGGAACCTACTTACGAGCATGTTTCCAAACAGTGTAATCACCCCACGTAGCACTGGTAGAGAAATTGATGCACCAGCTGCTTTATGTAACCACCAAGAAGGTATGTACAGTCCCGAGCAGAACATCATGATGAGACCTTATTTCTCAGGTTTGCAAATAAGTAAAAAGGGCACAAAGCACTTTCCCATCGCACAGCCGCATAAAGCTGATCAAATTACTAACACACAAAGCAAATACGACTGTCTCGTAGCGAAGGTGTCAGCAGAACAGAGTAGGCGTTGGCAGCCGGGCGGGCACCAGCGGGAAGCAAAGTGGATGGATGGATGGATGGAAGGTAGGAGCGTCCCCTTTGAAACGGGGTGATGGTAGTTCACAGCAGCGGTGATAGAGGACAACCTTGCCTTAATCCTTTGTGTACCTCGACAGTTGTCGTACTCTTAATTCCTTCCCATGTTATTTCACCTTTATTTTCTCGATATATTTCCTATAGAAAATCAATTACCTCATGACGATACCTTCATCTTTTAATATGTACCGCAGGAGTTCCCTGTTGACGTTGTTGTATGCACCGCTTATGGCCAGGAAGGCTAAATACACAGGTCTATTTTCCGCCTTAGCTATTTCTATGCACTGGGTAAGCACGAATAGGCTATCATCTAAGCGCCTGCCACTTCTGAACCCGTTTTGAAGTTATCCGAGTATTCTATTACTTTCTACCCATGAGTGCATATTTAATTTCACCGCCTGCATCGCCAGCCTATATATAACTGATGTTACCGTAATTGGTCGGAAGGATTTTATGTTCTTCTTATCACCTTTCCCTTTATAAATCAAATTCATTTTACTCTATCTCCAGCTGTGCGGAATTTCCTTATTTGTTGTGACTGCCTCCAATGCTTTTATCAGCGTTTCCTTGCTTCTTGGGCCAAGTTCATTAACTTGATTGGAATTTTGTCTATCCCACTGGCAGGCGTGCGGGCACCAGCGGGAAGCAAAGCGGGCACTAGAGTTACTGTATATGCTACCACAGGTAGCAGAGTTGCGCGTAGGTCCGCCATCTTGCCTGGGAAGCAACCAAATCTATGCGGCGAAGCCGCACTCCGTTTTTGCAGGCGGCATGCCTACAGTATCATCGATCGAGCGTTGGCGGTTTTGCATCGCTTTTGGACTGCTTGTCCGCCTAATCGCAAACAAAGTGCATCGAAACAGCTGACTGAAAAGATCGTCAAGAAAAAGGCGCTGAGATCGGTCCCCACCGAAGCTTAGGCCTAGCGTATCCGCCGAGTCCGTCTGCACGCTCTCGGCGCGCCTAGGCTCAGGAATTAAGAAGTCTAACACGGATAAATCACTCTATATTTCAGCTTTCGCATCGGTGTTCTTAAATAAACCATTTTTTCATGTTTACAGTGCCAGCACAAGTAGCGATGAGCACCGATGTGACGCGTCATAAACACATGGCATATATGTGCTGTCGCGGAAGGCTCCCAGCACTAGCCTGCGCTTCTCTGACGAAGATATATGACTAGACAGTCCTGTCAACTGAACGGCATCACTGAACTAAGAAAACGTTGCACATCCTTCGCGTGAAGAACAAGAAACAGCTATCCAAATCAGCAGTAACAGCCCATACAGCGTCCCGGGTCGGCGGTTCATTTAGGACCTTTTTCAAAGTTAAAATTCCAGCCACAAGTGAAAATCGATGTTGTGGCACTTCCGAGCATGCTACTGAATACGGACAGCAAAATTTTCTTTGTGGCACAGGCGTGAGTATTATATGCAGGGCGATAGCGCATCTACCATGACTGCGCGAGACATCTCTGCGATACTAAAACTGCTTCTCGATCCTTGACATGGCATATTATCCACTCATGTTCTCCTCCTGGCGTGGCGCCGAGGTAAAGTACCGGGCTTAGGATCTGTATGTCCGACGATCGAATCCTCGTCGGAGCTTTATTTTTCTTGTTTTATTGCACCAAATCGCTCTCTGTTGCTCTTTTGTATTCCAACAAAATATATACGGTGTCCAAGCACCGCGTATTTAACGCGCTAGACTTATTTTTCGCACCAGTACCCAGTGCCTCCGAGTACGCGGCGCCTGCCCAGCATCCAGCGCGCGGCACTGGGCCCATAATCCGGTTCTGCACTGAACACTGGATAATGGGTACTCGGTTTTGCATTAGGGATACCTGCTTATGTGCCAAAGCTGTCAACGTGTAGGCAGTCTAAAGCATTACTGGTGAGTCAATGACCAACCATTGGTATTTCGGCACTGGTACCCCATTAGACTTGCTGTAGAAACGTACCCGCCTACTAGCAGGTACTGGAGATCAGCCACACTGGATATCAGCCACACCTGCAAGTACCACTTCATTATGTGCCTTTTCACTGCAGGGATTCCAAAAGTAACCTTCTGTGGGAGTGTAGTGAAAGGTTTTCTCTCACAGGATTGACATAGCTATATAGCTAGGTCTCTGCAGCTAGCCCGCACGCGAACAGCGAACACCAAGGTCGGCTGGATTCGCTTTGAATTTGACTGGCGATAACTTGTGTCAATCCAGTTTTATGCAGCGGCGGCGTCGGGAAATACAAAAATTGGCCCGAGCATCTGCTTCTCCGCAATGCACGGTTGCTTGACTACCACGTGATGACGCTCTGCCAATAGAGGCGCTAGCGGCGTGATAAAACAGACTCGCAACTCTGCTACTCTAGCGAGCACTATTACTGTATATGCTATTCTTTCCTGATTTAGTTTTTCCATCTTGAGTAGTTACTCATGGCAGCTAGGTTTCTTTACCATTGCTACCACCCATGAGATTATCTCAGCCTCTCTGACTTTCCGCTTGAAGTTCTTTGTTGCTGTGTTGCTCACTATACAGGTCGCATACTTGCTGGTAAGCTTCCTAGCTTTTTCCTCCACTATGAATCAATGTTTTTCTTGTACATATACTTGAAAACTGGCAGCCCATTTGCTTTCTTCCATATTCCTCAGTCACTCTTTATAATCAATGTTACTGTGAGCTTCTCTCACTTCAAAGCTTGTCCAGCTCATATCACCCTGCACAGCTTCATTTGTAGTCCTCCCGTGAGCACCCAATGCGAGGCGTCCCACTGACCTTTGGTTGCAATCGAGTCCTGATTGTACCCCCGATTTCAAGATAACCGCGTTTCTAAATTTAAGTCCTGGAACCATTACACCTTTCCACGTACCCTGGAGCGCCTTGTAACTATTCTATCCTCATAGCGTTGTGTGTTTCATTATAACCACATTTCTCTTCCCCTTTACTGTTATTGTTTTTTCCTGTGTTTCCATATACTATTGCCTTCGTCTATCCATATTCCAAGGTATTTACATTCTTTTACGCGAGGTATTTCCTGGCCCTGTATTGACACTGTCTGTTCACTGTTTTCATTGAATACCATAACACCAGGTTTCTTCACGCTAAATTTGAGACCTAATAGTCACCTTCCTGTCCACAGATATTAGCCAGACGTTGCATACCACTTTGCTTGTTAGCTAGCAACACAATGTCGTCCACATAAAATAAACCTGGAAGCTGCTGCTCTACCCACCTGTTTGTATGAGAAATTCAACCCAATATTACTTCCTTCTAGCACCCTTTCCATTCTAACCATGTACACCATAAACAGCTGAGGGGACAAAGGGCATCCCTGCTTCAGTCCCTTGTAGATATCAACTTTCTGTACGCTCCTCATCACTTCCCATTCAACACAAACTGTATTTTTTACGTAAATCTCTCTCAAAAGCTGTAGACAATCGTCACCTAAGCCTTCCGCTTCCAGAATCTCCCGCAAAATGTTGCGGTCTACGTTGTCATACGTCGCTCCTGTAATGTCTAAAAAGGCCACATATAACGGTCTCCTTTCTACTCTTTATATTTCAATACACTGAGTAAGGACAAATAAGTTATCGTCCAAACGCCTACCTGTTCTGAAGCCATTCTGAACTTCTCCCAAAATGCCATTATTCTCTGCCCATGCTTGCAGCTTTCATTGCCTGCATTGTTAACCTGTTTATTACCGATGTAATGGTCAACGGTTCATACGAGTGAATTCTATTATAGCCTAATCACACATGCGCACGCAACGCGAATAGTGCTGTACATTCTCGAATTTACGCGGGAACCACTGATTCTTCTGGAATGTATACAGTGACTCACATGTATAATTACCAAGCGTACTTAACCCACGCGTCAGATTTTATGACCCACGTACGACTCTGATCACCAGTATCGTTGTGATCCCAGTGTCTTTCTTCGCACAAGTACGGCCAATAATGATTTGATCCTTAACTCACATCCTTAGTAGTGTTTGCTTCTTAAAATTAAATTGTGAGTTTTAGGTGCCAGAACTACGATCTGATTATGAGGCACGCCATAGTGAGGGACTCCGGAAATATGGACCATCTGGGGTTCTTTAACGTGCCCCCAAATCTAAATACACGGGTGTTTTCGCATTTCGCCCCCATCGAAATTCGGTCGCCGTGGCCGGGATTCGATCTCACGACTTCGTGCCTAGCAGCCCAACACCTCAGCGGGTTGTTTTCTTCTTAACTATCGCCAGAACGTGACAATGTGAGCGGATCGAACCGCAAGTAAACAGACATAGCGTAGGCAGTAGCCAGCGAAATGATTATGCATGAGCATGTTTTAAAAGGGCGGCCAGACAGGCCCTCCAGGAGCACTGTAGAATTGTGTATATCCTCAAATACGGCGAGGGTTAACAAATGATTTGAACACAAGTTTAATCGCAAGTGACATTTAACCGGCTAATGGAACCAAGTCCTGTCAATCAACGAATCATGCGAGAGTACCGCAGTAGAATTTTCTGTGCGCGAAGACTAGGGATAGTTTTCTCGCTCAAATGTCTCCACTCAATATGTTTTTGCTTAGTCAGATATGTTACTTCACCTATACCGTGAACAAAGAGAACATAATGATAAAAAATCCGAGGACACCTAAGCACTCCATATGAGTTGTGAATGCGAAAGCATTAATTTCCAATTGAACGCCGCTGGCGATCCTTCGAGTTTTGCGCTACGAGTCATTTGTACCACAGCGGTACATGCTGCCAGAGCCAGCAAGCAGCAGGAGCCTGTGGAGCCAACGCCGCGTGCCACCTACGTCCTGTGCGACGAGAGACCGAGGAAGCAGCAGCGGCCACAAAGGCCGGCAGATATGTGGACCGTGCGCCGGCTTCCGAGATCGAGGGTGACGTGGCATCGCGGCGATGCGCTCTGGCCTCAGACACCTTGCGCGCTGATGCAGCAGCGGGCTGTAGCGGTGATTTTTTAGTGTTTAGGAAAGAATGCACATGATACAAAACGTGCCAGGCGGTTTTTACAGCGACGCTGTATACCTCTGCCCCTAATGCATCTATCGTGTCAGTGGGGAAGAATGTGGGCCGATCCCGGAGATAGTGCAGTGCCGGGCCGACCAGTGGCGTAGGTGAAGCAGGTTTCAAGCACTCCGCCCCTAATAATAATAACCATAAATAATAATAATAATATTTGGGGTTTTACGTGCCAAAACCACTTTCTGATTATGAGGCACGCCGTAGTGGAGGACTCCGAAAATTTTGACCACCTGGGGTTCTTTAACGTGCACCTAAATATAAGCACACGGGTGTTTTCGCATTTCGCCCCCATCGAAATGCGGCCGCCGTGGCCGGGATTCGATCCCGCGACCTCGTGCTCAGCAGCCCAACACCATAGCCACTGAGCAACCACGGCGGGTAACCATAAATAATAAAAAAAATCGAAGAATAAATCAAGATTTCCATGTATTTTTGTGTTTGTGCGTCGACAATAAGAACGGTGAGTGTGGGCCAATCACGGAGATAGTGCAATACCAGGCCGACACGCGCCTGAGGTAAAGCAGGCTTCAAGCACTCCGCCTCTAATCATAATAAAAATAAATAATAAAAATAAATCAATCGAGATGCGTTATTTCAAGTCGATGGGTATACCGTTTGTGAACAGCACATGGAATTTAGTAGTGTGGTTTGCTTGGCCGGTTGGTGCATGGCAAACGTAAAAGGGTTTCCAGCAAGTACGGACGCGAGCAGAAGTAAGAAGCAGCAGTAGCATGTGCGGACTGTCCTACATTGGCCAGACAGATCGTTGCATTAATGATCGCATGCGTGAGCATCGCTATTTGCTAACTACAGGTACAGGAGGGAACTTGCCGTTGCATTGGAAAAAGCACGATTGCCGACCAGTTTTTGATAGTGTATCGATTGTGGGGAGAGAGCGCAGTAAACTGGAAAGAGAAATGAGCGGAGCGTTACACATCAAAAAGTTGGTCGCGCATACATATGTGAGTGAACCTTCGGTCCACATCAATGATAAAGAACTTCAATTTTTAAATTTATCATGTTAATCCAAATATTGTGGCCCTTGTCGGTAAGTGCTGTGACTAGGCTTTTGTGTACGTCTATATCTTTTGTTGAATTTGGCTATAAACCTTGTCATTGTTCTTGGGTGTATACGCATGCGTGGCGGAGATTTGTGGAATGTATTCCAAATAAACTTCAATTGTAACTCCAGCGTTGGCCTGTCCGTTTCTTCTTGTGCTTGAGTCCGTACTTGCTGGAACCCCTTTTACATTCAGCACATGGATTTACGAGCAGAAGGCGTGGCCATATACGCAAAGGACAAAATGTATGCACAACCATACACCCTTGACTCGTAAGAAGACAATGCCACCGACTGTGGGGATGTCTGTGCCGTACAGATGATAGACGGAATTGTAATATACACTGTGTATATAGCTCCAGATACAATCAAGTGTGATATCGGGGAGTTTATCGGGGAGTTAAAAACCAGACAAGAAAGAGTCCATTCGGTTTGTGCTAGAAGAGTTTAGTTTAAAGTGCCACATCAATCCAAGTCACTCAACTACTCAACGGTTGTGTATAGATTTAGTTTTGGTCAAGATTCTCTCTAAAGTTGTAACCGAACCAACCAGTTCATATCAGAGTAATCACAAATCTATCACCCCTACCATTATCGAATGATGAAAATAAATACATGCGCCCCTGTATATCGCTGTGTGATGTGCTACCGCTTCGCTTGTCATTCACATTGACAGAGTAGAATGGCTCCTCAATTTTTTTATTTATTTCTTTTCTAATGTCATGCAGGCGAATACACGTAGAGGAATGAATTCATTGCTGGAATGAAGTTGGGCCGTTCAATAAATTTAAACTTCTACATTTTTCCTTAGCCGCAGTATACTGCTAGGAATGCTTACCTGCTCAGAATATTTGTCTTTCTCAGTCGCCGAGCTGAGGAGCTCCGTTTTGTAGCTCGTCTTTCTTGATCCTGCAGCTGAAGGGCGAGCAGTTGTTTGTACGTCAGTGGCGTTGCGACTGCTCCGGGATCCTCGAGGGGAGTCTCCCTCTCAGAAGGGCTCGAGCCGAGCACGTCTCGTTTACCAGGGGACTTGTGTCCCCTGGACTTCTCGCGGTGGCGCCTGCCTCTGCCTTCGGACCGCCGCTCGTCGTTATCCGAGGTTTGTTTCTCACGCGCCAGCAAATCGGGTTGCGCCGCGGGATGCTCGATAACAGAGTCGGGCTCCGTATCGTCCCCTGAAGCTGCTTTGCCACCGGTAGTGAGGCGAGCGTAGCGGGCACGCCTCTTGGTCCGCCCGCGCTGCGCTTCTGGTTTCACCGATGGCACGGGTCGCTGTGCTGAGGGCGCGGGCGTTGGCTTCCGACCTGGTGCCTCCTCTCTCTCTGGATCATGTCCAACGGCGCTTCTCTCGCTTTTCTCGGGTGGGCCACCGTGGTCGTAGCTTTCACCGTTATCATCCGAAACATCGGATGTATTCAGAGCGACGGCAGTTTGCTCCTGGGCTCGCATCATTCACTTCTTCTTCTGCTTCTTCTTCCTATCACTTATGTATCTGCTACCCACCATGGGGGATCGCCCAAGAAATGGTTGAATTGTTACAATTTAAAATGAATAAATTTCCCCATATTTATGGACTTAGCGCTGTATAACGTGAATTATCTGTTAAAATAGAACCAGTAAAGTCGTTTTATCTTCTTCTGCAGACTCTTCGTTTGGTGATAGTATTAGAATAAACACGTGCGGGGAACCCAACGTTCTCCGCGGATGTAGCTGTAGAGCTAAAGTTTCTCACTATATTGTTATAGTGAGAAACTCTATGGCTGTAGAGGCTTGGGAAATGTTGGCACGGGCCCACTCCATAACACCTGATGGTTATGTTGATGATGATCAAGAGCCTTAGACATAGCGCGCATCCGTAATGTGTGATGAGCCAAGACTGGCGTGGTTTTAGAAAACGAAACAACAACAACAACAACAACAACAACAACAACAACAACAACAACAACAACAACAACAACAACAACAACAACAACAACAACAACAACAACAACAACAACAACAACAACAACAACAACAACAACAACAACAATAATAATAATAATAATAACAATAATAATAATGCGAAATGCGAAAACACCCGTGTACTTATATTTAGGTGCACGTTAAAGAACCCCAGGTGGTCGAAATTTCCGGAGTCCTCCCCTACGGCGTGCCTCATAATCAAAAAGTGGTTTTGGCACGTAAAACCACCATAATTATTTAAATAATAATAATAATTGTGCACATGAAACGAACAGGAAGAACAACGTCATAGTATATATTAGTAACAAGAGGATACGAAGTAATTGATTATTCAGTCCAATGAATGGACATTACATTCAAAAGAAAAAGAGGTAGAAGGTTCATTCAATGGTTCAATCGGAAAAGAATTCGGAAGAGAGATAATAGGGACAGCAAAGAAAGGGGATAGTAACATGATAAACGAAAAAAAAAAAACCCCCGCAATAAACATGGAAGAGAAATCCATCTTCGATATTTATGCACGGCTCCGTCACGGCTCTCTAGATTGCGGGCGCGGTGTTAGACCTTTAACGCAACAGGGGCCCTATACTTCCACCTATATACCCGGAAGCTGGAAACGCGCATAGTTGCTTCTGAGCAGGCGCTTAGAAGTGGGATGTGCGCATGCGCAGTTTCCCTTTCTTTGATGATTATGCTTGGTGGAAAGGGCGTCGCCACATGCGGGTCGGTGGGTTGAGCCAAAATAATGTGCGGATGAAAGGGAAGCGGGATGAAGTAATAATGACTGACAGAGCATTTTGCGACTGCAGTCATCTTGTCGGGTTTGGAAGTTAACCAAACGTCGGTGGACCAATTGGAATTGGGGGCCCAAGGGAGAAAAAAAAATTCACTCGCCACTCCGACCCTACGAGAGTGGATGGCCAGCGAAATTGTTAGAAAAGCACTCAAATTCCGTCGATGGGGATATGAAATGTTTATTGTTCTGCCCGGTCTTAGCACGACACCGTTGTTGAGCATTACGATTTTGCATTCTTCGATGCTCATCGTATTCACGCTGCTCTTAGGGAGTCTTTGCGTGGTCTACCCATAGCGGTCTTGCAATGAACCGAATAAGTTGCTAGGCAGGTCTCCCTTTTATATATGGACTTTGGGGACGTCACTGGCTGATTCGTATGCTGCTGTTGCCCCTTTCCCACCGGAGCAGCTTATGTAACCGTACTCTTCATCGGAAAACACACACGGGGGGAAGGAACGTGCCTCTCGTTGTCCACAAGTGTCCACAATCACGCGGTTGGCTTCTCATGATAACATTAATAAAAATTGGGCCCCTCGGTTAACCCTCTTTCTTCTCGTTCATCATGCAGTTTTGACACTTGTTTTGTGCATTTCTTTATTGAAATGAATACTGAGCTGTATATTAATGCCTGATTCCAAAGCAGATATGCACTTTCTTTCGATTCAATATTTTTTGTTGTTGCTGACCGACACGAAAAATCTCGACCAACTAGAGGCTAACAGCTTCGCTGTAAATGTCGCAGTTTCGACCGAAAAGTAGAACGTCGATTGCGATATGAAATTAGCAGATAGCTATACGAAGTAATGATGGTAGTTTTATCAGCCGTATATACTTGTAAACATTCGCTTGCTAACTAAACAAACACGGTGTCACGCGCGCACAGGTAAGCATGAACGGATCTCACTCGATGACCGCGGAAACTCGCCGTGAAAACGCCGGAGTGAGGAATAGCGGCAGCAGCAACGAGCGAATTGACTTTCGTGCATCTCTCGCTTCAACGCGAACGAAACGTCGAAAGCACAGTGAATACGAAGCCACCGGCATTACGCGCACTGTGCAAACATTGCAGATCGCTTTGAAGGTGTGGCCCACGCGGGCGCGCACTTTGGTTACGTCGCAGATCGCTTTCAACATACGGCGCACGCATGGCTGCGCCGTATGCAGCAGCCGCCGGAGAAGATAAAGTCCCTTAAAGGGAAGCTGAAACACTTTTCGAAAAAAATGAGTTCTCTGCGGCATTCTACAGTTTTGAGTCCCCTGAACATGAATATCTGGTTCAAAAAGGGCGGAAACAAACGCAAGCGGCTGTGTTTTCAAGAAAACGCGCACCAGCGCCTCAGGGCATCGCGCGAACGCCGCTGTTGCCCGTGATTGGTCGGGGCCGCTGTGACGACATTCGCGGCAGTCGCCGGTCGGCGCCGCCATTTCAGAGCGTAGCACGCTGTTCTGTTCTGGCTTCATAGCTGAGTTGTAAGCATTATGGAACGTTCTCGCTGTCTCAGACAGCTTGTATTTTCGCCGTACATGTTCGAACCGACAGCCGATACGGAAAACGATGGCGGCAACGGCGGCAACGACGATGTTGAGTGTGCCAACAGCGAGAGCGATGTGTGCACCTTCTCGCGCGTTGGAAATCTTAGCTGGTACGTATGCTTCATTTTTTCATGTAGCTGCACGTTCCAATGACGGGAGAAAAAATGCGCTAGACTGTCACTGGGAACTTGCTGCTGGAAGAATGCCGAAGCACTAACTTCTCATTAGATTGTAAACACGGGTGCAATTCCGCGATGTCAAGCACCTTGCCGCTGCTTGTCTAAAGTCCCGTGTTTTTTTTAGTGTTCATACACGATCGCGCACATAAGTGCAGCGTTTCAAAGCGCGCACGTGCAGTGCTGCGAGGTACAGTCATGGAAGTTGCTTATCATACACATCTAGAGATGGCTAGAGGTATTATATGTGCAATATTCACACTATGGTTCGACGACTTTGCGATTGTGGCTCGATCAAGAATCGGTATGCGTGCTCCATGCCAGTGCTGACATAAAGATATTAGGCAGTTTTAGCACCGCCTTGTGGTAAACACGATAAATGCAACCGTACGTCGAACGTCTCTAGGCAAGCCTATACTCCATTTCATACCTCAGGTGCAACGCTGTGGAAGCTACGCACGAAGTCCGGTCACCAAAATTTATTACTGCGCGCGTTTCCGTCTATGCTTCGCAGCGTGCCAGCGGCGTTTGCTCGCGCGAGCATGCACGTGAAGCTGCCGCGACGGGTTGCAATTAAAAAATGCCGAAAAGAAAACTGAATTAAAAGAACGTGTTAGCAGCCGTATAAGTACACAGATTGTTTCTGTGGGCAAATTTTTTTTGTCATTCAGAACTGAGCTTATATATGGAAAATTTTCTGAAAAATTGGGTCAAGAAACACCGAACTTTTTCTAAGTGCGAACGCAGCCACTGCAAGAAGTATCTCAAGCCTCCACAGCGTTGCACCTGATGTATGAAACGGAGTATAGCAACGCTAGCAACAACGCGTTTCCGCATTTGTCGTAAGGCTATCCGGCTAGCACGGAAATGGTCCGAGCACAGCACAGTTGATCTCGTCGGCACGAACTTATCTCTCCTCACCGCACGGACCCACTGCACTGCAAGCTTGTTGTCCTTCGGGAACCTGTGAAACACCACATCGTCTCGCCCGCCTGTGTTCGCGCAGCCGAATGCTGCACAGAACGAGGGCATGTTGGGCGCCCTTGGCTGCAGGCACTCGCGCAGCACAGAAGGAAAGAACAGTTTACGAAAATCGCAAAAGAAAACAAACGCGAGCAGTGGTGGCGGCAGATCTCTCGTAGCGTCGTTCAGTAAAGCGCAGGACGGAAAAAGGCATGCTAGCACATGCCAGCAAGCCGGTCCGGCAGCTCGGTGCCCGCGAATGACGTCACTCTCGCCGGTTTCCTCTGGCAACCACCTCACCCGGCACTCCGGGAATCGATGGGGGCGTGTCCGCGGGGGTGATTCAGAAAGCGATTTCCGCCCCTTATATTAACAAAACGAAGAAAAAAATTCGGAACCGTAAATTATTAGGTCTGTTCTTCCCAATCCCAGCAATTCATGGAAATTTAAAACTGTTTCAGCTTCCCTTTAAACTTCGTAAAATAGTGCCACGCTTTGAAGAATGCCGCCTCCTCCTCGCGCGTTCTAGCCGAGGCCGACGCTGCGTCGCTATTGGCCTAATAGCATCAAGTTTGCCCCCGCGCCGTGCATCAGCGCCATTTTTGCTCGAGAAGCGTCTACGGAGTGACGAGGAGCGCATGTTGGCGCCGTTGCTACGCTCGAGCAGTGTAGGTGGCGCCACGGTCAAGCAGGGAGTGTGGAAGAGAGGAGAAACGAGGAGGACGGCAGAAATGCGCCTGGAGTGTCCATATAATTGTTACTGTGATAAAATTGGCAAGTAAGTACAGATAGAATAATTGAACGTGCAAATAGGCAACCAGGAATCATCAAAAAGAAAGAGAAACAGATACAGTACATCGGATGCAAATGATGGAAGAAACAAGAACAAAAAAATTGACCGGCCTTACATTACTGTGAAGAGAGGTGCAAGCGAAGCTCGGGATCCGCGCCTTTTCGTTGTCCTAATGCTTCGGCTTCGCGATCTCTCACGGCGAGGTCGGCACGTCGACGACGAGCCCTTTTTGGAGTGAGTTCCCGGCGGTGTGAGTTCTCGACATCACGCAACAGCAGAGTGCAGATACACGCCGCCACAATCTTCGCCAAGTTGAATACCACCCGGGCGATCAGGCTTGGGTGTGGACGCTGCTAAGGGTAGTCAAAGAAGCTGCTCAGTTGTTACTTTGGACCCTACAATGTGCTGCGCCGCGTTAGTGACGTGAACTACCATGTTCTCGCGGACAGTATGCACTGTCTGTTCGTTCCTCTTTACCTACGTCCACTTGCGCAAGCACCGGGACGATGCCCGCTTTTTTTTTTTCAGAGGGGGAAAATTCCAGCATATCACCATGCGCGGCGAGGGCGAGCCACTTTCAGGGAGAGAGAGAGAGAGAGAGAGAGAACTAAACTTTTATTTTCCGAAACGGTAAACCGAGACAGAACCCGGTTCACCATAGGTAGGAGGATTCCTTATTCCAAGAACCCTCTGGCTTGGGCTGCCTCCTTGGCCCGGGCGACAAGACCGCGTTGGTCGTCCAGGTCATCGGAGGAAAGCCTGGCCTCCCACGTTTCAGTTGTCGTATGGATCTGCGGTGAGTTGGGGCGCTCTTTTTGTGCTTCTACGGGGCGGCTTTCTTTGGAGTCGTCTTGTGGAGCTTGTGAGGTAGGGTCTGCGGATGTGTCACGCAGTGGGCAATCCTGGACCATGTATTTCAGGGTGTCTGGAACTTCGCAATGGGGGCATGTGTACGAGTACTGCGTAGGATACAGTCTGTGCATGATTATTCCGTGCACGTAGGTATTGGTCTGTAGGCGGCGCACGATGACTTCTTCCTCTTTGCTCAGATTCTTGTGTGGGAAAGCGTACGTTCTTCTGCTGAGTCGGGGGTGTTGCAAAAGTTCCGAGTACTTTAGGGCGATGTCATCAACGTTGGTGGCCGGCCTAGTGTGAGATGGCAGGAAAGCCCGGCTGGTATGCTCACGGGCAGCGGCGTGTGCCGCCTCATTTCCTGTCATGCCCTGATGGCCTGGAACCCAGTTGATGTGGGTGTCGGGGAGCGGGGCGCGTGCGATGTGATTTCTTAGTATTTTGAGCGCTGTTTCTGATACGCGTCATTTTTGATAGTTGCGAGCTGCTTCTTGGGAATCTGTTAGTATTACTGCTACTTCAGGGCAAGTTGTTTTTGCCAGAGCAATTACCGTTTCCTCTGCAGTCTCGGGGGCTCTTGCTCGGATGGTGACAGCTGCAAGTTCTTTGCCTTAGTGATCCGTGGCTGATCTTATGAGCCTCGACAAGCTCTTCTCACGTATTGTGGACGCCGAGCTTGAGAAGTTGAGAAGTTTTTGGGTCGGCCATCTTCTCAGCTAGTGCTCATTTCTGCTCGCGCAGTAATATATATATATATATATATATATATATATATATATATATATATATATATATATATATATATATATATATATATATATATATATATATATACATATATATATATATGTAAACGAGAAGAGAGGGGGTTAACCGAGGGTCCCGATTTTTATTAGTCATATCATAAGCAGCCAACAAACACTGACACCAAGGAGAACATAGGGGAAATTACTTGTGCTTAATGAATGAAATAAAGAAACGATAAATTAATGGAACTTAAATTGGATGAAAAAACAACTTGCCGCAGGTGGGAACCGAACACACAATCTTCGCATTTCGCTTTATCCGGCAACATTGATGCCTTCAGGTAGCATGTGTGGGTTTATTGACCAGTTGCCTTCACCCAAGAAGATCACGTTCTCGTGACGCCTGCGGCAAAAAGGACGTTCCACGTCCGCCGCCAAGGTCTGTGAGCGGTGGCGCTGGCTAGCACTCCCAGGGTTCTACTAGTACACATAAATACCCAAGAAAGTGGATGGGGAAACAGCGCCGCGGTAGCTCAATTGGTAGAGCATCGCACGCGAAATACGAAGGTTGTGGGTTCGGTTCCCACCTGCGGCAAGTTGTTTTTTCATAATTTCCATTAATTTATCGTTTCTTTATTTCATTTATTAAGCACAAGTAATTCCCCCTATGTTGTCCTTGGTGTCAGTGTTTGTTGGCTTCTTATGATATGACTATATATAAATATGTGTGTGTTACCTTTAATAACAATTGCACTTGAAGAAATTTCGTGTGACCTAGAAGAATTGTTCACTGAAATGACGGCCTTAGATGACTACTTACACGATGTCATAGTGGGAGACAGTTCAATTTCCCAACCTGAGTGCTCTCGCAGAACCAAGAATCTGGCGTCTCGTGTAGGTGTAATCTTCCTTTGTGTAGTTTGCTTATACTTTACCATTACTAATGCTGCGTCGCCTTTCTGGTGAAACTGCAGCCTTCTTCTTTTTTTCTTTCACACGGTGAATCCAAGTAAAAGAACTACTGCGCATGATCGAGTGCTATTGATTCTGATTTCGAGTGAATCCGGCATGGCCTCATTTCGGTTACTGAGTTAATTAGATATATTTAAGACCTCTGCATGCAAGTGGCGATGTTCTCATCCCAAAAAAGTGTTTTAAACTATTAGATCTTTTTTTAATCAGTTGTTAGCATTGCTTACTGGATAGAGAAGCAATACTGAGACACATATAATTCACGTGCACTTCTCACTCCGTTGATAAAGGGCTCTGCCGAAGGAGTCACTGAAGTCTGCAAGCTTTTCGCAAGGTCAAAAATACTCGCAAAGCAATTTGAAGCGGGGTGAACATACAAAAACCTATTAATTTTCAAGGCATAGGCTATCCATACCATTAACATTACCAGTAACAATTGTTAATTGGCTACCTCCTTTTCCTTAAAACATGAATTGAATTTTGTAATGTGCATTTAAATATATTATGACTGTTCATGATATTACAGCGGAAATTTAAAAAAAAATATGTTCAACTGAGAAAACACGCATGAGGTAGCCGCCGCTGTTGCTTCTAATGTACTTGTCCTATTGTCAGGACTTGCAGAAATAAAGCGATAGTATGAATTAAAGGCCGTGCACGTCCGCGCCAGTAATGATGCACTAAGCTTTTAGCCGCAATATTATTTTAAATGAATAAGTAGGGGCAACTCGAAAGAAATCTCAAATGATGTGGGTGACAACTCTGGTAATAACACTTTAGGGAGGGAGGGGTAGGCTTCGGCCTCACCTGTGTTGGGTCTGACACCCCCCCCCCCCCACCGGGACATCTTCGGAGGGGGCTCAGGCCCCGGAGCCCCCCCCCCCTTTTCCCCTATCCCGTAGTCGCGCGTATATTCCTGATATTGATATAATATGAAGCCATCGCGTTAATCGACACGGGTGCGGACACGTCTGTCCGCACCTGTGTCGGCAGAGCCCTTTATCAACGGAAGGAGAAATGCACGTGAATGGTATGTGTCTCAGTATTGATTCTCTATCCAGTAAGCAATGCTAACAACTGGGTTAAAAAGATCTAATAATTTAAAACACTTATTAGGGATGAGCTAGAATCTCGCACGCATACTACAGAAAGTTTCGGCACAATGGGATGCAGGGGGGCACCTCATACATAACTCCAGTGAGCCGGTGCAGGGCACGAGTCAACATTCGGGATTTCACGTACATCGGCGACTTCGTCATTCGTCCTGAACGACCCACCGTGGTTGCTCAGTGGCTATGGTGTTGGGCTGCTGAGCACGGGGTCCCGGTATCGAATCCCCGCCATGGCGGCCTCATTTCGATGGGGGGAAATGTGAAAACACCCGTGTACTTAGATTTAGGTGCACGTTAAAAGAACTCCATTCAGGTGGTCCAAATTCCTGGAGTCCCCACAACGGCGTGCCTCATAATAAGATCGTGGTTTTGGCACGTAAAAACTCCACAATTTAATTTTTTTTCTTCCTAAATGTTCAAATGACCTTATCGTCGGCATGGCTTTCCTTCAGATAAACGGTGCCATCATCGACCTGCACGAGTCTTGTGTCAGCTTCACTTCTACGCAAGCCATAGCAAAGAGCAATGAAAACGACTCTGACATCGCGCTTCGCGAAACCGATGATCACATCGCGTTACCACCCAAGGGCAGTGTGCTGACAGTTGTCCGATGTGACATGGCGGACGACACCGAGGACATTGCTGAAGCGAAGGTTCCCTTGCTTCGTGAACGGAATATTTGCATCGCTAAAGGGCTTCTTCAGGTACGAAACAAATGCCCGGTTGTTGTGCTAACAAACTTTAACAACGAGTATCGGCATGCACCGCCAGGAACGACAATCGCCTTTCTTCGCGAAATCGCTGACGCCACCGACGTTGGCGCATAGGAACTCGCATCGTTTCAGCAATCTGAGTTACCCAGCCTAGAAGAACGTATTCATGTTAGCGCTAATCTGGCAGATCATCAGAAAGACCATCTACTGAGTCTCTCGGATTAATTTGCCGACTGCTTTTCAACGTCTTGCAAAGTATGGCTCCCGTCTATGACAAAGCAAAGCATTATTACGGATGAGTGAGTACGTCCTGTTCGCCAGCATCCTTACAGAGGATGCTGGCGAACAGGACGCATCCAGGATTGCTTCCAGTGTAAAGGGATCAAGCAGCAAGTGGTAGTGGGGCTCAAAGACGACATGATTCAGTCCAGTAGTGCTAGTAAGAAAGAATGACAACACACTACGCTTCTGTGTAGATTACAGAAAGTTGCACCGTGTCATCAAACACGATGTTTATATATCGGCACGCATCGACGACGCATTGGATTGTATACTGCATGCCAAGGTTTTTTTCTTGTTAGATCTTAAGTCCAGGTATTGGCGAACCGAATTTGATGAACAGGAGCGTGAAAAAACGGCGTTTGTGACACCTGACGGGCTTTATGAGTTCAAAATTCTTCCCTTCGGTCTCTGTTCTGCGCCTGCCACCTTTCAGCGGACGGCAGATACCGTCCTTGCAGAACTCAAGTGGCAAACCTGCCTCATATATTTGGACGACGTCGTCATCTTCTCGAGCACCTTTAACGAACATCTCGCACGACTCAACAGCGTCCTCGCTGCGATCCGTACTGCTGCCCTCACCATGAAGCCTGGCAAGTGGTGCTTCTGGTTCCAAGAGCCCAAATTTCTTGGCCATGTGGTTGACCCTAAAGGTGTCCGACCAGACCTGGACAAATTAGCTGCCATCGCCGAGCTTTCACCACCCACAGATAAGGCTGTCCAGAGCTTCCTTGGTTTGTGCGCAAATATTGTTGGAGCTTCCTGGACGGATTCTCAAGAATTACTGAGCCTCTGACACGGCGTACACGCGACGATGCGTCTTTCGCTTGGGTCGACAAGCAACAGCGATTATTTAATGAATTTCAACAGCGTTTGCAAGTTGCTCAAATACTTGCTCATTGCGATGAACACGCTGTCACATAAATTCATACTGACGACAGCAATACGGGCTTCAGCGCGATTCTTGTGCAGAGGCAAGGCGGTCCGAAGCACGCCATTGCCTATGGAAGCCGCAGCCTCAGCACATTTGAGAAGTACTACACCGCTGAAAAAGAGTACTCAGCGGTGGTTTAGGCAATCGGTAAATTCCGACCCTACTTGTACGGTACACCGTTTAAGGCTGTCAGCGATCACCACGCCCTGTGCTGGCTTGCCAACCTCAAAGATACTTCAGGCAGACTGGTCCATTGGGGCCTGCGTCTACAAGAGTATGACATTACCGTTGTTTATCGATCAGGAAGGAAGCACAGTGACGCTGACTGTCATGCGCACCTCTCCCTACGACATCATCGGACCCCGACTAGGACTTGTCATTTATCGGGTATGTCGACGGCATCAAGATGGCTGAGCACTAGCGCGCTGATCCTCAGTTGCTACCGCTGATCGAGCACCTTGAAGGAAGTGAAAGTTTTAGTTCACTGGCTCGTGCGCGGCTTATCATCGCATACTGTCTGCGCAACAACGTCCTTTACAGGAAAAACTGCGGAAGCGGTCCCGAAACGTACCTCCTTGTCTTACCGCCGGCGCTGCGCGAAGACTGCCATGATGAGAGAGATAGAGAGAGACAAAAAGGGAGGAATGACAGGGAGGTTAGCCAGTGTAAGTACTGGCTGGCTACTATGTGATGGGGAAAGGGTAAAGAGAATAAAGGGAGAAAGAAGAAAAAAAACTGAGAAAAATTCACAGAGCAACCTGACCGCAACGCGCTACAACATTCAAAGACGGTCGCACCAATCGCAAGCCCTTAAAGACTTAGCAAAGCCCTTAAAGCCCTGAGTGCTGAAACCCGCCTGGACCAGGGTCCTAGAACTTTTTCTTCTGTGAAATAGCGAATGTCCAGTTTTTCGAGCGCGGTCACGAGCACTTTTCTTGGCACATTGTAACGGGGACAGTCACACAGGAGCTGCTTGATCGTATCTTTGCAGCCGCAGGTGTCGCAAATAGGCGCATGGGTTGTCGGCCATTCCAATGCGGAAGGAATAGGAGTTCGTGAATGCCACGCCGAGCCACAGGCGGCGCAGAAGTGTTGCTTCCGCTCGTTGTAATCCTGGTAGAAGACGGAGTTGCAGATGTGCATCCACTCTGTGGAGACGTGCGTTCGTGAATTCACTGGTGTTCCACAGATTCTGCGTAAGCTCGCGTGCGAGGGAGCGAAGTCTTGTGGCTGCATCTGTTCTTGACAGTACTATTGGTATAGCATGGGCACCATCATGGGCCGATCAGGCAGCGTCATCCGCACTGTGATTTCCCGAGATTCTGCAGTGACCTGGTATCCACTGATAGATGATGATGTGCCCCTTGTCGATTGCGTAATGATGGAATAGCCAGATGTCGGCAACTAATTGCACATTAAGTCCGTGGTTGAAAGGGGACAGCAGACACTGGAGAGCTGACTTCGAGTCAGAAAGGATGGACCATGAATGTGATGATTTGTGACCAATAAACTCCAGAGCAGCATGGATAGCTGCGAGCTCTGCAGCCGTCGATGATGTAATGTGAGACATCTTGAATTTGATGGTGACGGACCACTGCTACAGCTAAACTTACTGGAGCCACGATGAGCCACGCGCTGGCCTTCACTAAGACGTTGGCAAGGATACGGCACAAGTATTACTGCCCCGGCTGTTCCAATACCTTTAAGAGAGAAGCGCGCGAGAAGGGAGCCCGGCCACAGTACACGGCTCATACGCCAGCTGTGCAATCTCGGAGGCCACGCGAAGAACTTCATGCGGACTTGGAAGCGTCACCGCTAGATGGCGCAACATGTTTGGAGATTATGGACTTGCTTTATTTTCCTTTGGTTAGGGAGGGAGACACATACAGTGACTCTGCGAGGGAAGCGCGAGAGAGGAGCTCTGCTGCACTACGCGCCTTATACATGACGCGTTGTGGCCATTCGCATAGGGTAGTCATAGAAAGACGAATTCTGCATAAATTTTCACCCTTGCTTAGGCAATTAAAACAGATATAATCTGTCATGAAATACATCTTATCGGAACCATCAGCGCGTCGAAACTTGTTGATACTCACTATATATGAATTTTTGACAGGATACTAGTAAGCTGTCGCAGGAGACGAAATATCTTATCAAGAAACGCCAATGTATGAAAGCCTCTAACCCTACAGCTAGAATAGAACTGGCAGAACTTTCCAAGTTAATGACAAGCGTACGACAGCTGACATAAGGAAGTATAATATGGATAGAATTGAACATGCTCTCAAGAACGGAGGAAGCCTGAAAGCAGTGAAGAACAAACTAGGAATTGGCATTGCAAGAATTAGATGTATGCGTTAAGAGACAAAGCCGGAAATATCATTACTAATATGGATGAGATAATTCAAGTGGCTGAGGAGTTGTATAGAGATTTATACAGCACCAGTGGCACTCACGATGATAATGGAAGAGAGAATAGTCTAGAGAAATTTGAAATCCCACAAGTAACGCCGGAAGAAGTAAAGAAAGCCTTGGGAGCTATGCAAAGGGGGAAGGCAGCTGGGGAGGATCAAGTAACAGAAGATTTGCTGAAGGATGGTGGGCAGATTGTTCTAGAAAAACTGGCCACCCTGTATACGCAATGCCTCATGACCTCATGCGTACCAGAACCTTGGAAGAACGCTAACATAATCCTAATCCATAAGAAAGGGGACGCCAAAGACTTGAAAAATTATAGAGCGATCAGCTTCTGTCTGTTGCCTACAAAGTATTTACTAAGGTGATCGCAAATAGAATCAGGAGCACCTTAGACTTCTGTCTACTAAAGGACCAGGCAGGATTCCGTAAAGGCTACTCAACAATAGACCATATTCACACTCACTGACCTGGAGAGGCAGAGCAGAAGGGTGGGTTTAAAAATTAATCTGCAGAAAACTAAAGTAATGTTTAACAGTCTCGGAAGAGAACAGCAGTTTACGATAGGTAGCGAGGCACTGGAAGTGGTAAGGGAATAAATACATCTACTGAGGGCAGGTAGTGACCGCGGATCCGGATCATGAGACTGAAGTAATCAGAAGAATAAGAATGGGCTGGGCTGCGTTTGGCAGGCATTCTCAGATCATGAACAGAAGGTTGCCATTATCCCTCAAGAGAAAAGTGTATAACGGCTGTGTCTTACCAGTATTCACGTACGGGGCAGAAACCTGGAGGCTTACGAAAAGGGTTCTACTTAAAGTGAGGACGACGCAAAGAGCTATGCAAAGAAGAATTATGGGTGTAACGTTGAGGGATAAGAAAAGAACAGATTGGTTGAGAGAACAAACGCGAGTTAATGACAGCTTAGTTGAAATCAAGAAAAAGACATGGGCATGGGCAGGACATGTAATGAGGAGGGAAGATAACCGATGGTCATTAAGGGTTACGGACTGGATTCCAAGAGAAGGGAAGTGTAGCAGAGGGCGGCAGAAAGTTAGATTGGTGGATGAGATTAAGAAGTTTGCAGGGACGACATGGCCACAATTTGTACATGACCGGGGTAGTTGGAGAAGTATGGGAGAGGCCTTTGCCCTGCAGTGGGCGTAACCAGGCTGATGATGATGATGATGAATATGAATTTTAAATGCAGTAGTGGTGCGGCTACTGAAGCACCAATACATGCTGTGAAGGTGGTTGGCCAGCGAAGCTGTGATATCACGTGATCGGATAGACCAGTATGACATAGTCTTGAAATGGGTCCTACCAGAACATCAGTGCTATCAGAACACAAATAAAATTAATTAATAGGCGGGTTCTTCTTTTACACATGAAATTGTAGTTACATCCCTCTCTGCTTGGTGTGTTCCAGACTCCAGTTGCCGTTTCCCGGCAACTACAGCTTATGTAACCGTAAGCTTTACCGTTAAACATTTGTGGCGAATGTTATCTGTGAAGACGAGCTTTGTGGTTCTTTTTTCGTTTCTCTCGCACTTTCGCTACCGCGGCTACCACGAACACCGCGGCAAGCGCCTCCCGCTGTGATTGGTTGAGTTTTCGCCCACGGACACGACAAATGATTTGGGGAGTAGATATCTACAGCGTCGTTTCTAAAATGGTACAGTCTGCAAGAAGTGAAATTCAAGCTTCAGACGGTCAACGCGTTATCTTACTTCGACATGTTCTGCGTTTTTGGTGACGTGTGATGGTGGAGTAGTCGGATGTCTGCGACTAATTGCCACTTTCGTTTCGCATGCTTTCTCGTGCACGCTTTCTTCGCAGCACTAAAGGGGTGAATAAGCGACGCCTGCCGCAATGTTTACACGACGACGAGAAAAAGGAGGCGTAAAGCTGCACGCAGTGAAAGCACAGCCAAAACCACATTCTTACACCGTGGCCTAAACTACACAAATATGGACTTGGCTTGTTTCAGTTCGCGTGCGCCTCTTCATACGGCTCCATATTGGCAGCGCTATATAAACCAAACTCCTTTTTGGTTGTTTTTATTCCATGTTCGATGAAAGTTTATTCAGCCCAAATATTAGAGCTGGACGTAGGCAACATCGTCTTTTTCTTTTTCGAGCGAAGTTGGCGTGTCTGGTGTTGAGGGCGAAACAGAATTTGCTACTGCGGCGCCATCCTTGGCAGGGACGCCAAACCGGTCCTGGAACACGGAGCCTGCACCGCTTTCTGCTTGGGGTGACGTGACCGCGTTCGGCCGCCTGTTCCAGACGCCGCTAAACGTAAGTGTCGTCAGTCGCTGCGACGCCTCCTGCCTTGGCGTTCGCAACTTTACGGTGCGTTATACAGTTCCGCTACCCGAAGCCCTTTGTATCCAGGTGGAAGGAACCAACCATGTCCTATGCGGCAGGATGGGGGACCCCGAGGACAGGCATATCTTAGAAGCAACTTCGAAACCGACCGCGACCTGTCTGCTATGAGGGATACGCTTCTGTGCTAGATTCCATAATGCGTGTCACTTCAACTTGTAAGGCGCTGAGTACCATGTAGGCTATATGAAACGTGAACAGACTGACCATAGTGGCGTAGTGGCTTTGACGCTGCACTGCTAAGCGCGAGGCGGCGAGAACAAATTCCAGCCATGGCGACTGCATTTGGATGGAGCGAACCACGAAAATGCCCGTGTACTGTGCATTGAGTGCACATTAAAAATTTGCAGTGGCTTATCCCAGCTAACCCTGGATATGCAAAGCAAAAGCTTGATTTAGCCTGGTTAAGTCTTGGTTTCACTTGATTAACCTTTGATTTAGCTGTAATTCTTGTACTTATGCATACAGTCATTGTTAAGCGTGCTATGACGGCTGTGCCTAGGTCGGTGGCTATACAGGACTGTGATTAGGTTTGGGTAGACACGCATCGTTCGATGGTGCGACGCCTGTTGTGCCACAGGGAAAGCGCAAGTGCTAGACATGCAAAGAGACGCCGCGAACATGCGCAGCGTTGAAGTACAAATATAGAGGGCGCGAACGCGGTCACTACATTATTGATCTCGACGGTGCGACGCCTGTTGCATTCCGGACCTTCTCCAGTGAAGCAGCTCGCCGGGCGATATCCGCGGGGTGGTCAGAGGACGCTTGGCGACGACGGCTCAAAGGTGGTGGTGGTGGTGAAAAACGTTTATTTGCTCTATTTACATATGGAGTTAGCGGTGCGTCAGATGGCTTCTTCCATCTTGATTTGCAGGGTTGGTGCCCCTAGTCCAGGGCCCCACTGAGGGTAGCTGCCGTGCGAGCACGCCTTACTAGCCCTTGCTGGACTTTCAGGATGTCGCTGGAAAGCATCCTCTCCCACTGTTCCGCACTCGGGTTTTCTATTACGGTTATTTCTTTTGCTTTTAGGCAGGCCCACGTGATATGATATAGCGTGGGCTTGTCCCCGCACCAGGGGCATGTGTTCTCATATTGGGTAGGGTAAATTTTGTTTAGAATGTATAAGTTCGGGTATGTGCCCTTTTGTAGTTGCCGCCAGATTACGGCTTCTTCTCTGTTGAGTTGTTTGTCTGGTGCCGGGTATCTCATTCTGGCGCCCCTGAAGTAGTTTAGCGTGTCAGCGTATGTTTGGCCTACCGGTTCTGGGTCCTCTATGGCGGCAGTGTTCTTGGACGCCCGGTTTGTTGGGTACCCTCGAGCTATCCTATCTGCCTCCAGATTACCCTCGACACTCGTGTGTCCCGGTATCCAAACTATCGCGTTTGCTTTGCTTGTCTGTGGGTCGGCCGTTAGAGCGGAGAATGTTCAGCGCTTTGCGGCTGATCCTGCCATTCATGTAATTCCGGCATGCTGTTTGCGAGTCTGTTAGAATCGTTAGGGATTTGCCTAGTCGATAGCCCTCCACTGCCGCTAGAGCTACGGCCGCTTCCTCGGCTTCAACTACCGTGCAGTTCCGTATTGACGCGCTGGTGATTTCCCTGAGGTCCGGGCCAATCACCGTCGCCACTTTATGCTTATTGCCTTCTCCTTTGCCGGCGTATGTTGCGGCGTCAACATACACCGTTTCGTTCCGGATGGCCAGTGTCCTTTGCACGTACTCTGCCCTCGCCTCCCTGCGTGCCTTGTGCAGGTTCGGGTCCATATTTCTGGGTATTGGTGCTACCCTGATGGTACTGCGGTACTCGTCCGGGATCGTCAGGTTATCTTGTACTTCTCGTAGGGTTGATTCGCCGCCGTACCTGACTAGAAGTCTTCTACCGGTTTCAGTTTGCTGTAGTCTTTGGAATTGTGCGATCCTTTGGGCTTCTTGCAGTTCCTCAAAGCTGTTGTGCAGCCCTAGGGCTAGCAGCTTCTCGGTCGACGCTGTTTGGGGTATTTGAAGCGCCGTCTTGAGTGCTTTCCTTAGGATGGTATCGATTTGCTGGATTTCGCTTTTGACAAAGTTGTAGTACGGTAGGCTGTACACCACTCTGCTGACTACTAGGCTTTTTATCAGCTTGAGTGTATCTGCCTCCTTCATGCCATATCTTCTTTTCGACACCCGGTTTATCATTCTGGCGACTTGGTTGACTGCAGTCTTGGTTAGTGCCAGGGCGTATGTGCAACGCTGGTTTGTTTGCACCCACATCCCCAGTATTCTGCATTGCGTCACTTCCGGGATCTGGTGTCCCTCCAGGTAGATTTTCAGGGGCTCGGCCTCGTCGCTGGCCTTGCGTCTCCGGCGTACTCTCAGGAGCTCAGATTTCTCCGTTGAGCATGCGAGTCCTCTTGCCCTGACATATGTTTCTACGCATGCTGCGGCCTCTTGCAACTTGAGTTCTTGGTATCCTAACGGAGCTCTTTGCGCCCAGATGGTGATATCGTCGGCGTACATCGCATGACGTATACCCCCAATTTCCTCTAATTGTTTGGCCAGTCCTATCATTGCCACGTTGAAAAGGATGGGCGAGATAACTGACCCTTGCGGTGTGCCTTTGTTTGGAGTGCTGAACTTGTCTGATCTTAGCTCTCCTAGCCCGATGGTCGCTGTTCTGCCCGACAGGAATGCTTTGACATAGCCGTGTGTCTTTCTGCCGCAGTTCAGGTTGTCTAGGCCCGTTAGTATGGCTTCGTGACTGACATTGTCAAAGGCGCCTTTGATGTCGAGTGCCATGATGATATTTTCTCCGTAGCGTGGGATTTCGCTGAGTATTTCTCCCTTTATCTGCAGCAGCACGTCTTGAGTCGACAGCTTGGCTCTGAAGCCGAAAATGCTGTGCGGGTATAATTCGTTATCGTCCATGTAGTCTTGAAGTCTCTTCGTAACCACTCTCTCGTATATCTTGCCCAAGCATGATGTGAGAGAGATTGGTCTGAGGTGCTCTACTTGGAGTTTCTTTCCTGGCTTTGGAATCATGATGATTTCAGCGTGTTTCCATTCTTCTGGAACTGTTTCCGCTCCCCAGTGTTTGTTGAGGTAGTCGGTTAATTTTTCGACCAACTCGTCACTGAGGTTGCGGATAAGTGCGTTGTTAATTTTGTCCGCACCCGCTGCCGTGTTTCTTGTTGCTCTTCTTATTGCCGCATAAACTTCTTCCTTACTTATGGGCCTGTCCAATGCTTCGTTTTCTTGCCATTTATATCTTTCTGTGTAAGCGGCCGGGTTGCTGTCGCCAAAGCATTTCTTGCGTACTTTTTCTAGCAGTTCTTCATTCGTCCCTTCATACTGGTGAACCAGTCCATGGATGGCGTTGTTATTCTCTGACGTGGTTTTGGTCGGGTCTAGTAGGGTTTTGAGTATGCTCCACGTCTTTGCTGTGTTCAGGGTCCCGTTCAGTGAATTGCTGAACTGCTGCCAGTTTTGTCTCGCAAGCTGCTCCGCATACTCCTCCGCTTTCCTTGTGATCTCTGCTATTTTTATTTTGAGCTTTCTGTTAAATTTCTGCCTCTTCCACCTCTTCGTGAGTCCCTTTCTTGCTTCCCACAGTCTGAGTAGCCTAGAGTCCACGTCCGGTGCTTGCTGCGTGCGTTCTACTTCTTTCGTGAACTTCCTTACTTGTTCTTTGAGTTTTTCTCCCCATTCGGATATCGACTGGATTTCCCCTCTTGTCGTGTCGCTGTCCGACTCTCTGAAGGCTCTCCAATCCGTGATGCTGGCTTTGCCTATTTGCCGTCTGATTGTATCTGATGTCGTGATTTGTGTTCTTATTATATAGTGGTCGCTTCCTAGGTTTTCCATTAGGTTTTCCCACTCTGCTTGTTTTGTTCGCAGGACGAAGGTGAGGTCTGGGCAGGTATCTTCGGTTACGCTGTTCCCGGTTCTTGTCGGGTTTTCGGCGTCGGTGATTAGCTCGCACCCCGTGTTATCTGCCGCGTCGGCTACTGTCCTACCTTTTATTTCTGATGTCTTGTACCCCCAACTTTCCTCTCTGGCGTTGAAGTCGCCTAATATAACCAGCGCATTTCCTTTTGCGATTTTGTTTGCTCCTCTAAATAGCTCTTCAAATTTGGCCTTCTTTTGCTTAGGAGGACTATATACATTGACTATGAATATGCTTCCTCCAGCCCTTTTCTTTTTCGGAATTATTTCGACTATTACATGTTCTACGTCCGTGTCAGCTATCCTGTCGTGGTATATGGCCGTGAGGCTTTTGCTAACTAGGATCGCTGTCCTTTTCCGTTCTTCGTCCGGATTTTCGTAGCACGTGTAGCCTTGTAATTTTGGTTCTACATTTGTTTCTTGTAGCGCAATTATGTCCGGAGGTATTAATCGCTTGTTAATGTATTGTTGTAGTAGCCCTTGTTTTCTTTTGTAACCTCTACAGTTCCACTGCCATATTTCTAGTTTTTCTTCTTTTTTCTCTCTTTTGGCTCGACTATCCATGATTATATTTCGGAGTCGTCTCTCGTACTGTAGTTTTCTAGCATTGGGCGTCTCTGATTAAACTTGTCTTTGGCTCCCTCCGTAATTTTCTGTTTGCGCATGGTGCGGATTTCCGTACCCTGCATCATAATTTGCTGTTTCATTTCTTGTATTGCTTTTTGCATTTCTGCCATGAATTGGGCAAAGTCCGGTTGGTTTGTTATCTCAGGTTGGCTAGGTGGGGGGGTTGGTGGCGTGAGCGATCTAGGGGAGCTACCTGATCTTAGCTCCTGCATCTCTTGGATTAGTCTATTAATTTTCGCGTCCTGCTCTTCGAGTTTTCTTTTGAGGACCTTATTTTCCTCCTCTAGTTGTTTTTCCCTGTTGCTTATAATGTTTTGATTTTGATTGCCCGAGTGCGGAAAAAGGGATTTGGGAGGGCCTGCTTCCCAGCTCACCTTTGTGCCGCCGTTGGGCTTCTTCTTGGCCATCTTCTGCTGCTGCTGGCCCTTGTCCTTGGTGGCCGGGGGCACCAATGGCGGGGATGATCTGGAGCAGCTGCGTGAGCGGCTGCGTGAGCGGCTCCGCGAGCGGCTCTGCGAGCGGTCCCACGACTGGTTCCGCGAGCGGCTCCGTGACCGGTCCTGTCCTCCCTCCGAGCTAAACCACCGTGGTCTCCGTTCCCGTGCCGTTCTATTCCGTTGCTGGTGTAGTTGCTGCTGTTGCCGCCCTCGCAGCTCTCTTGCTTTCTTGAGTCGGTCCTTGCAGTCCCTGTATCCCGTGGCGTGATCGCCTCCGCAGATCAGGCACTTGGCTTGACATTGGTGGTTCTCCGGCGGGTTCTGCATACCGCACGCCCTGCACGCCTTTGTGCTGGGCGCAGGGCAGACGTCGGACCGGTAGCCTTGCTGACAGCAAATGTAACACACCTGCCTCGTCGGTCTGTACGGGTAGCATCTGAATTCCCCTCCGGCGAAAAGCACGTACTTGGGTATGGTGGGGCCGTCGGAAGTGATAACCGCCGTTTGTGACTCTCCTTCTTGCCGTGAGTACTGTGACTCCTTGCGTGCGTACCTTGATTCTTGCTTTGAGCTCTTCCGACGAGGTCCCTGCGTCGATGCCATGTATAACGCCTCGCCTGACGTCGGCCGGTAGAGCCACGTACTTGTTGATTTCGTAGGTATGTCCTCTAAATTGTAGATTAGTCATCCCCAGCATCGTCTTCGCTGCTTCCTCGTTTGAGGTACTTGCGATGATGATGTTGGATCCCGTTCTTAGTCTGACGGTGACGTCGTCTTCTTTAAACTTGCCGTTGCATGCCTTTACGATAGCTCTTGCAACCTCGGTCGCTTTTAGCTCTCTGATTGGTAGGCCGTTCCTCGGGCGTATTATAATCTTCGCGTCGTACTTGGGGAGCGACGACGGCTCAAAGGCTTCCGCGCAACGCTCAGAGAAGACGGCCAGGCGTCGCTCTCATCCATGGCCAAGCTCACACTCACTAGACGAGCGCGGCGCTCCTCTTAGCCAGACGCGCGGCGAGTCACGTATTCAGGCTGGCCAGGCGGCGACCCAGCTGCGGAGAGCGCATGTGCCACGCCGGCGGCGAGTCACGTGATGCGTTGCCAAAGCTACGGCGCAGCTGCGGTCAAATCAAGGTCATATTGCTGGCTACGGGGAAACTCGGCTCGACGCGGTTAGTGAGGCTTTCGCTTTCAAAAATCTAGGGGGTCGAAATTAATCCGGAGTCTCCAGCACGGTTCCTCATAATCATGTCGTCGTTTTGGCACGTGAAAACCCAGAATGTAACGTATAGGAGGTCCCAGCAAGTACAGAACGCGAGCACATGTAAAAGAACGGTGAAGACAACGCTGGACTTGCAAATGGTTCAGCAGAACACTCTACTAATCTAAATAAGCTATGGAGACGCAAGAGCAGGAACCAGCAAAGCAATCGTGCAATCCGGTAGCGTCGGCGTTCGGCAACATTTTCCCGTCACAATAAGAGCTGAATCACCTGGCGCTTCCCCCAGGTTACAAAGTAACAAGTGAGCGTGGGAGCTATAGTTTCGTGCATTGAGAGCCGAACAAATTATGTAAAAACGTCGCACTCAAATGCGGCATGGTTTGAACAGTCCAGCTCAAGGACAAGCTATTTCATCTCTAACAGGCGATTTTTAAAGATCCATGAACAATTTGGAGGACACTTAAGCTTCGCAATAGTATTCAAGGATCCCTGACTGCTTCTCGCGCTTCCCGGCACTTGCAGCTTATGTAAGCGGGATGTTTACCGGGAAACGCTGGCTTCGAACGCTATGCATGCACGAGGGCGAGCTTGCTGGTAGGAATTTGGCCCGTTTTTTACTTGCACTTTTATTATATCAGTCTCAGAAAATCTAACATAAATATATTATTAATTTGTAAAGAATCAAAGACAATGTATGCGAAACATTGTTGATAGAAGAGTCGTAGGGTATGCGTGGGCCAGAATGATTTTTCCCGAAACGACGATCGACGCTAGGCGCAGGTCACCGACGCCGGATTTTCTACGACACGGGGCACTTAACGCTGTCGCGTTAAAACTTTAAAGTGATCACCCCGTTTGACGTTCGGCTACTGTGCGCGAGTTGGCACGTTCGCTACCCCGCCGTCATGTGCGGTTCACATGTGGGAGGGAAAGCAAAAAACGCTTGCTCACTTACATTTATTAGTGCACTGCTTGCACATTAAAGAACCCCAGGCGGTCAGAATTATTCCTGAGTCCTCCACTACGGCGCATCTAATCATATCCTTATCTTAACACATAAAACCACATAATTAAGAAAAGACTATAGTTCTCTTTCCGGCTGTCTAGCTAGTCCCCCCTAAAAAAAAACATAAACAAAACTTGGGCCGATCCCGAACGTTGTGCACTTAAATATAGTGCGTTCACGTGGGCACGTGTCACTCGGCGTGTTACAATGGTTATATGCCACTGGGTATGTGCCCCTCTCAAAAGAACCTCTTTGATGCCATCTTGGGTCAGTGGGCATCTGCCATGGTATCTGCTAAAGCCCCTCCATCCACGCGTCAACGCCGCAACGTGTATGGAGGGGCTTTAGTATCTGCCACCGGGTATGCGCGGCTTCACGACGTTGCCTACAGGTGACGCCAACGTTACTAGACTAGGTTCAGTTGTCAAACTCTCCGTAGGCGCCGTACATTGCGGGTGGCCCCTTGTCTTGGTTTGCCGCCAGAGGGCGGGAGCACCGCAAGTAGCTCTACGCGGGCGCAGCTCTGCGTTGGCGAAGGGGGCTTGAGTCCTCAGACTTCGCAACTTACGTACTCAGCAAGTGTTTTCACCGATGCGTCTTTAACTGTTTGTATAGTCTCGCGTTTAGGAGATTAAAAAACTTTACGTAGCTGTGAAAATGCTGCTGCGCTGCCCCAGAGTGCGCTGTGAAGTCCTTAGTCCTGAGCCGCAGCAGCCCCGGCCGTCCACTGCGCTCTATATTAATCAGCTGTTGCTGATGAGTAGCTATAAGTAGCTGATTAGTAGTTGTAATCAGCTGTTGCTGCTTTGTAAATTATTAATGTGGACGCTTGAGGCGATGTTAGTGCGACCACACGATGGTCCAAAAAAGTCACGGGAGCCCAAGCGAACCAATCGAGGCAGTTCACGACGCCAGTCAAGGCAGAGTGAATTAGGCGAAGTTAATTAAGGCACAGTTAATTAAAATAGAGTTAGGGCACTCGAACCCACGGTCGTTGAAGCATCGACCTTTGGTGGTGGCAACAAATTACATAAATAGATGACCTAATTTATTAATGAGTGAATTAAGAAGTACACTAACAATTATGGGATAATTATTAATTAATAATGAATTAACTACGCATTACCTAACTAGGCGGATTTGTAATAATTTCAACATCTCAAAGCTACGGCAAACATTACCTTGGTTGTGCCCAGCTACGCGGCATTCGCATATTTTAAAACTGGCTGAAGTTAGCTGGGACACACGGTATATACACACTCTCAGCACTTCATTTCGTGATAAAAAAAAATGAAGCTAGCACTATTTCTTTCATCAGAGCACCGCATTCGCAAGTGCAATGTTGAAACCTGCGTGAGCTTTGCTCCCTTGCGAGCAGACTTGCACATTCAAAGTAAGTTATCGCTGCAGGAACGGAGCATAAATATGCATTTGCGTCACCAAATAAAATTGGATGATACGGCCCGTAAACTCTTCAAAACGCACACGGCATTCAAAACGCATGAGTGTCGCAAAAGTACACCGAGACTGCAGCAAAACACGTATGTATACAACGCGCCAAAACACATAAACAACGGACAGTGCTTCGTCGCCTTGTCCGCGCCGTGCTGACCGAGCAAAGTGCGACAGCAGCGCCACGAGATGCGAGGATCGGTGGTGGGTCCACGCAGTCACGGGAGTTTGAAAACTGAACCTAGTCTAGTAACGTTGGGTGGCGCAGCATGCCCAGAGGAAAGCGCGAGAGGAGAACGCTGCCGCAGTACACGCCTTATGCCTGACGTGTTGCGGCTATGCGCCTAATTGAAGTCATCGTAGATGAGCTGCGCCCGAACTTTGTTTGGCGTGTGACGCTCGGAATCAGTGAGACAGAGATAAGAACGCATCACATGCGTACATCACTAATCTCACGGGAACGTCGACCGACGAAGGATTTCGTGCCGGTTGACGCTCCTGTAGGATTGGACTCTAAACGTTCCTGCTGTTATAGACTCGACCCACCACGTTGCCCTAACATCTGTGATGCTTCCAGGTCCTGGATATGGAGGCATACTCGTTCCTGCAGATTGCTGAAAAGCAGTTCGGGGACTACCTCGAGTTGCTCGAGAGGGCCGGCCATGTCACCCGCGATGTGCTTCAGATGTCTTCATTACTCGACTCATTCGCACGAGAACACGAAGGAGGTGCCCACTGCTGGATCGTGACTCAAGCGGTAACTCATTCTGTCACTTCATCCACGCCCCCCCGCCCCCCCCACACATAAGTAACGCGAGCGCGCATCACACACCGCATACATCAGCTCCATTGCAGCGGTTTACTGTTTGCACTGCATGTTAACGTGAAAGCTCATAGGCTGGTCACAACGTTTCCAGCCGCTAAGGCACGGGACCGACGTTCGTCTTTTCTTTGCTCTAACATCTCTGACGCTTCCAGGTCCTGGATATGGTGGCATACAGGTTCTTGCAGTTTGCCGAAATGCAGTTCGAGGACGACCTCGAGTTGCTCGAGAGGGCCGCCCATGTCACCCGCGACGTATTTCACATGTCTTCACTGCTCGACTCATTCACACAAGAACACGAAGGAGGTGCCCGCTGCTGGATGGTGACTCAAGCGGTAACTGATTCTGTCACTTGATCCACGCCCACACACACACATAAGTAATGCGAGCGTATCACACACGGCTCACATCAACTCCATTGCAGCGGTTTACTGTTTGCACTGCATGCTAACGTGAAAGCTCATAGGCTGGTCACAACGTTTCCAGCCGCTAAGGCACTGGACGACGTTCGTCTGTTCTTTGCTCTAACATCTCTGACGTTTCCAGGTCCTGGATATGGTGGCATACAGGTTCCTGCAGTTTGCCGAAATGCAGTTCGGGGACGACGCCGAGTTGCTCGACAGGGCCGCCCATGTCACCCGCGACGTATTTCACATGTCTTCACTGCTCGACTCATTCACACAAGAACACGAAGGAGGTGCCCGCTGCTGGATGGTGACTCAAGCGGTAACTCATTCTGTCACTTGATCCACGCCCACACACACACACACACACATAAGTAACGCGAGCGTATCACACACGGCTCATAGGCTCATAGGCTCATAAGCTCATAGGCTGGTCACAACGTTTCCAGCCGCTAAGGCACGGGACCGACGTTCGTCTTTTCTTTGCTCTAACATCTCTGACGCTTCCAGGTCCTGGATATGGTGGCACACAGGTTCCTGCAGTTTGCCGAAATGCAGTTCGGGGACGACGCCGAGTTGCTCGACAGGGCCGCCCATGTCACCCGCGACGTATTTCACATGTCTTCACTGCTCGACTCATTCACACAAGAACACGAAGGAGGTGCCCGCTGCTGGATGGTGACTCAAGCGGTAACTCATTCTGTCACTTGATCCACGCCCACACACACACACACACACACATAAGTAACGCGAGCGTATCACACACGGCTCATAGGCTCATAGGCTCATAAGCTCATAGGCTGGTCACAACGTTTCCAACCGCTAAGGCACTGGACGACGTTCGTCTGTTCTTTGCTCTAACATCTCTGACGCTTCCAGGTCCTGGATATGGTGGCACACAGGTTCCTGCAGTTTGCCGAAATGCAGTTCGGGGACGACGCCGAGTTGCTCGACAGGGCCGCCCATGTCACCCGCGACGTATTTCACATGTCTTCACTGCTCGACTCATTCACACAAGAACACGAAGGAGGTGCCCGCTGCTGGATGGTGACTCAAGCGGTAAGTCACTCTGTCACTTGTTCCACGCGCGCACGCACGCACGCACACACACACACACACACACACACACAAAATAACGCGAGCGTATCACACGGCTCACATAAACTCCATTGCAGCGGTTTACTGTTTGCACTGCATGTTAACGTGAAAGCTCATAGGCTGGTCACAACGTTTCCAGCCGCTAAGGCACTGGACGACGTTCGTCTATTCGTTGTCTGGACAGGTCGGCGACAAAACGCATTTTCTACACATACAGAACATGTGTTAGCAGGACAGATTGCTACTGCACAAGCTGATGTGGCAAGAGAAGCAAGACAATGCGGATGACTGTACATATACTATACAGGGTGAATAAAGGGAAAAATCAGACAATCCACCCGTTCGTAGCAATTGCTACAAAGGAAACCCATACGGGTTCCTCGAAAGAAAAGCCTCATAGTTGAAGAAAAATTCGTCCTGGTCCGGGACTCGAACCCGGGACCACCGCCTTTCCGGGGCAGCCGCTCTACCATCTGAGCTAACCAGGCGGCTAGCAGATGGCAGGGCGAAGTCGAATTTGTCGACAACACATTTTTCCCTTTATTCATTACTTCTCTCCACCTTGCGGGTTTCCGCAGAACTACTACGTCAAACTCTTGCTTTTGCTTCGTGTTGTCGACAAATTCGACTTTGCCCCGCCATCTGCTAGCCGTCTGGTTAGCTCAGATGGTAGAGCGGCTGCCCCGGAAAGGCGGTGGTCCCGGGTTCGAGTCCAGGACCAGGACGAATTTTTCTTCAACTATGAGGCTTTTCTTTCGAGGAACCCGTATGGGTTTCCTTTGTAGCAATTGCTACGAACGGGTGGATTGTCTGATTTTCCCCTTTATTCATTACTTCTCTCCACCTTGCGGGTTTCCGCAGAACTACTACGTCAAACTCTTGCCTTTGCTTCGTGTTGTCGACAAATTCGACTTCGCCCTGCCATCTGCTAGCCGCCTGGTTAGCTCAGATGGTAGAGCGGCTGCCCCGGAAAGGCGGTGGTCCCGGGTTCGAGTCCCGGACCAGGACGAATTTTTCTTCAACTTTGAGGCTTTTCTTTCGAGGAACCCGTATGGGTTTCCTTTGTAGCAATTGCTACGAACGGGTGGATTGTCTGATTTTTCCCTTTATTCATTACTTCTCTCCACCTTGCGGGTTTCCGCAGAACTACTACGTCAAACTCTTGCCTTTGCTTCGTGTTGTCGACAAATTCGACTTCGCCCTGCCATCTGCTAGCCGCCTGGTTAGCTCAGATGGTAGAGCGGCTGCCCCGGAAAGGCGGTGGTCCCGGGTTCGAGTCCCGGACCAGGACGAATTTTTCTTCAACTATGAGGCTTTTCTTTCGAGGAACCCGTATGGGTTTCCTTTGTAGCAATTGCTACGAATGGGTGGACTATACAGGGTGTTTCAGCGAACACTTCCAAAATCTTTAAAGGTTGCCTGTGGCAAATATCACAATTCTAGTTCATGAGCTGGTTTACTTGAAGCGGCGGATACTACTCTGACAAAAAATTGAACTGCAAAATTGACTAATTAACAAAAATTCACTAATTAACATTTCAAGTAATTTCACTATGACACACACTGCAATATGCAAATTCTAACGACGGAGTTCGCAAGGCTGATCCACTTGGAACGAATTCCCAGGATAGCACTAATTTCGAGATAATTCTCCCGAGGTTGGCTGTGAAATGCATTGCCGTTCTAGTTACTTGTGTGCTTCAATGCATAATACGACGTTTTGTCAACAAAGTAACTGGAACGACAAAGCATTTGTCCGCAAGTTTTGGGAATTAATATCTCGAAACTAGTGTCGTCCTCAGAATTCATTCCAAGTGAACCCGTCTTGCGAACTCCATGGCTAGAATTTCCAAATTGCAATATGGGTCATAAGGTAGATAGCTAAAAATTTAATTAATCAATTTATGTTAATTTGTCGATTTTGTAGTTCAATTATTGTGCACGTAATCTCCGCCGTTTCGAATAAACGAACTCATGAACTAGAATTGAGCTAGCTGCCACAGGCAGCCTTTAAAACATTTTGATAATGTTCGCTGAAACACACTGTATAAAGTATACAGGGTGTCCCAAGTATCATGCACCACTATTTAAAAATATGCAAATACCACGTACCGGGGCAGAACAGAGGTAATCTTGTTTGCCGTCGCTTGGAGATACTCTGATTATTTTTAGCATTCAGCGGAGTTGCATAACTAGTGTTAATTAATCAATTTCTCAAATATTGTCATTAAATAAAAGATGTCATGCCATAATTGTAGAGTAACGCGAAAAAATCCCGGTACAGTTTTCCATTGCTGAATACGTGCTACATAAACGTGTATTTCCGAACACAAAAGAGGCCCGCGAATACATGCAAAATTACAGCGCGACTGGCCGCTGTTAAGGTTGGCGTGTAGCACCCTGTGCAGAAGGATGCTCGACCACCATGCCTCATCGAAACGAAGGGTCAATTCCCAACTTGTTGTGGTTGTCTCCAGGAGTTGCCGGTCTGGCTGGCATCCCGTAATGGTTACAGGCCCCTTTGTGTGTGTGCGACTTTAGAGGAACCCTTTCCTCGAACTGTCAAGCTCTACAGGAGAACTTCCGCGAACCAACGTCGGCTAGAAGAAAGGATAAGCGCCTACTATCTCGGACCTGCGGGTTGCCCCTGCGGAGGCGAGCTCGTGAAAGATCACCGAATGAGTGAGTGCTGTCGCCAAGCACCGTGGAACTCAGTGCATATCATGGGACGTTGACGTGCGAAAGATCCCGCCTACGACTTTAGTGGGTCTATTTAAAGGGCCCCGCAGTGTACATTTTTGAAACATCATTCTCTTCTTCTTATTTATCACCAACCATTGAATAAACCGTGCAAGTTTCGCACTAAAAATCGTCTCGTCCTTGCCTGGTCGCCATGGTCTACCGGATGCCTGCAGCCCGCCGACAACGCCACGCTACCCAATAGTAAACATCGGTCGAGTTTCGATAAACAGGCGTCGCAACAACTCGGCAACAGTGGGGCAGGCTACCCTGGAGAACTCAACACCGCTCGAGTCACTTTGCGCGTATTCGCGGGCTTCTTTCACGCTCGGAAAAACACTTTTATGCGGCACGTATTGGGTAATGGAATGCTGTATCAGGGTTTTAATGTTAGTCTACAATTTTCTCATTGACACTTCTCATCAAAGAGAACATTTGAGAAGTTGATCAAATATTTAAGACTAACTATGCAGTTAGGCGGAATGCCAAAATAATCAGATTATATCCAAGCGGTGGCAAAAACAATCACCTCGGTTCTGTACAGCCTCGTGGTCTTTAACACATTTTTGAATCTCGGTGCGCGATAGTTGGGACATACTGTATAGCTAAAGCCTTATACACATGACGACACGCCTTGTGTGAGTTCGAGCCGTGAAGCGAACCAGCTCACTTTGTTTATGTAAGCAGCTCTTACAAACTTCATTGACGTTGCGCGCGATGCAGGAGGAGTTGAACAGGTTCCTCAATCCGTTCGGCATGGAGTTCAACGAACTGCAGGAAGGCAGCCTGGACTTCGCGATGGCCCACAACGACCCCGTGGCTCCCGACGACCCCAAAGCGGTGGTCCTCTTCTTGTTCGCGCTGTGGTTTCTGCGCGAGCACCGCTGTTTCTCCGGCGTCCGCCTGGACGTGTCGGTGCTGCAGCGCTTCCGGCCGGTGCAGTTCCTGCGGCACGTGACGTTCGCCGAGCGGGTCGCCACCGTCCACCTGGTCGGCGTCGAGGGAATCGAGCCCCCGTTCGACGTGTGCCCCCTGCTTGCGGCGCTCGAGCAAACGGAGCTGCTGACGCACGTCACCCACGACAGGGTGAGTCCCTTGAAGGCTCGTTTCTTCCAGGCATCATCGGGAAGGTGCCGGTAGTTGAGTCCTCCTTACGTGGCCCAATGTTGTGAGGGGGCTCACAAGGGAACCGCTGTGTTTGGTCAGTGGCAGTGGCGGTCTGGTGCTGAGCAAAGAGCTTGCTGCACGGTTTGATTCCCAACCTTCCTTAGAATTCGATACTCGCTTTCTCTTCTTCGTCTAATCGTTATTGCCGCTCTTCATTCTTGACCAGCTGTGAGGACGATCGTTTATGTCGATCAGACAGGCAAGCCTTTCGACCGAGTGGTAAAGTTAGACCAGGGTCGAAAAAGTATCAACGATTTTTGTGACCTATGGTTCGCTTGTCTGGCTGGCTGCCCCACGGGCATCTCAATTAAGGGCCACTTTTACCAAACCACTCATGCTATACGTGTCTTGTGACCCGTCGCTTTAGGCTAAGTACCTATGACGTCGCGCTGCTGATCGCGAGTTCAAATCCCGACCGCGGCGGCCGCATTCCGACGGGTGTGGAATGCAGGGACATTCGTCTACCCAGCTCTGGGTGCACGTTAAATACTACTCTCAGGTTACCAAATGAATCCCGATCCATTCCCCACTACGGCGTCTCTGAGAGTGTTCCGTGTTTGCGGTATATTATTATTCTTAGAATTCAACCGTTATTTGTCGCTGTTTATTTGTTTCCCTTTAAACCGGTGTTTTTTAGTGTATAATTTCAATGCCGGAGTGCAACCGACGTTTATTGGGGGCTTGGGCTGTATATCAATGGTATAATTACTGGAGAAACTTTAAGGCACCTGAAATGACACAGCTTTATTGAACACATATCAAACATTCTATATATAATTAATGAAGCAACAATTGAAAATTACGAATGAATCACAACGATTTCAGGAGCGTGAAAGAAACACTTAAAGTTGTCGAGAATTGCGTGATATTTGTCAAGCATCTGAGCATGCTCCTTGCGGTTCATTAAAGGCAGTCCAGAAAACGCCAGTTCTACGTTTGCAACGAGGATGACGAGGAAATCAAGGGTAGCTTTCGACGGGAGCGACCATTCTTTGCTGTGCCCTCGTCAGGAGCTGCCAATTCAAACTTCAGCAGGTTGAACTTTATATAGCGAATATTCTACAAATGCTTTAAAAAAATTTCGCTTGTTTAGGCGTGCATGAAAACTTTACTTTCGCAACAAGAAAACTAAATAGGCACGAGAAGTGAAAACGGTCTCTGAATGAGTCGTGGCAAATCAAGAAATCGTGTATTTGAAGCAATTTTCGAACATCTTTCTTTCTTTCTTCAATGACAGCTTAAATTCTGAGTCCTTTGGTGTTCACTGATTCAGAGAAAACCACCTCGGGAGCGAATTTCTGGCTTTTATCGGTATATACCGAAAGCACGGGGCCTTATTCGTAGCCCTCTGAAGTTTCCGGAGTTTAAACCCAATAACATGTTTTAAATTATTTGTACATATGTGTTTTGGTTATTTCATACACATATTTCTTATTTTGTTTTTTTCCTATATACGCTTGGCTCGTTTCCTAAGATTAAATATTTTTCACGCATGCCTAAGTGTATGTCCCAATTGTGTATGTCTCAGAGAGCCTGTGAACGGACCGGCTACTCAAAACCGCGGTTGCTTCACAGCTATGGTGTTACACGCCGATTATGCTTGAATACGAGAACGCGGTTTCGATTTCCGGCCTCAGCGGCCGATTTCCAGTAGTTGAGGTGCGAAAAAAAGAGAACCCTTTGCTGATGTTGGTCAATCTGAGCAAAAGAATGAATAACAAACAGCGAAGCTGTATAAGTGACTTTTGACACCCTTCAGAACCAGAAAAAATGAGGTTAACCGAGGGGCCCGATTTTCATTAATCATATCGTAAGAAGGCGAACAAAGATACCAAGGACAACAGAGAAAAAATTACTTGTACTTAATAACTGAAATAAAGAAATTGTACATTAATGGAATTGAAAGTGGATGAGAAAGCAACTTGCCGCAGATGGGGAGCGATCCCACGTCTTCGCATTCGACGCAGTAGAGCATCGCACGCGTAATGCGAAGACACGGGATCGTTCCGCACCTGCGGCAAGTTGTTTTCTCATCCTCACGCCTCCTTGCTCTCGCCGATATTTTTTTTTTCATTCCGCGCTGCGCCCCGCGTTCGCTCTCATCTTTCGCTGTGCTCGTTCGTTCGGTCACAAATGACGCCGACACTCGGCGCAGGAGCGGGCGCCTAACAGGCGCGCACATTTTGCTTCGGCTGCACTCATCGTATTGTGCATCCACGTCGAGTAAAAGAAAGTCGTTTCTAAGGAATTCCTTTGCGTGTAGAAGACGGCGAGACTAGGTGAAATCACATGGCTAGGTGCTTCGGCGAAAGCAAATTCGCATTTTGTTCTAGACGGGCCAGCCAAGTAATATTGCTTAGCGTTATACCGAACAATCAAGCCCATAAAATGCGATCTTGTATAAGAAATTTTAGCAGAAGCAAAGCTGCGGGAAGTGCGAACCTACATTTAAACACTTCCAAGGAAAAAGAAAGGCGCAGGTCCTTGAAGACACAACACATAAAAAAAAACAAGGAGTTAAGTTTAAGAAACCAAATAAAAATCAACCGTGTTAGTATCACTGCTCAAACCCCGATAATTCTCTAGAAACAACCTCATTACGCATGTAAACATGGTCATGCGTAATCAATGGCGAAGGACTATTTGTTGTTATTGTGGGCAATCACATCTTTCCTCTCCGCCTGACTGGCAACATTCGCTGAGCGGACTGCCGTGTCTTCCGTAAATTGAGCTCATGCTCTCGGAGGGCACCAAAAGAATGGCTTTCTCACAAGACACACACAGGGGTGTCACCATCAGTGGCGTAGCTAGGCCATCTGGCACCCGGGGCCCATAGGTCTTCTGTCACCCTACCCCCCCCCCCCCCCCTCCGGGTGTAGTCGAGGAAGGCGAGGATATCGACAATTTCCGGGTTTCAGCACCAGTACAGCCGCCTTGGATACCGCGCACGCCCGCCGGGTCCCCCTCTCCTTCGCTTTCTCTCCCAGAGATCGCGAATGCAGCAGGTATTGGCGGTGAGGAGTTACGGAGTAGCCATCTATCGGAAGCGCCTCGCTGGCGTAGTATGAGGGACCACGCGGCGCGCTCCTCATAGGTTTTGCTCTCAGCGCACACTGAAAACACCACGCGGGAGCTCTCCCGGACATTTCTGTTAGTACTTTCAAAACTAGAGAAGTTTGTTACTGTCTAAATAATAATCTTGGGCAAACTGAAAGCACAGAATCGTTTACAGACGCTATCTCTTTACCGAATACGTGAACGCCACTGAGCGCGGTCGCCGCGATGGAGTCTCCCGAACCGGCTTCTTGCGTGAAAGGTAGGCAAACTCTGAGAGCAAACTATGTGAAATATGTTCTTATAGTGTTTGTATAACTAAATGGAGCGTAATAGAATGAAGCCTCAATGCAGCGATCGCACAGATTCGCAGCGACCGACTGCGCGTCTGCATGCTTGTCCGCGCACTCTTTCGCTTTCGCCGCGTGCGCATTTTCGCACCATGCCATGAGCTTTAGGCCGCAAAATATGAGCATTTGACAGTTTACAAGCAATCATTGTTACGTGGACGCTATCAGAGTAGTGCAAAAATAATTTCATTGTAGAGACTTCGACGCCTACGGGGACTGTGATGTGCCGTCGCGACGATTCAATCTTTTTTTTTTCTAAATTCTTGGACGTTTCAATATTATTTCTCGAGTTGCCTCGCACTATATATTTATTGGTGTTCTCAGCTTGCGATTTCCCGCGGCTTCTTTTTTTTGTTGTCCAGTGCATTAATTTATAACACAGACATGACCATATGCCATGCTTTTTTTTAATGTGCTTCTTACCGCTCCCTTTCCACTCCAGTGCACTTGCCAGTATCTATAGCATCGACAAGTTGATAGACCAAACCGTCATGACATTAGTCGGGCAGCGGACTCGGGCGAGCGTCGCAGTGCGCGTTTTTCGAGCATCGCAGACACGGCGCCGTAGCAGAAATTTTCCTAGCGTCTGTGCTTGCTACACACCCGAGTTGTAGCCGATGACTGTTTGCCGGTTTTATGTTTCGCGAGCCAAGCTTCACGCAGCTTCTTGTCCTGCGGCTACGTATGAAGAAGGCTGACACCGGGCTCCGTTGCGTACGTCCGGCGCTGCGGCACCGAGCACTAGCCAACCATCTTGCTCGCCTTCAAAGGCAGCCACTACCTTTTGTAGTGCTTTCAATCATTGTAAAGGAGACACTCGAAGCGGGAAAATCTCGCCACTAAATGAGGACCGCAGTGTACGAGGGAATTTAAACTCGTTTTTAGCTCGCTTGGGCACTCCCGAAGCAGCCGACGCGTCCGCTATGTCCACGTGATCCCTCCTAGCACGTCACGCCGACGGTGGCGCCAGCTTTTCCAGTGGTGGAGCTCGAGGCCAATACATACATTTAAAGACGCATCGGTGAAAACACTTGCTGAGTATGTAAGTTGCGAAGTCGGAGGGCCCGAGCCCCTTCGCCCTTCGCAAACGCAGAGCTGCGCCCACGTAGAGCTTCCTAAAGCCCCTTAAACTTCGTAAAGTAGTGACACTCTCCTCCTTGGCCTGCACTCCTCCTCGTTTCTCCTTTCTTTCACGCTCCCTCCTCGACCGTGGTGCCACCTACGCTGCTCGAGCGTAGGTGGTATTGAAGGCCGACATTCATATCTTGCCCAACAACAACTTCACAAAAATCGTCGTAGGTACTATGGCCCGCAGTATTCTGGCTGTGGGCCGCCCAGAACGAAAACGAAAATTAAATTGTGTCTCAGTGACGCTGATTTCCCCACCATATTAGAAAAACGGAAAACGCCACCTGCCTCCCTGCTGCGCGGGCGCCATTGTTATGACAATTACGAGTTCTCTTCATTGTGATCAATAAACCCTTGTTTTTACTTGCTGCTATAAGGACAAACATGATTATCCGAGCTGCGGTACCACCAATAGATCGGGAACAAAATAGTTGTTGGCGTCACCATAAAAAAAAAAAAAGACCGTGATGAAGCCCGTGCCAGCGAAACCTGTTGGTCTGCACTCGCAATGGATAGGGTTGAGGGATCAACCTCACTGGTCCACTATTTCATATTTCTTTCGCTACTGCCAAATTGGGCGCCGCGCGCAGTGCCAAAGTACTGTAGCACCCAAAACGATTTTGTTTAAGAAGGTTTTGTTGATTTAATAATATTAAGTAATTAAGTCCTCGATTCTGGAATTGAAGTGCTTCCTCTATAAGTACTAATTAAGGGATTATTAAGGGTATGGTTATTACTTATCTCCCATATTTTTCACGCTACCGAGTTCCTAGTAATCACAAAGACACATAAATTCATAGAATATCGGGAAATGTCCTTACAAAATTCACGTTTTCTTTTTTTTTGTAAAATTCTGTGCAGCTGACACAGACGCTGTACTCGTGACATGAAGTCACACAACAACAATTTTTCTGAAACTTTCGAGGGTAAGAAGGAAAGCGTGAAACATAACGGCAGGTTTCGCAGTGGCTTCTCAGAGGGAGCGGGAGAGGGGAAGTAAAAGCGAGTTGAACATCACGGCGCCCGCGACTATATACAGCCCGTCGAGTCATACGCCGCCAAACACTTCGGCCGCACCGAGTCTGAAGACAATCCAGAGAATCCCATTCGCGACTTTTGACGGCCGCACTTATGCAATGTCGCTCTCAACGAACGTTTCGCCGTAAACGAGAGCGCCGGGTGCGCTCGTTGAGCGCCCTCTTGCTGCTGTCTTTGTTCGTTTTCGCTGCGCGCTCTGAACGGAAGAGGGACCAAAGAACCTCGACGCCTTACAACGCCTCACTGTATGGTTAGCGATTCCTGTTCCAAGCATGAATGCACGGCACGAGTGCACCCCGCATGAAACATTCCGCTAAGTCGAATAGCTTAGCGACCATTTCGCCAATTAAATTTTTTAGCCCGCACATTCGTGCAATTATTTCGTGGGGTGTTGATAGAGCTGCAGCCGACAATTCTGCGGCGCAACGCATCGGGTACATGAGCTCGGGCTACTGGATAATGGAGCATTCTTTGCCATTTGCGCCCAGTCAAACCGGCGGAATGAGGGGTGCCTTCAGGCGTATGACACCCCCCCCCCCCTCCACTGGCGCCTTGCACCCGGGGCCCACGGCCCCCCCCCCCCCCCTGTTGCTACGCCACTGGTCACCATGCATCCCTGGTGCCTCGCTGTGCTACGTGCAAGCGGCGTTACAGAGCGGCCGCTGCGACAGGTGGCTTCCGTGCAACCCTGTAGCAGCCACGCAAAAAAAAAACAATTTCTTAGAATACACCAAAAAGGCCTATCTGTAATTAATACGCAACGCGGTTGTGGCGGCCGGATATCCATGGGAGCGAAATGAAAAGACGTTCGTGCACCTACATAAGTGCTTGTCAAAGAAACCCCACTTGATCAAAATTATCCCGTAGCCGTCCACTACAGCGTGCCTCATATCAGATTGTCGTTTTGACCCGTAAGACTAAGGAGTTTATCATTAATGAAGCCGAACGACGACAGAAAAAAAAAGCGATGAACCGATGTTAAATATACGGTAAGATTCACGCTTGCAGTTATCGAAACGTGATCAATCATTGCGACGCCTGTTTATTTTGCTATATTGTAGTAATCCCGACATTGTTTGCCATGATTCCTAATCGTTTCTAACTTAGGGTCTATGAAAGGTGAAAAGAACGTGCGGCTGCACTGGTTCCTTTATAGTTGCAGATTTTTACAAGGGCACATTTCAAGCCAACATGAGAGCTTAGCGCAGGTCTGAAAGCGTAGAAGTCATAGCAGAAAACATAACATGCTGGTTGATTATGCGTAAGCTGCATTATCCTCAAACCCCATTTTCCTAAGCGCCAGATAAAGCAAAGTCAGGAATCGTTTTAGCGTTTGTCGGCAAAATCTGTTAACCGGTAGATCATGCACCATCTATCTTTGACGTGGAACGAAAGCTAGGGAAACGAATCTTTTGTTGTTCTTGTTTGCTCAATAAGTAAATACACAAATAACGTGTATACAAGGACCACGAAAGTCCCAATTTTGTCACGTGTAGCAACTCGTGACATTTTTTTTTCTTTTGTATAACTTTGATTGCATTTGAACTGCAGGTAACACTGATGGAAGCTGAGGGCAACTGTCTCTCTTCCGTCGTGATTGCCAACCACGGACTCGAGTGCTTGGCCCTACGGACTCGAGTGGTTGGCCCTTCGGAACGTGACCATGAAAGACTCCGTCCTGGCCAGACTCGCGCAGGAGTTCAAGGAGCACCGCAGACCGCGAGAGTTTGAGCTGCGAGGGAGAGTCCGTAACAGTGCGGCGCGCGCTGAACTGGTCTCGAGGCTGTTGGACACCTCCTTGCAAATTCTGCGCTTAGAAATCGCGTGTGACCTCTCCCAGTTGTTCGAGAAACTCAAGGACAACGCGCAGCTGTTGGAGCTCGAGCTGGGGCGCTGTTGCCCGGTCGGCGTCTATCTGGACACACTGGCTTCTGCACTGGCCCAGAACATGACGCTGCGACTCCTCACTCTGAGCCTCGACATGACATGGATGTCGCACAGCAGTTGCTCCTGGAGCCACCTGGGAGCCCTGCTTGAGAACAGCTGCTGGCTGAAAACTTTGTGCCTCCGTGATGCGTGTGCTAAAATGCACGCTTTGGTCCCGTTCAGGGAGGCCATGGAACTAGACCACTGATATAGATTATTTAGCAACCGTACACAATTTTGAGTCCAACAATGCCGGCAATGAAACCGGTGACCTCGTTCGCAGAGACATGGTCTCACTCGGTTTTGGGCAATAGATTGGATACGACTTGTGTAGGCGAACAGTGACAAGTGTGTTGCTTAAATCAACGAAATATACTGATGAACTATGACTATAAGTTGTTTTTATTTAATTTGTCGGTCCTCGTCCCTGTCCATCAATCATCGACAAAGTACATTCGGGGTTAAAAGGAATTTCCGCAAAATTAATGCGGAACTACTGCATTTCCGCAGTAATTTTAGGCCAGCATGTTTTGAGAGCACTGGCTTCTCTGCAAGCGCATTTTCCCCCTTGTAGAATTGTTTGGTCGGCTTGTTCGCATTCGTGGCGATGCCAACAAGCCTTCGTTTCTCATATTCTCTCGCAAAATTATTCAGAAAAAAAAGCGATTGTTTTGTGAGGGTAATCAAGCGAACACATCTGGCAGTGTGTCTAAGTACCTGACACAGCTAAGCCAGTACTGTAGCACATTAAGAAGTTTTAAAAATCTTGTTTAGCATTGTCTTTAAACTGTGAGCAGCCTTCTTAAGCAAGCATATGATTGCTTAAAGAAGACTGCTCACTAGTTCTTGATGATCACCACCCCGAGGTCATTAATAAATTTCTTTCATTTTGACGCACAAGCGCACTTATTATTTCAGCCGGGACAATTTCAAAGTTAATAGGCGACCTTTACATTTCAGGGGCCCCGGGAATAGATAATATTCTGGACAATTATCACAGCTATAAAGGAAACTTCGAGCGATATAGTAAGATAACCTTTGCGAAATATCTCTGCAGCAACGTTGTTCCAAACGCATGGAGTCCATGCAAAGTTGCAGTCTTCAAGCCCGCCCTGCCAGCCAGTTGGCTACGGTATGGCGTTGCTTAGCTCGAGGTCCTGGGTGCGAACCCGGCCGAAATTCTGATGGAGGTGAAATGCGAAAGCGCCGGTGTGTCAAAATTTAGGTGCACGCTAAAGAGTCCCAGAGGCTCCAGATTGTTTCGGAGGCTTCATCTATATACAGCGTGCAGATAATGAAATTGTGACTTTGGCAGGTAAAACCTCAGAATTATTATTATTATTATTATTATTAGTAAAAAGCTCGCAACTCGCTGCCAATCTGTCTGCTGCGGACTCGGCACCACTGTACGTTGAGCGTCTGAGGACGAAACGCGATACGCACGCGTCGTTACACGTCGATATGTCTGGCGACGCTTTCAACCATCTCGGCGATTCTTCTCGGTGGCCAAAGACTTGCTCGTTGTAGTGGTTTTGTTGTAGGCTCCACTACAGCATCTTGAGCGAGCAGCAGTCACAGGAAGCGGTGAAAGAAGGTACAAAAGGAAGGAAGGAAGGAAGGAAGGAAGGAAGGAAGGAAGGAAGGAAGGAAGGAAGGAAGGAAATAAACTTTATTCGAGGTCCTGCAGGCCACGAGAGCTTTAGGCTCTCATGGAGTGGGCTTCTCCCACGACGGAACCGGGAGGTTGAGTTTCTTGGCGGCGTTGTGGACCTGCTGGACGGCCCAGAGTTGGGGAGCGAGTTCTTCGCTCCGGATTGCTTCCTCAAACTTGCGCTTGTCCTGTTCGAAGTTAATGTGAGCTTGCGAGCACGGCCAGAATAAATGATAGACGTTAAGAGATGTATTCCAATTGGTGCAATAGGACAAGTCTTAGCACCAATTGCAATACATCCCTTAAAGTCATTTACTCATCCCTTAATCATTTACTCTGGCCGTGCTCACATAAACTGCGAAATTGACGCAGTAGACGTGTGCATCGTCTATCGTGGCCTGCGCACCAGAGTGAATCGGTTTTTAAAGCGAAGATTTCTTTACCTCTTCTGTGGACTTTCCAGGCGCTGCTGCTAGTGCTGTGGTCTTGTTCGCACGCGCCGTTGGGTTTCTTGCAACACCCCTAGATGGCGCTTGCCTCCGCGAATACTAGGGTGCCTCGATCCGCGCTACTCCGTACAGGGTGGTGACACGTCGGGCAGCGCCGCCATATTGTGTCGGAGCACGTAGCGGCGCGCTATGGCAGTCACCGCAAATTTAGGATGTGGGTTTGCTGATTCTAATAAAGTTAGTTTCTTTTGCGGTTTCACGCGTGTGTGTATCATTGTATTTACATGTCACCGCAAAAGCAGAGGTGAATTGAAAGTTTGTAATAAGGCAAGTGCTAGAGCAAGCTTCCAGCCTCGAAGACCGCGAATTGTTTTCGGTGCGTCTTCGCTTATTTCACGAAATGTTTCGAAATAAAGTTCGCGCTTGTGGCCCAAACCGAACGTTTATGGAGCTACCATTCAAAATACAGGCGCAGAAGGACGTAACCACCGCAAGACGTCTTCAACTACGTTGTAGATCAGATAAGTCGTGAATTGCAAGATCAGCAAACAAGGCAAAAAAAGACACGGCAGCGTTAGCGATAACTGATTTCTTTTGTTTTTTTTTGTGGAGGGAGACAGCGCGCGTGCGAAATGTACCAACGCAAAAGAGCATGTGCGCTATAAATGCAAGGTGTGGCGTACTTTCTTGCACACTGACAAATTAATATCAATGCAGCCATCTAGGATAATTCTTGGGTCTCTTAAACAGACTCATGCGCTCGGCTTGTGATTACTTCCTGTGCGAACGCTAAGCAGTGCAGACTATTTTGCTCGAAGGCACACTTAAATTCTGTTATGACACTCCAAAATGAACAAGAGCAACACTGACATATATTTCAAAAAGAAAGGAAAGGTTTACTACCAATGCATAACTGCACAAAACCACAGGAAGACAGCCAGATAATATATAGAACGACATCCTGTATACAGCTCACCAAAGCTTTCATCTGCCTGAAGCCTCATCAGCCACATGCATACAAACGTTGGGTGCATAAACTCAACAGGAGTAAGTTTATGTGCTGCTTAAGAGATGAAATAATTTCAGTTCAAGTTAACACCTGCAACTGTCTTGCTGCCATACCCACCCTACTCATTGCTATTTGGTTGGCTCAGCCAGTGCAAATAAATGCAGAGCCGCAACGTCACAAAACTCTCCAGGAGCTTTTTCATGACCTTTGGATGTTCAGCGCATACAACCGATGGTGATGAAACATTGTGCTCAAGCAGGCTTCTTAGTGTCTTGATTAGCTGTGTTAGACGGCAAATGTTTTTTCTGCGGAAAATTTTTTGAACACAGCTATACATGAAGACACAAAGTTTAACACAACATGGCTTACGTATACAAGGTTCTTGCTATTTTTTACGTATTCTTTCATGCTAACAAGAGCATGCTCCTCGGAAATGTCATCAGTTGTGAGGATTCCCACACACGAACGTCAAGCCTTTGGTGTCTTTACAAAATGATGAACCAAAAAGCCTGCCAAGTGGGCCACAATGTCGCTTTCAGCTTCACTCAAAGGTTCTATTTCACCAATGTCATGGCTCGCTACTGAGTCTGCTATTTCGCTTTGTACCTCCTTGATTTCTTTAGCACAGAAGTCTACCAAGTAGCTGCTATCGTCAATTTCATAGCTTGAATTATGTGAAACCTTCAGAAACTGGCTGACCGACACTATTTTTAGAGCATTTTTCAAGTTGTATGCACTTGGCACAGGTGAAACCATTCTTACGACTGTAAATAAGTTTTCTAGGCAGTCCTGCGTCAACCTTTCTGTAAAAAAAAAAAAAACTTGTAGCCACAATAAAGCAGTCGGACAGAGTGTAGTTTCAGCACCACTGTTGTTGCCATTATTAAGCCTGCTTGACAAGGCTTCCACACTTTCCTGACCCCAATTCCCAAACTTTCCATTACTCTTACTGTGAGTCGAGTGTTTCAATGGCTTCTTCATATTTACTCTTATTTGTAAAACTCAAACCGCCAACTGGGTGGCGAGATGTCATCAAAGTGAACCATTTAAATATGAGCTCGAAAAATCAGGCAGTAGTTTTTGCTTCCAATGGTAGCTTTCCAGTCTTGATAAAATATCCTATGGCTGGTGGGGCTTCTCGGAAAACTGCACTGCGATTCCTACTTTCATTTTTGTGAAATGTTCATTCGACAGGTGCGCACTATTCAGATTTGGAACCACTCGCAGCTGTTCTGTGTCCAACTTCAAAACAGTTTCTAAATGATCTATGGTGACCTTGCTACTGGGCAAACAATTCTGAAATGATTTGTTCACTCAGATGCATAACATCTTTGCGCACAAGGTGGCCTCTGATGTTCTTAAGAACATGGGATGGGTCTGGCATAAAAAACAGTGACTTGCTGCTGTTCTGCGGATGAGGCATACTGCATACTGTGACAGAATGAGGAGAAGATGACAGGTTCAGTCTCTTCCACATTGCACGATTGGAGCTGCCCATATCACAAGTGGCACAAAGCACACGCAAGGAAATGTCCGCACAAAGCTTCATTAAATGAAGAACAAAGTCTTTCAGCTTGTCTCCATTGACAAATGAGCCAGTATAATGGTATGCAATCACCTGCTTCCAACGCGAATTGATGCCACCAACCATAAAAACGAGTGCATGGTTGGCAGGCTGATCACACTCAGGGAGGGTTATCTTGCCAAGGAAGGAGTCACAGCCGCGGTGAAGCTCCACACCTTTTCTAATTTCCATCTCATCCATGAAAAGAACGCAGTCCTTTTCAATGTCGGTCATTGCTGACGGTTTGGTCTCCATGACACTAAGGATTTCAGTGAGGACGCCAGGCTTGAGAGAAAAATGCTGTAGTCGTCTGACAGCGTTCGTCGTGAAGGTAATGGGTTGCCTTGTTCCAACAGCAAGTCATACCCAGTTGAACCACATGCAAACTTTAGTTGCAGTGCCTTCTTTATGGTCTCACTGTTCCAGACACAACCTTTCCTGTTAGTTTTTTTGCAAAGCGGTTTTCTGATCATAATTAAGAAATTTAAGGTTCGCGGTCAATGAAGAAAGGTTCTCCTCCAGCTTCCTCGCTTTTTTTGAACTCGCCTTCAACTTCCCACTCGCCTGCGTCAGGCTCTTTCAGTTCGTTGTTTGTTCTTTCAGCGTCTTGAAGTGCTTTACGCAGTTCACTTGCGAACATAAAGGAGATATTTTTTCCAAAGCTGCAGAACTCGCGCATATTTTCTTGGGAGGACCACTCTTTCTCACTGCTCTCCGTAGAAAACATCTGAGCATCTAGTTATCCTGTTGAGTGAAGTGGTGATGTGGTTTCATTCCCTTGAATTTTAACACCAGCCAAGGGAAGTCGAGCTGCTGGCTTCTTTCTCTGCGTGGGTGCCGCTGTGCAAGACCAATAAACAGACTGTCAGATGCTAGACGCGGCACTTTAAACTTCATACAAAAAAAGATGGCCTCTGGTGCTATCGCACTTACGCCTGAAGTCGAAGAGTGTAGGCAGAGCGTTTGATTTAAGAACCCGACGACCATCTTGCCGCCTCCCCTCGAACTGGTCGTCATCAGAGTGACGCTGAAAGAAAAATAAAGTGTTTTGAATGTTTGAGTGATGAGACTGTAGGTGCGGAAGGATTGCACTGAGGATACGAGAGGCAAACTGCAACCCATTTTTATCCCGCTTAGGTTGCCAAGTTGCCTAACTTCACGATAAAATTAAATGTAAGCATGAAGGCCGCTTAAAGCGCGGATCCAATACATAAATAGAAAGAAAGACACTTACCTCGCAAATTCTTGAATTGTCCGTGGCTTTCCAACAGTCGCGTTTCACTTGAATTTCCCACTTTTTTCTGCGTTCCCAGTCACGGGGAAACCGAATGCACCTATGACCCTTCTCTGTTGCGCTGGTGCACAAAGGCACGCAGCAGCCTGGCATGGTAGAGTTTGCTGGCTATTAAACGGTGACACACGCCTCACTCTACATACCGAACCGTACAAGTCATCCCATCAAATATGACCGCGGCCTCGTGGAAACTGTAAACACTACACAACGCGACAACACAAGATGCGCACACGTGCGCCCGTGTCAACCGCTCCGACACAATATGGCGGTGGCGCGGCGCGAGCCTAGTCAAAAGGTGTCACCACCCTGTACGCCGGGATGCGGTGTTGACATAGAAGCACACCCTAGTTAATACCGACTGGCGCCACCGCGGCAGCGTTTCACAGTTCATGCGTGGGGCATGTACTGTGCTTGCTTTTCCATGCGACAGAAACGCAGGTGCTGGGCTTTGGACGTCGCGCGCTGGGCTGTGATAGTGTAAACATTACAATCATCCATTGCCTGAAGAGAGCTATTCGAGCTGGCCACGCATGCAGAAGGAGCGCGTAAAAACGCGCCAGCAGAACGGGCTCCATAACGTACACTCAACGCGGAGGACACCCAGGCCCGAAAGAAGCGCCGCGCGGAACAGGAGCGTTTTCGCTATGCAGCTCAACGTGGTGCAGACCGCGAATTTATGCATAGAACGCACATATACAATTATAATAAAAGAATTCCGTACAGCCCTGCGAATCAATGTTTAACTCTTCTGCCGCGTCAATTAAAGCAGGCGGCATACAAATATTCGCTTAAATTGATTCTCACAGTGCGTGGGATCTGCCTGTTTTTTTTTTTTTCAAGCGTTTTTTCCCCCACTCATTCTGCAATAGCTCTAAGTTAAACCTTCCTTTGACCTGAAATAGCACCTACAGTGCATTGACCTACGTAATATAACGTCTTTCGTAGATATCGATATTGGTCCTCCTGGAAGCAGAAAGGTGCCTTGGATTTACTGCCTTGGATTTCTTCTACCGGCATGTGTCACTTCTGACGTTGTCTGTTAATTTTTTCTTTGGGCTGTTTCAATATATGAGTTACACTAGCATACGTTCCGTGGCAGAAGCAAAAAAAAAAGCTACAGATTTTATATTTTCAAGAAATGGGGGTCTCTTCTTGGGCGAAGTATGCCGAAATATTGAACTGTGTAGGCTACTGATGTGCTTTGAAAATATTCACTAAATGCCTTCTTTCTCGGAACTTTCATGCGTTATACAGGGTATTTAGTTATTTTTCCTGGTTTCGCCGGTTAACTGTGTTATTTACAGTGTTTATATTTCTTTTGAAGTAGGAATAGTGTGCTGTGTGACGAGCGATAAATGTTTAATCTTTGTGGGTTCCTTGCAGCCTTTGTAGAAAGGTACCTATTGAAGAGTTACGAGCTGTTATATTTCGTTACTTCAAATTTATCGCTAACTCCTAAAACAATGGCACTACGTACAATCTTTATATTTCGTGAAAACAGGGATACTGTTAAGTGTAATGCGCTCAGAAAATTCGTCGTGTTTGTTTTAAATGTGACGCTGTAAATAATTACTGAAGCCTCGTTTTTTGCCCGTACTTTTGTTCGTCAAACGAGGCTCGCACTTTGTTACTCCGGTGTCTTCGGCGAGCCAAACGAGGCACCCTGTTGACATTTCGGGTAAGTTAGAGGCACGATACTTGTAATGTGTAGGCAATGTTACAAAAATGTGGATTAAATGCGCGCTTTTACAGTAGATTACGTATGCAAGTGGTCCGGAGCAGTATGAGCGTGTTTAACAAGCGTGGTGAAACTTACATCGCTGCACTGGCATAATTACAATTACAACCGAGGTCGAAGTTTGTTAAGACGTGGGAAACGCTACCCCAATATTGTGTGCACGTTAAATACGTGTTGATCGAATGCAACTTTTGTAAAAAAAATATTTAAAGAAAACTTGAGCAAGCGTCTGAAAGTGTGAAGGAGCCGTTATCAGCAACGCTTCCCAAATTCCCAAGATTACGCATTTCACCAACTTATATTTGCAAGGCATGCGCGTATCTTAAGTGATAGGTGTCGCGAAGTTCTAATTTTTCTGGCTTACTTAGGAGCCTTACGAACAATTAACGAACCCTCGTTCTTTGGTTCTTTTTTTTAATGCTTGGTAGGTATATTCGGTTCACCTGGTGTCCTCATTGAACGAGACGAGTCGGCTTCTTTACGTTAGGTGACAATAAGAACGGGGTAAGGGGTGATGTGTAGGCAAAGTTCAAAGTGGGTGGGTAATTGAGGCTGTGCAAATAAATTACCAATGTATGTTCTCTAGCGTTGTGAGTGGGTCTCACGAACGGGGTGGAACTTGACCCGTTGTCCTGGTGTCGCCACCACAAATGCCGCCGAGACCAAATTTAACACAAATTGGTGGAACTCTATAAAAATCTGTGCGCAGTTATGTGAGTCGGATCAAACACAGCTTTTGTAAAAAAAATGTCTTAATGAAGTTTTAAAACAGGTGATATTGCCGTTTTCAGCTATGCTTCTCATTGTCCCGGCGTAGCTGTAAGTGACAACATGTTTACATTTTATGGAAATGACAGGCGTGGTCACTGTGGGTGCCATGTCTGACAAATTTCTTGCGCTGCTGGTCCAGTTGCAAATAATTACTGTGCCCTCGTTATCATTTTCCCTATTTTTCAGCATGATAAGACGTTCTTAGTTGGTTTCTGCGAGGTCCTCGGTGAACTAAGCAAGGCACCTTAATTATATTTGGCGAAAGTAAGGGACGCGTTATGGGTAATGTGTAGGCATACTTCATAATGAGGGGAAAAATTACGACATTTGCAGTAAATTACGGACGTAAGTATCAGGGCGCCATCAGTGTGTTTTACGAACAAACCAGAATTCATCGCACTCCTCTGGGAGATCTACGAACTTAAACAATATAAAATCTAGCAAAACTATGTTCGTGGGGGATGCTATACCACAAGCTATGGTTAATGTTCTGGTGCAGTAAAATGTGTGGTGGTAAATTACTGCCTTTCAAAAATTCCAAGCAATAAGTGCTCGAAAGCGGTACATGCGGAGAAGGTTTCAAACGGAACTGAGCAACCTTTTAAGGAGTAGTTACAAGAAATTACACCTCTTAATTCAACACCTCGAAAAAAAAAAAGAATACAGCTTCGCTGGAAATTAGTTTCTTATGCTGCGAGGTCGCAAAACATCTGCAGGCGTTTTCTTTTTATCGTCTTATGAATATTATCAGACTTTTATTTTGACTACTTTAGTGCGAAAATAAGTCTTGGGGTTTTATGTGCCAAAACCACGATCTAATTATGAGGCACGTCGTGGTATGGACTACGGAGTAATTTGGGGATCCTTAACGTGCACGTAAATCTAAGAACACGGGTGCTTTCACATTTCGTCCCCATTGAAATGGGGCCGCCGTGGCCGGGATTCGATCCTGCGACGTCGTGCTTAGCAGCCCAACACCATAACCACTAAACAACCATGCCGGGTGCTGACTGCTTTGATGTGTATAACCTCGACAATACAATTGCGTTGCTGTGGCTATATTTGTGCTATAGACTTATGCACCACTAGTATAATTTGTTGAATTATTAAAGTTGTAGCAAAAGTATATTTTAAAAGTGCGGCACTGCTGCTACTGCACTAAGTGGTAGGTCTAAAGGCACTAATTGTGTGTGTGTGTGTGTATATATATATATATATATATATATATATATATATATATATATATATATATATATATATAGGGAGAGAGAGAGAGAGAGAGAGAGAGAGAGAGAGAGAGAGAGAGAGAGAGAGAGAGAGAGGTGGGTTTGATAGTTGCTGATTTGCCCTCACCTCGAGAAATAGTTGGTGCGCCACTGACGTGCATGCAAGCATGCTTGTCCGTGTTCCACAATCATCTTCAACATTCACTTAACGTGTAGTACGTTTACTAGTGCCTGGAAGGTAGCACGCGTAGTGCCCGTACACAAATCGGGTGCTAGAAGTGCAGTAGTACTAAGTACCGGCCTATATCTATCCTCTACGCTGCGTCAAATATGTTTTAATCTTTACTAAATTCTGTGCCTTCTGTTAGTGCCAAGAACATTTTAATAGATTAACAACATCGTTGTATAGCGGGGCTCTTCTCGACAATTGTGACCGATACTTCTAGTGCGGTACATAATAGTGGCAAATTCGACGCTCTTTACTTTGACCGAAGTAAGGCGTTTGATGAAGCTGAGCTCCCTATTAAAAAGCTCACGCAAACGGTCATGACTGCCCCGGTATCAAATTACCTGAGCGATAGATCAAGCTTCGTTGGTATTAATAGACAGAGTTCTATTAGCTATAACGTCACTAGCGGAGTTCTTCAATGTGCTGTTCTTGGCCCTCTTCTCTTCCTAGTGTTCATAAATGACATTTGGTCAAAAATTCGATTCTCTTCATTTCTGACGACCTAAAGCTACATAAAACTGTCAACTGTGTGACTGCACTTACATCCAAAAAGTCATTTTCTCTCTCTGCATTGGGAACGCCAACGCCACGTGGAACAAGGACAAGGAGGAAGGGGCAATACAACAGCAGAACCCTCTGAAGCGGGGCGCCTCGCTGAGAGATGGCAAGCCGCCCTCCTCAGCGAGGCACCCGAAGACCAGGAGTGGGCCGTCCAGCGGGCCAGGGTCGTTGCCGAGGATCTCGAAAGATTTTCCTCGAGCGACGGACCCCTGGCAGCCTAGCCCCGGGCACCAACATCAATAACCGTTGGACAAATAAAGTTTATTCCTATCCTGTCCTCTTTCTGAAACTACCACAGAAATAATAAGCTACTCCTAAATGCTTCCAAAACTGTGGTATTAAGTTATACTCAGAAAATACCCTATGCGCAATCTCTACACGCCCTTCGGAATATTCTACTGCCCAGTGTCGATAAAATGAAAGATGTCGGTGTGTATTTCGGCTAAAGTCTAAGGGTCCCTTCATAAACAAAGCACGTGAAACAACGTGCCCTTCGTGCCGTTGGTATTGTTTGTCGCACATCGCCTGACTTCCACTCCCCTGTTTCGTTCTGAGGTTGTATTCTACCGTTTGCCTTCCACTGCTAGAGTATGTCTATGTAGTTTGGCGCGGAACGAGCAAATTGAATTCTGACTTCATTGAAGGCATCCGAAGTAAACTGGTATCTATTTTCAAGCACCGCTTTTGCCGTTCTGGCGACCATATTTCAGTCCTCGCAAACATACCTCTACTCATATTTGAAGGAGTAACTTAGCGCGATAAAAACACGGAAACAAGAAAGGCAGACAAGGACAAGAGCCTTTCTTGTTTCCGTGCTTTTATGGCGCTAAGTTACTACTTCAAATATGGACGACCAACTAGCCCGACAGTCAACTCTTCTATACCTCTACTCACACATCTAAAATCAAGACGTACTAAGCCAGAGCTTTTGTTCCTGTGTAAGGTGGCCCTCGGCATATTACGTTGCCCAGATCGTCTAAATAATGTGCAATTTTCCCTGCCGGAAAAGTATACCGGGCAACTTAAAATATTTTCTGGTCGGTCTTGTTGCATTGTAGCCTGCCCTATGGCTCTACTCCAAAATATATGTAAAAGGTATTCTGCCCATATTGACATATTGCAGAGTTCTTTTCCAGTGGTTTGTATATATGTCGGTTATTATGCTGTGTCATTAACTCCCTCCTACGCCCGCCTCGTCGTTTTCTGTTTTACTATTTGTTTCTCCATCTGGCATTGTTCTACCTACTACAAACGCATTCTTTGTACATATTGCCTTGCGTATTACTCTTCTATTGCACCAGTACGAAGGCTCTGTAGTTGTTCCCAGGCACTGGATTTTAGTTATTTGATTACTTGAACATTATTATTATTATTATTATTATTATTATTATTATTATTATTATTATTATTATTATTATTATTATTATTATTATTATTATTATTATCAGCATCATCGTCCTCAAGTTATTAAATCAGAATATCAGTATGGCACTTCAAATTACCAGCCCATATCTCTAATCTCCATTGCTTGGATATTGATGGAGCACATAGTCTACTCGCGTCTGGCAAGCAATCTTGAACGTCACTCCCGTTTCCTAAATCAGCCAGGCTTCCGCTCAGGCCTCTCATGCAAAACGGTTACTAAACAGGCTTCTAATCAACCATTTTTACCATCTGTGATTGAATGATGACATTGTTTCCCTGATCGCGTTTCAGTAAACGTGATCCTAAGTTCGTACGTTTTAATGAAACGCGTCATGTGCTAGTGGTTGGTTTATTTCTTTTCATTCATTGTGTTGATTCTATAAGCCTATTTTCAGCTGTACCATTTTTCATTTTTTGTTCGCTTACTGTGTCAAAGCTTGTAAACTAACGTCTAATTTTTATGTAATAACCTATTTGACCGATGAATGCCAACATTTTCGAACATTTCTCCTTGATGTTCCCGTATGTAATATTCCGCGAGGGGCCTTTGAAGGCGTAATGAATGATGATGGTGATAATGACGATGATGATGCTGGAAAACATGGTACAGTCAAATCTGTCTCTATCAAAGAGTCCCCGAGCGGCTAGCATTTTCACGATAACCGAAAACTGGACCATCCCTTCTTTAATCTCAAAGGCTAACGGGATGAACCTAACCGGGCCGGGTGCAAGCCCGGATTCAAATCATCAGGCGAACCAACCTCCGGCGAACGAACCCATGACACTTTTGAGCACGGGCTGGGGCCGGGCCCGAAAAGAGACCCGTGCAGTGCTTTGACGTAATTATACGGCTAGGATCAAGTGAACGCTTGTAGTGTTCGACTCAATTTAGAAGTGTGGAGCGCTTAGTTTCCTTTTCTTCAGCGGATGCTGCCATATTCCATTTGTATGGCTTAACAAATATTTTGCGATTCATAGCTGCAACTTTGAACTCATGTAGACACGAAGTTATGTGATTGCTTCACTCACAGCAGTGATAACTTCATTGGTATAGAACGCGATCAAACGCCTTGCGGTATATGCAGTCTTGAACCGAGAAGAGTATATATACAATTAGAAATGACTGTGGCAAATGGATAGTGTGATTTCAACGCAGATCGTGCTAGACAAGGACGATCACTGACCATATTATATCGCAAACGCTATAGTGCGAGGTCCACTGCATTTTTTTTTCATCGTCGAAAAAGGCGACAGAGCTATCATGAGTGCGCTACAACCACGGAATAAACGGTCTTTACAAGATACGCTCGCCGTATACATGCATGTCCTATGTGCCCTTTGTACCAAACAAATTACCCAGAAAATAAAGGAACGAGAAATATCAGCCAGCGCTAAAGCACGCTTTGTGTGACTGATTGCATGCGATATTTAACAGCATCCTTCCTGCTCACCGCGCATCTGCAGGTTGTCATCGGACTACACGCCCGCAGCGTGGCCGTAGTCACCGTTGTGGCTCCTGCGTTCTCAGCGAGTACGCCTTACCAATCCAGGCATCGAGAAGGAGACGTAAATGTCGTCGGTATAGCCTTGAAACGGCAACATTTTTTTACTACTGCATGAAGTCAACATTGACTGCTTGCGTGTTTCCATTCATTTATCGTTCATGGGCTCTAGTTTACAGCAGCTGCAGTATTCGTCCCGTCTAAACTTATATAGATCAGCTTAAAAACATCATATTTCACATCGAAGACGACCGAATAAATTGCAGGCCTAGATGCCAGAATTCAGTTCATCGACCAGTGAAGAAATATTAGCAGTGGACCTTGCTTCGCGAAGTTCCAGGCGAGTTCTTCCTCCTGGACTTCTCGCGGTGGCGCCTGGCTCTGCCTTCGGACCGTCGCTCGTCGTTATCCGACGCTTGTTACTGACGCGCGAGCGAATCGGGTTGCGCCGCGGGATGCTCGATAACAGACCAGGCTTCCGCATCGTCCACTGAAGCTGCCTTGCCACCGGTAGTGAGGCGAGCGTAGCGGGCACGCCTCTTCATCCGCCCGCGCTGCACTTCTGGTTTCACCGATGGCACGGGCCGCTGTGCTGAGGGCGCGGGCGTTGTCGTCCAACCTGGTTCCTCCTTTCTTATCTGGCTCGTGTACAACGGCGCTTCTCTTGCTGTTCTCGAGTGAGCCGCTGTGGTCGTAGCTTTCACCTTTATCCTCCGAAACAATAGATGTCTTCGCAGGGACGGCAGTTTGCTTCTGGGCCCACATCGCTCACTTCGTTTCTTTCTTCTTCTGCAGACTCTTAGTTGGGCGATGGTTTTAGTAGTAGTAGTAGTAGTAGAAAACTTTTAATGAGATCGTTTAAGAGATTCGCGGATTCGAAGCCTCCGTCGTCTTTCTTGGCGCCGGCGACTTGAGGCTTCTCTTCAGCAAGGTTGGGCCCCTAGTCCAGGGCTCCACTGAGTCGCGCTGCATCAGCAGCGTGCCGCACTAAGGCCCTTTGGGCCGCGAGCTCGCTGCTGGTGAGCCGGCTCTCCCATTGCTCCGCACTCGGGAATTCGTGTTGGTGGAATGCTTTATTTCGTTCGCACTCCCATGTGATGTGGTATAGTGTGGGTGTGTCGCCGCACCAGGGGCAGTTTGCTCTGTATTGTGTTGGTGACATCTTGTTATAGATGTACAAGTTGGGGAAGGAGTTCGTTTGTAGCCTACGCCAGCCGACTGCTTCCTCCCTCGTGAGGGCTTTGTGTGGTGGTGGGTACTTGAATCTAGTCCCCCTGTATAGTTGTAATGTCTCTGTGTATCCCCCCTCGCATGCCAGTAGCTGAAGCTCCAGAACATCTGACATGCCTGCTCGGTATGTAAGCCCTCGAGCTAGGCTGTCTGCTCTTTCGTTCCCCGCTACGCCTGCGTGGCCTGGGACCCAGATTATGTGTTGTATGGGTGTCTGCTCAGCAGAGGCTGCTGCCCCACTGATTATCCTGAGGGCCATGCCGCTAATTCTGCCCTTCGTATAGTTTTTATACGTGGAACGCGTGCGGGGAACCCAGCGTTCTCCGCAGATGATGATGATGATGAAGCCTCAATTAATGACGCAGACCCACTATGGGGGATAGGCCACGAATCGGGTGGTAATATGATTGAAAAAAATAAAATAAATGAGCTAAAATAAGTAAAACAAAAAAGGAAAATAAATGTATAACCCAAGATGAAACATAAACTGTGAACACATGAGATAAAGTAGTGATCAATACTATAATCAGCCTCGCGTTGCTAGGAATACTAAAGAAGAATATTGTTCCTTGGGAAATCCTGGCGCGGACACACTTCATAAGAACCCCAATTCTGGGATGATGATGATGACAATGATGATGATGATTAACAGCCTTAGACATGTCATGGCATGGCATGGCAAGAACTTTATTTTGGTCCAGAGAAACTAGGGCCCGAGGGCAAAAGCCCCCACGCTAAGTCAGTGGCTCCGCCCACGTAGGCACCGGCAGGCCAAAGGCTTTCCCGATGTCGTGAGCTCTCCGGACGGCCAGGAGTTGATCTTGGAGAACTTCGCTCGATACTATTACGACTTTGAGGTGGTCCCGTAGCGCTCGTCACCCGTTTCGTGACAGAGCGCTGGTAGCGAAAACTCCGAGTCAGGCGTCGGTGAGAATAAAGAAAGGGACTTTATACACTATATACAGGTCATTATACAGGACAAGATCGGATCGGCACGGGGGCCGAGAGCTCACAGCAAACGCGACTGTTCCCACACGGTGACGTCCGGCGAGACACCAACGCGTGACACATCTCACTCCACTCGAGAGCGGCACTCGGCTGCCGGTGGGTCGGTGGATCCGGTTCTCCCGGCGGCGGCGTCGGGGCTTATAAAGCCCCGAGAAACGATTGTCACTCAAACGGCCCAATACAAAACCAGCACTCGACGGTCGTCCGAGAGGTCCAACCAGCGATCGCGCTGGCCACCCGCTTGAAAGTTGCCGCGCCCGGTGACCTCCAGGGAAAAGGAAATACGGCGCCGGGCTGTCTAGCACTTTGTTGCACGTTTGGACATGTCGCTTGCTGATGCTTCTCCTCAGGACGCCGCTGTCTAACGGCTCAGCATCTTGGCTTGTTAAGGGAGAGTTAGGGAGTTGTGCCTTTCGGCGCAGCCTCGGGTTTGTCCAAAGGGCGTTCGCAGGAAAAATTCTGCATCTTGTAGATTCGGATTCCGGGCTGGTGGTAATGGCACAACAGCATCCCCGACATCAGATAAGGTGCCGGGAAGACGAGCTGCCTCCACGTGGCTCGGATGCCAGGCGCGCACGTTCGTCAGGCTCGTCCAAGTTCACGTCCAGTGTCCGGACGCCAGGTAACTTCACGTGCCCAGGTCCCACACGCCAGGACAGGAGCTCTGCTCACCGCGTTGTCGCCAAGGCACCACGACCAGCTCCGCTCAGGTCGTTCCGAAGCCCTTGCTGCTCGCCACTGGTCATGGTTGGTCGTTCTGCAGCTTGCAAAACCGACCGGCAAAAGGCAACACTCAACACGAGCAAGCGCCCTCTGTCTCCCGTCAAACACCAGACAAGGCCATAATCCAAATGAACCTAACTAAATTGCTATCCCCCTTTGTGCTCCCGCTGCAACAAGAGGCAGGTGTGCAATCTGGTACACAAGGCTCAAACAACCATTTTTCAAATTAACAGCACACCAAAATATCAGGAACAACTAATAATCAGCAATAATAATGACAAATAATATGGTCCCCTTGAAATCACTTGGACCGAAAACATACTTCTGAGGAAGCAAGTGAAGTCATTCATTTTTTTCGGTGATATTTTCGAGGAATCAGAAGCTGCTTATATTTGCGACCCTGCTTACCCGCGTAGCGGCGGTACAATAAGCCAGATTCCTTGTAAAATGAAACCCTCTTTTTTTTCACTCCCCGTTTGACGCTCTTCCTCAGATCGGCTATTGAACAGACTTCCTGTTGCTCGCGAATCAGAGTTTCCCTTTCAACTGCAGCCAGCTCCTGCCAGCTGGCGGAAACCGGAGTGAGTGTGGAGCCTGCGTCGCCTGCGTTGTCGTGTCCATATCGCGGCTAGCACTGCAAGCGTCACTCCCAGTCACTTCCAGGACACTCTCGCCCAGGCCCCCAGCCTTCGAGCTCTGCCTCTCCCATGCCTGCTCGCCACTCAAGTTACCTTGATCGGTCCGTGTGCCCCGCACCGCTGTTCGCTCACCATCGCAAAGTCAAGTTCCCTCGACAGCGGGCGCGCTTTGGATCACGTGAGGGCCATGTACGCCACGTCGGCAAAGAATGATTTGGCCTGATCCTTCAGCAACTGCTCCGAGCTATTTGAGAAGAGGTAGGGAAAGTGCTCCGGGAGGGCGGCAGACACAGCGGCTTCTGTGTTAAGTTTCCCAAACTCTCCTTCAATGATAACCGTTGCGATCGGTAAACAGACGCTCTCCTCCTCGGCCACTTGCCGTATCCTATCGCACTCTCCCGTAAGATCACTCGAGGAGACGAAAGACGGGTGGATAACGTCCATAGTTGCTGCAGAGCCCCGAAGTGCTCGGCACTTCTTACCGTTTACCTTAATTTCCTGCATATATGGCTCCAATAGTCGTATGTTCTTGTGAGTTTCCTGTATTGTTGCAAAAGCGATTTTCTCTTGACAGTTCGCAGCGATGTTCCCTTGCTTTTTGCACTTGTAGCAGGTTAACGGTTTCCGTTTTTCAAAAGAACGCGTCGTATCGTTTCGCTGTTTGGGACCACCGTTATCATTCTGAGATGCATTCTGTACTTCCCTTACAGTTTCTTTGGTAAGGGACTCGTCTTCCCGAAACTCGCGACGCGTAATTTGCTTCCGTTCGTCGGGCTTCCCGGAAAAACCATCTCTCCTATCTGCTTTTTCTACGCGCACTGCTTTGCTGTGCAAGCTGCGGCGGGTGTAATACTCTTCCGCTAACTCTGCTGCCTTGTTTAGCTTAACCTCCTTTAGCCTATCTTGCAGCCAGAATATGACATCCTCATCAATGCAACGGTAGAACTGTTACAACGTGATGCATTCGACGATTTCGTCGAAGTCGTCGTAAACCTCTTCGTCCTTCAGCCATTCAGCCAGGTCGGCTTTTAGACGAAACGCGAAGTCAACATTCGACTCCCTGCCCTTTTTTGCATACCGGAACCTCTGCCGGAAAGCTTCGGGCGACAATTTGTACTTCCGCAGTAGCGCTTCCTTCACATCACTGTAGCTCTCAAACGCCTCTTTCGATAAGCAAGTTATTACCTCTGATGCCTCCCCAGGAAGCAAGGCTAACAGATTCTGTGCCCAGAGTGATTGCTCAATGCTATTCCGTTCGAACACGTGCTCAAATTTCACGAGGTATTTGGACATATCCTCTCCGACGACGAAGGGTGGAAGTTGATCGCGTATTCTTGGAACGTTAGAAGTGAGACTAGGCGCCGGCGAGCTATTTCGGGTCTCCAACTCTTTCATTTTAAGCTCGAGCTCACGACGCTCCTTCTCTTTCCTTTCCTCGCGACGTTCCTTTTCTCTCTTTTCCTCCTTTTCCTCCTCGCGACGTTCCTTTTCTGCCTGCCGCTCCCGACGTTCATTGATATCCGCCCAGGCCTCTTCGGCTTCCTCAGCCGTTACGTCCCCAGTCCTCATGACCTCAAGGATCGCATTCTTTCTTTTGGTTGAGCCCAAATCAATGCCCAACTCCTCACAAATTTGGAGAAGTTCTTTGACCTTGTACTTCTCCATCGTTCACACTGTCCTCCTGCTGTTTACCCTTCTTGAATATACCTGCCGTACGCTACTATAATGCTACTAGTAAGACATCCGCAAGTATTTCACACACTGCCTTGTTTACCCCTCAGCATCCCCTGGTTTTCAAAACACTCTCACTAGGCTTGAAACAGACAAGGTTAACACAATGCAACACCAAATCTTTCCCTAAGCTACTATAACCTATGTGAGAGAAAGTCTGGTGTTTCAGGTAAACTTCAGGCACTCACCGCGCCGAGGTAGCCGATGCCGGTCAATCCCGTAGCTACCATCCCCTATTACGACTTTGAGGTGGTCCCGTAGCGCTCGTCACCCGTTTTGTGACAGAGCGTTGGTAGCGAAAACTCCGAGTCAGGCGTCGGCGAGAATAAAGAAAGGGACTTTATACACTATATACAGGTCATTATACAGGACAAGATCGGATCGGCACGGGGGCCGAGAGCTCACAGCAAACGCGACTGTTCCCGCACGGCGACGTCCGGCGAGACACCAACGCGTGACACATCTCACTCCACTCGAGAGCGGCACTCGGCTCCCGGTGGGTCGGTGGATCCGGTTCTCCCGGCGGCGGCGTCGGGGCTTATAAAGCCCCGAGAAACGATTGTCACTCAAACGGCCCAATACAAAGCCAGCACTCGACAGTCGTCCGAGAGGTCCAACCAGCGACCGCGCTGGCCACCCGCTTGAAAGTTGCCGCGCGCGGTGACCTCCAGGGAAAAGGAAATATGGCGCCGGGCTGTCTAGCACTTTGTTGCACGTTTGAACATGTCGCTTGTTGATGCTTCTCCGCAGGACGCCGCTGTCTGACGGCTCAGCATCTTGACTTGTCAAGGGAGAGTTAGGGCGCTGTGCCTTTCGGCGCAGCCTCGGGTTTGTTCAAAGGGCGTTCGCAGGATAAATTATGCATCTTGTAGATTCGGATTCCGGGCTGGTGGTAATGGCACAAGAATACGCGCTGACTCCAGTCCTCCTCGCTGTTTGGATCCGAATCCCTTTGGTTGGGGCACAGCCAGAACATATGATCAAATAGACACGGAGTGTGTCCACAACTTTTACATTCCGCGGGAAAATCCTGGTCAATTTTGTTAAGCACGAAAGGCGTGCGATAAGATTTCGTTTGAATCATTCTTAATGTGACTGCCTGAGCTCGGTTGAGCTTCCGATGGGGGAGGGGGGAGGAATAAACCTCCTACCGTACCTATAGTGTGAGGTGATCTCGTGAAAAGTACTAAGTGGGTCTTTGTAGGAGCCGCAGTCATCCTGAAGCAGTTCCCGATCTGATGCGCGGAATGTGAGATCTCGCACAGCAGAGTGAGCTTGCTCGTTAGGATTGCTGCCTTTAGGGCTGACCGAGAGGCCCTGATGAGCCGGAAACCAGACTAGGTGTGAGCTATCCAGTTGCTCGTAATTTTGAGTATTAGGACTGTGTATAAGTAACTTGTGTAATTCCATTGAGACGAAGCCGGCTGAGTAGTTCCTTATAGCTGTACGGTAATCGGAGAAAATCGTGGAGTTTCTCCTCATTGTAATTGCAAGTCACGCACTCACAGTGTTTGCTGACACAAGATTGGCGTGGTCTAAGAAAACGCAATAAAATAATAATAATAATAATAATAATAATTGTATACATGAAACGAACAGGTTGAGAAACAAGGTAGTAACAAGAGGATGCCAAGTAATTTATTATTCCTTCCAAATGAGCGGACACTAAATTCAAAAGAAGAAGAGGGTGACGGTTCATTCGAAGGTTCGCGCAGAAAACTATTTTTCATTTATTATTTTTCTGCTGCCGCTTCTCCTCCCTTCGCAGAATGTTCCTCATATTTCCAACTAGTAAACTGGTTTTCGCACTTACAACACCAAATATCTGGCCTTTTGGTGCTGTTACATAGACAGAAGCCCTAATTCGATGACTAGTGCTCTGCATAAGTTCATTGAATCATCCGGATGGTTACGCTGCTAGTGTGACGACCGTGCGACATTTTATTTTATTATTATTTTTAGTTTTTCAGTTTAATTTCATTTTTATTTGTTTTTATAGGCACTCTCAAAATCTATGCTGCCAGTTAATTGCCAAATGATTCGTTCTAAGTGTTCGCCTTAACCCCTTTCGGCACGTTGTTGGGTGTACGTTTCATTCCACGCAGTATGTGGCCATACCTACTCGCGGGTACGAGCCATGCTTTGAGGCAATAACAACAAGAATTCGGAATAGGGACAGCAAAGAAAAAAAAAAGGTAACATGGTAATCGAAAAAAAAAGAACCAATAAAGATTGAAGGAAAAGCCTTTTTCACAATATACGGACGGCTCCGTCACGGCTGTCTACAGCGTGGGAGCAATGCTAATATTGGGAATTTACCGCAACAGACGCCCTACTTCCACCTACCGGGAAGCTGGAAACGCGCATAGTTGCTTCTCTATCATTAAATAAACATTGTCCGCACCGTTAGCTTGTCAAAACTGCTTGTTCATGCTCACTAAAATGAATGTTACATGTAGCAGAGGTGTAGCTACTGAAGGAATAAAAATGGTGTACTACAGCCTGCAAGGAGTGAAAGTGAAGCTTCAGATGATCGGCGTGTTATCTTACCTCGACATGTTGTCCGTATTTGGTCCCGTGTGCAAGTGGCCACCAGTCTTGCTTCGCATGTTTTTTCACACACGCTTTCTTCGCAGCACTAAATAGATGAATAAATGACGCATACTACACAGTTTACAGGACGACGAACAAAAAAAGGAGGCGTAAAGCACCACGCGGCGAAAGAACAGCCAAAACTACACAAATATGAAATCGGCTTGTTTCAGCTCGCGAGCGCCTCTTGATATGGTTCCACACAGGTTACGTTATTTTTATTCCATATTCGATGAAAGTTTATTCAGCACAAATACTAGAGCTGGACGTAGGCAACATCATCTTTTACTTCTGTTTTTTTGTTTTCCAGCGAAATTGGCGCGCCTGGTGTTGAGGGGGGAAAGCAATTCGCTACTGCGGCGCCATCACTGGCAGGGACGGCAAACCGTTCCTGGAACAGGGAGCCCGCCGCAGATATTCAGCACTGCTTTCTGCGTGCGGTGACGTGCCTTGCTCCGCCCCCGGCTCCCGACGCCGCTAAAACGTAAGTGCCGTCAGTCGCTGTGACGCCTCCTGCCTTGGCGTTCACATTCCTGCGGTGGGTTATACAGTTCCGCTACCCGAAGCCCTTTGTATCCAGCTGAAAGGAACCAACCTTGTTCTATGCGGCAGGATGGGGGACCCCGAGGACTGGCATATCTTAGAAGTAACTTCGAGATCAACCGCGACCTGTCTGCTATGTGGGATACGCTTCTGTGTCCGATTCCATAATGCGTGTCGCTTCGACTTGTAATGCGCCGAGTACTATCTAGGCCAGTCGAAACGTGAACACACCGGCCGTCGCGGCGAAATGGCTTTGGCGTTGAGCAGCTAAGCACGAGGCCGCGAGTTCGAATTCCGGCCGCGGCGGACACATTTCTGCGAAGTGAACTGCGAAAACGCCCGCGTACCGCGCATTGGGTGCACGTCGAAGAACCACCGAGGTGGTCGAAACCAATCCGGAGTCCCCCAGTACTACGTGCCTCAGAATCATACGGTCGTTTTAAAACGTGATACCCTAGAGTGTAATTTTTTTTTAATGCGAACTGTGGAGCGCGCGCCTACCCGCCGCACTGTGGCCCGGTGGCTATACTATAGCGTTGCCCTGCTGTGTTCGAGGTGACGCTTTCAATACCGACCGCGGCCTGCTGCGCGGGCGAAATGCAAGAAGGCCCGTGTACCCATTTAGGTGCACGTCGAATAACACCAGTTCGTCGAAGTTAATCCAGAGTCTTCCACTGCGACTTGACTCGTAACCAGACCGTGATTTTGGTGCGTAAAACCCCAGAATTTATCTTTCTTATTCTTCATCGCGCGCCGTCGGCCAGTCATCCTCGTCCTTATGCGCGCATGGTTTTCAGGCAGAGTGCGGGTCTATACTCGGCTTACTTCTGAAACGTTGTCCATGTGTAGTCAGCGGTCAAGAGAGCATGGTTAGGTCAAGGTTAGGTCTTTGTACACTTTCGGAAGTTTAGACTAGACTTAGATGCGCACAGACGGCTTCTCCATATAAACTCTTGACCGCAACCCAAATATTGGCAGCGTTCCAGTGACAATAGACACTTGGTTTCTCTGCCATCCTTGTCTGGTGTGTCTTACCCTGACTGTTACTTGTACTCGGTGCAGTTAGAAGATAAACGAACACCAACTCCGCCAATTTTACGCTACACTCTAAGTGTCGCTCCAGCTGTTAACTTTTGAAAGTAATCTGCGGTGTTCAAATATGACGTTACCGCTTCGATGACTGGCCGCGCCTTAGCCTGGAACGAGGGTGGAACGCATAAGAGCATTCAAGCCGAGATTTTAGACTGAACAACCACAGGTGGGCGATATTAAGCGGGATTCATGAATTACGACGTGACTGTCACACGCAGTAACTTTGAGACGCTGAAACTAATCAGCCAGATAATTTTACGTTTCAGCTGTCCGAAAGTAGTTCGAGGAAATGTACCATGTCATACCTGTCTGAACACGAGAAGCTTTCAACTCGCTTAGCGCCTATGGCTGTGACCATGTCTATATCTGAAACAGCAATCGTTGTCTGTCTACAGAGACGACATGAACTGCTTCTCATGTTGATTTACTGAACTCATTTGCGTATTTCCGTATTTGCGTATTTCATTTCCGTACGTCTTAACCTTGGAACTTTTGTGCCAGCATGTGCACTCTGTCCTTCGCGGTCAAGGCGACCTCTGCTTATAGCCACCCAGCCATGGCACTGACAGTCCGTGAAGCGACAAGGCTGCTGTGACCACTCTGATGCACGTTGCCATGTCGGAGGTAGCTACACTAAATGTTTACATTAACGCTTCTTATTCTGGCGTTTAAGTTAATTTGGAAATCGTGTAATACAGTGTGCTTTCACTTTATATTTCGAAATGCGCCAGTTTATTTTGTCCGATTTTGTTTCGAACGCTAACGCCACTCTTCCCGTAGCGCGTTCAGAAGGAAACACTGAAAAGAGATCGTTGCTGCCGTGCGTCTGCTGCGCTACACCTGTTAGTCTTTCATCTTGGTAAACGGTCGCTTGCGTAAAATAGTTTGTGTCTGCTCGCGTGACAGAAATATTGTGCTCGAGCCACCATGTTTCTCTAACAACTCTGACGCTTCCAGGCCCTGGATATGGAGGCATACAGGTTCATGCAGTTTGCCGAAGAGCAGTTCGGAGACGACGTAGAGTTGCTCGAGAGGGCAGCCGATGTCACCCGCGATGCGTTTCACTTGCCTTCACTGCTCGACCCGTGCACACAACAGAACGAAGCAGGTGCCCGCTGCTGGATGGTGACGCAAGCGGTAACTCGTTCTGTCACTTCAACCACGTCCACACACACAAAGTGACGCGAGCGTATCGCACACGGCACACATCAGATCCATTGCAGCGGTTTACTGCTTGCACTATATGTCGAGGTCACAGCACTGGGGCTGGTCACAGCGTTTCCAGCCGATAAGGCACTGGATGACATTCGTCCTTTCGTTGTCTGCGCAGGTCGGCGGCAAAAGGCATTTTCCACTCGTATAAAGCATGTGTTAGCAGGACAATCTGCTACTGCGCAATACAGCTTCCGGAGTAGCTAATGGGGTAAGGGAAGTAAGACAGTAGGGATAACTGTGCGTGTGGTATATATAATAACTTTCATGCATGAAGATTTAAGAAATGTGCAAATGTGACGTAGCTGGACAGAACAGTGGTAATGTTTGCCGCCGCTTGGAGATCACCTGATTGTTCTGGGGATTCCGCCTAATTACATAGTCTTAATTGATCAACTTCTCAAATATTATAATTAGATGAAAAGTGTCAATGAGAGAAGTGTAGCGTAACATGAAAAACTCCCCATACAGCTTTCCATTGCTCAATACGTGCTTAGTGTTTTTCCGAGCATGAAGGAAGCCCGCGAATACACGCAAAGTGACTCAAGCGGCCAGTCGAGCGGTAATTTTGCGTGTCTTCGCCGGCTTCTTTTATGTTCGGAAATACACTTTTATGTAGCACGTATTCAGCAATGGGAAGCAGTACCGGGATTTTTCATGTTACACTACAATTATCTCACCGACACTTCTAATATAATTATATTTGAGAAGTTGATCAATCGATTAACACCAATTATGCATTTAGGCGGAATGCCAAAAATAATCAGAGCATCCCCAAGCGGCGGCAAAAAAACGTTCCTTCGGTTCTGTTCAGCCACGTGGTCTATAACACACTTTAATATCTCGGGGCACGATAGTTGGGACATACTGTATAGTTAAAGCCTTCTACACATAACACACCTTGTGTGAGTTCGAGCCATGAAGCGAACCAGCTCACTTTGTTTGTGTAAGCAGCTCTTACAGACTTCGTTGACGTTGCGCACGACGCAGGAGGAGTTGAACAAGTTCCTGAACCCGTTCGGCATGGAGTTCAACGAACTGCAGGAAGGCAGCCTGGACTTCGCGATGACCCACAACGATCCGGTGGCCCCCGACGACCCCAAAGCGGTGGTCCTCTTCTTGTTCGCGCTGTGGTTTCTGCGCGAGCACCGCTGCTTCTCCGGCGTCCGCCTGGACGTGTCGGTGCTGCAGCGCTTCCGGCCGGTGCAGTTCCTGCGGCACGTGACGTTCGCCGAGCGGGTCGCCACGGTCCACCTGGTCGGCGTCGAGGGAGTCGAGCCCCCGTTCGACGTGTGCCCCCTGCTTGCGGCGCTCGAGCAAACGGAGCTGCTGACGCACGTCACCCTCGACAGGGTGAGTTCCTTGAAGGCTCGTTTCTTCCAGGCATCATCGGGAAGGCGTCGATAGTTGAGTGCTCTTTACGTGGCCCAATGTTGTGAGGGGGCTCACAAGGGAACCGCTGTGCTTGGTCAGTGGCAGTGGCGGTCTGGTGCTGAGCAAAGAGCTTGCTGCATGGTTTGATTCCCAACCTTCCTTAGAATTCGATACTCGCTTTCTCTTCTTCGTCTAATTGTTATTGCCGCTCTTCATTCTTGACCAGCTGTGAGGAAGATCGTATCTGACGATCAGACAGGCAAGCCTTTCGACCGAGTGGTAAGGTTAGACCAGAGTCCAAAAAGTAGTAAGGGTTCTGGTGACTTATGGATCGCTTGTCTGTCTGGCTGCGCCACGGGCATCAATACAGCCAGTTTTACTAAACGACTCATGCTATACGTATTTTGTAACCCTTAGGATGAGTGCCTATGACGTCGCGTCGCTGATCGGGAGGTCGTGGGTTCAAATCGCGCCTGCGGCGGCCGTCTTGCGACGGGTGTGGAATGCAGAAACGTTGGTCTACCCAGCTCTGGGTGCACGTTAAATACCCTCAGGTCGTCAAACATAATACCGAGCCACCGCCTACTACGGCGTCCGTCATAGCTCGTGTTCCGTTCTGGCGGTGTGTTATTTTTCTTGAAATTCGGCTGTCATTTATTGTCGATTTTTCCCCCTTTAAACCGGTGTTTCTCGGTGTCTAATTTCAATGTCGGAGTGCAATCGCCGTTTATTGGGGTCTGTGTTGTAAATGCACGGTATAATTACTGTAGAAAATATTACGCACATGGAATGACACAGCTTTATTGAACACATACCAAAAACTCTATACACCCCGCAGGGGCGTCTGCGTGAGCAGGCGTTTGGTGTGTTGCGAAACCACGGACCCGAGCACACGAGGGTTGGACCCTCCCGCGTGTAGCCGTGCGCGGCTTAGCCGTGTCTGGGGAAAAGGGGATCCTGGGGGTTGAGCCGATGCTGGGTGTTTGGACCTTTAAGGCCCCCCGGCGGAGGCAACACACCTCTTCGGCCTCGGCTTCACATAGACGGCACCCCCGGACTGACCCACCCGGGGGAAATCGGCAGTCACCTTTTCCTGTCCACCTCTTCAACCTTTTTCTTTCCTATCTTCTTTCTTTCACTGTCCTTTCATCTCTTTTCTTCCATCACTTCCTAATTTTCCTAGGCGGCTAGTGTTAACCTTGTGTATGTGCCCTCCCTTGGGTATAATATATTAGGTTATAGTGGCAATGTACGGTTGGCGCCAGCAGCCTTACCCGTTAAGTGCTGCAGCGTCCCCATGTTGGGCTCCGTGGTGGGTGGCCGCCATCACTGCCGAAAAGAAACTGAAATACTATGGGAACACCGGCATTTCCCCGCCTACTTGATCGTCACCCTCAGAAGAGGGGGCGCACCGAAGACCTGAGCACATGTTTCACCCGCACTAAAGAGACCTACCCAAAATACCACGTAGTACACAGTGAGAACCCTGAGAAACAAGCCAGAGTAATTTCACCATTTATAGTTTCAAAATCTTTGACCGAAGCCTTTGGGTCAGGTTATAAGGTGACGAAAATGGCAAGCGGAGATCTTCTTCTTAAGATCCCACAGAAAAATCAATACGAAAAGCTAGGCAGTCTGGTGACCTTTGGTAACATACCAGTTTCTGTTACACCACACCGATCAATGAACAGCTCAAGCGGAGTCGTGTCAGAGGCAGACCTTCAGGATTTGGCAGAAGCTGAACTCCTGGAAGGGTGGAAAAATCAAAATGTGACCTATGTAAAGCGTATTATCATTAGACGGGACAATAAGGAAATTCCAACCAAGCTTCTTATCGTAACATTTGCATCCAGCGTACTACCAGAAACCATCGAAACAGGATATATCAGGTTAACTGTGCGACCATATATCCCCAACCCAAGACGGTGCTTCAAATGTCAGAAGTTTGGCCATGACTCGCATAGCTGCCGTGGTCAAGTAACTTGTGCAAAGTGTGGAGTACAGGGCCACTCTTCCGGCAACTGCAGTGGCACACCTCACTGTGTGAACTGCAGTGGAGACCATCCAGCCTACTCATGCTCCTGTCCGAACTGGAAAAAAGAAAAGGACATAATCACCCTCAAAGTCAAAGAAAATATTTCATTTAAGGAAGCCCGTAAGAGGTGCTCACCATTCCACAGCACACCTTATGCTGATGCGGCGCGTCGGGGGGCAGCGTCGCAGCGGCCAATGCCAAGTACCCAGCCCGCGTGCAGCGAGCAGGTACCTTTGGCTCCTGCCCCCAGGGTGGAAGTAGGTAAGCCTACTCCATCCAACCAGCAACCAGGCCAGGCTACCCTTGGGTTGTCGGCCCCACGAGAGTTATCTGCGGCAACCTGCGCTACACGCAGCGATCCCGCAGGACCGATAGCGGCCACGAAGGTAGGCGCAGCCGAGGCTGCCTCGACCTCCCCGGCACCTCCCAGCGCTGGCAACAGCCGGCGCAGCCAAATTCCACAGGGAGCCCCACCGACCTCCGGGCTCTTGGGCGCAGGGGTCTTGCCTTCCGAGGTGACTCTCCCGAAAAACTTCTCGCTCGCAAGAGCGCGTGTCCATTGCCTCGCAAGAGGCAATGGACACAACACCTATCCCCACGGCGCACCAAGCGCCTAAGGAGCGGCGAGGCTCCCTCGAACGTTCCAGAAAAGGCAGAACCCCGGTTACAGGGCCTCGAAAGAGCTCTGTAATCTAATGCATCACTTCCGTTTCCGTACACACAGCATATATTAACGCGATAGCGTTAAGGAGCTCGTGTCGCAGAAAAGCCGGTGTCGTCGGCGTCGGTGTCGGCGTCGGCGTCCGCGGCGTTGGCCGTGAGCGATAAATCACGACAGGCACTTCATAAATAAAAAGCAACTTCCAAGATGGGCTGGGTGGGAATCGAACCAGGGTCTCCGGAGTGTGAGACAGAGACGTTACCACTGAGCCACGAGTTTTTTTTTTTCTTTATTGCCGACTTCAACACGTCAGTTTACAAAATCAGTCCGCGCGAAGAACACAACACGTATGCTAAAAATACGTCACCCTCACTTGGGGTTACGTGATGAGATTAAAATTCACGCATGTGTAGCAAAGCTTCCATTCTTGGAAGCCACTCAGGCACTGGGTCTTGTATCTTGTATCCTTCAATAGCTCTGCTAACAGATTCACAAAAATACTGTCTTATCGGCCTGGCATCAATGTCTGCGTGGCTGACCGCCATCCTGGATCGCCAAATACTGTACAGGCCCAATATCATAATCATGTCAAAAGGAACCCCGTCTTCACTCTCGACGGGCAGAAATCTAATTCCGAAAGCATCCACCGGTAAGTCTTTTTTAATCGTGCGTTGGAGAATGTCCCAAAAGAAAAGGGCTCCCCAACAATCTAAGAAAACATGTTCGATAGTTTCCGGCTTCCGGCATATGAAACAATGATTTCCCCAAGGCACAAAGAAACCCTTCGCTTCCAAATACGTCTTGACTTCAAGAGTGTTCGTATGGAGCTTAAAGAAGAAACTTTTAACTCCGCCTGGTACAGTCATTCTTTTCACACGTTTTAGAACTGACTGCCATGGACCTGCACAGTACAACGACCTGTACAACGGTACCGGAAGAAAGACCTCACACAGGTCCTTATAAAGTTTCTTTCGCGACACCACTGACAAATATTCAAACGAAAATCGCACTTGCAAGACGCGACATGCCATGTACACCTCTTTAAGGAAGCCAAAAATGCTCCCTTGCATACTCTCCGAACTGACAACCAAATTTGGCAAAACCCTGCCCAACCTAACCTGACACACAGTTCGCAAAAAGGGGTCATTCGTGTCACGAAAAAACATAAATCGGTTAACCAACTGGCGCAGATATAGATGGGCCAAACCTAGTCCTCCAGAGCGGACGCGGTGAAACAGATTGGTGCGTCGTGTCCGCTCCCAAGTGCTTCCCCACACAAAAACCGCAAATACACGGTGCAGCTTCTGCACATTGACGCGAGAACAATGAATTGCTTGCAAGACATACCACAGCTTGGTTACAAAAAAAAGGTTACAAATTGTGGCACGCGCGAAAATAGACCAGCTGAAGCCTTTGAGCCTGTCGGCCTTCTCACGCATTTCAGCAACTTGGCATTTCCAATATGGCTCACTGTCGCGATAATTCTCCAGCGGCACTCCTAAATATTTTACTGGGGTTGCTGTCCAAGTCATGTTTGCGAAATTCGTTGGGGTTAAGGGCCAGTCGCCGTGCCAGAACCCCAAACACTTAGCCCAGTTCACAGCACTCCCGCTCACAGAACAAAAGTCTTTCACAATTTGAACCACAACACGAACGCTTTCGTAGTCAGCACAGAATACGGCAATGTCATCAGCATACGCGAGAATGCGGACCTCCGCCGCATGCAAACGAAAACCATGAACGCTGTTGCTTTCAATAACGCTCAAACAAAAAGGTTCAATATACAAACAAAAAAGCAATGGTGACAGGGGGCAACCCTGACGCACAGAGCGTTGCACTTGGATGCGCGCTCCCACCCCCTTATTTACTAACAACCGCGTCGTGCATCCTCTGTACGCCATGGCTACGCCTTGGCAGATGACTGATCCGACATTAACGTGCTCTAAAACAGAGAACAAGAGGTCATGCGGCACCCTGTCGAAGGCTTTCTCTAGATCGAGCTGGAGCATTGCGATGCTTTCATGCAAAGCGTCGCAACACTCGAGCACGGACCGGGCTGTGTGTATGTTGGTATATATGGTGCGACCTTTGATACCACAGGTCTGATGTGGTCCCACTAATTCTTGCATCACGGCTTGGAGTCTTTTAGCCAGAATTTTCATGAAGATCTTGTAGTCTACATTAGTCAGGGATATGGGTCGGTAAGCGGTAACCTGTCGCAGTCTAGCTTCATCTTCGCTTTTTGGTATTAAAATTGTATGGGATGTTAAAAATGAAGGAGGAAGCATATCCTTGTCATAAGCCTCATTAAACAGTGTAGCCAAAACCGGTGCTAAATCATCTTTGAATGCCTTATAAAGCGGTGCTACTAGCCCGTCTGGTCCTGGGGACTTTCCCGGGTTGAGGTCTTCTATGGTTTTCCGCACTTCTTCTGTTGAAATGGGCAGTTCTAGCCGCTCTTTCGTATCATCACTAAGCCGCGGCATTAAAGAGAGGAAACGGGTCTTGAAGTCTTCGGTTCTTACTTTGGTGTAACCAAAGAGCCCGCTGTAGTATTCATAAAAGGCCCTTTCTATATTTCCTTTGTCTACGAAGATTACACCGTTCCACTCTATTTTTGGTATGTCATTCTTGCGGGCGTGCCTTTTTTCCAAGCCGAAAGCACGTTTTGTGGGCATTTCGCCCGCTATCAGCCGCTGTGCCCTCGCCCTCACGATCGCTCCTCGATATCGCTCCGTATCTATTGCCTCTAGTTTCTGCTTGACGGTGCGCATTTCTTCGGTGCAAGTGCCTGGCTGCTTTCCTTCTTGCATTATCAAAAACTTTAGGTCATCTCTCAGCGTGTTTTCCTGCAGCCTTTGCTTTTGCTTTATAGCGCACGATCGTTCAATTGCCATCATTTTCATTGCCTGCTTAAATCTTTCCCACTTCGCTCCCAGAAGTTCGTTGTCCGCCATTGGCAGTTCGTGTATCGCCGACGTAACGCGATCCACGAAGATATCATCGTTTAGAAGCTTCTCATTAAGTTTCCAGTTTTCCCACACAAACTTGCTTTTCGTTCCTTTTCTTTTACCTACATGGAAGACAACAAGACAATGGTCACTGAACGGCACTGGTTGTACGCTGTATTCGCCGCAGTACGGTATCAGTTCAACAGATACGTACGCCCGATCCAGACGCGCGTGACTCGTTCCTTGGAAATGGGTAAACCGAACGCCAGAACCACATCCGAGACAATCACCAACATCCTCTAGATGACAGCGATCAATTATGTCACTTAAACAGGCAGTACTCGCATCTCGGTAGGGCGTCGCACTGGTTTTGTCGCGTGCCATGCTTACGCAGTTGAAATCGCCAAGTAAGACAAGCAGACGGTCTGTGTCACAATGGTTGCCGACTGTCTCAAAAAGGTTTCGCCTCTCTTCCGTGTTAGTGTGCGCGTAAATACAGATAATACGCAATTCCAAACCAGCAAGTGTGATGTCACAGACAATCCATCGACCGAAAACGCAAGTCTCAACTCTTTCCACAATCGCTCCCAGAGACTGGCGAATCAACAGCATGCAACCTGCCGAGGTACCCACGGCATGAGACACGCAAACATCATACCGACTACTGAACGAGAGCACCATTCTGTCGGTCTGGTCTTGACTCTCGATTTTGGTCTCTTGTATCGCTACAATATCCAATTCCTGCTCAGTCACGAGTCTCAGCAGCTGATTTTGCCTCCTCCTGGATGAAAGACCCCTGACATTAAGCGTGGCTACTACGAGGTGTCTTTCAAATGCCGCCATCGTTAAGCAAGACCAGGCCGCCAGTACGGCGCTTACCTTCATGCGCACAACGCCGCGCCGTGTAGTGCCGTCCCTCCATTATTAGGTCTTCGGGTTGTCGTCGCGAGGAAGCGACGACGATCGTTGCCCGCTGGTGACACGCTGCTTTTTCCCTTCGCCTACGCCCCACTGGCGTTCTAGGAGACGCAGTCGTTGCTCCTGGCTCATTGCACTGACGTCGTCGTGGCGCCGTTTCGCAGCCGCAGGGTCAGACTCCATGGGTTCCTCGTTGCTTTTTTCAGAAGGGCGTGGAATATCTTGCGGTGAATTGGTATCCATGCTCGTGGTTGCCGACTTGGGGGTGCTGGGCGCTGACTCACGAGTCCCTGGCATGGCGCCTTCCTTTTCATCGCTCAGCGCTGCGGCCGTTGGGCTCTCGACCACTGGGTTGGAGGCAGCTTGCTCAGCTTCATCCTCGTCCATGTGCAGCTCACTATTATCGCCGAATGTTCCTCGAGTCGCGGCGCGGGCGTATGACTTCGTGCATTCAGCCTCTCCATGCCCGAAGGCGTGGCACTCGCTGCACTTGGGCACCTTGCAGTCCCGCCTAATGTGGCCTTAGAAACGAGCTGTTTCTAAGGCTCAGGCGTGCGTCGCTTGCTGAGGCGCACATTTCGTTGTCGCGCCGAACGCTGCGTTGCTCGACGCTCACCGCGTCCGATGCGGGGCGCGCAGTCGCTGCGCCGTAGCCCAATACCCCTTGGCGGGTCGACGGGAACGCTGTCGCGTTCCACTCTTGAAGGCGAAGCTTAAGCGTCCTCCAATTTTTTATTTCCAATATGAATACACAAATCATTCAATGGAACGTCAGAGGTCTCTTTAGAAACCTTGATGATGTACAAGAACTCATCCACCAACACGATCCAAAAGTTCTGTGTTTACAGGAAATACACTTAAAACCAAAACACACAAATTTTCTTCGACAGCACGTTACTTTTCGCAAAGATCGCGATGATGCTATCGCATCATCGGGTGGTGTTGCCATTGTAATTCAAAAAAGCATAGCGTGTCAACGTTTGCAGCTACGAACGGCCCTCGAAGCAGTGGCGGTTCGAGTTGTCCTGCTAAACAAACTCATCCCTGTTTGTTCGCTTTACATACCCCCACATTACAAACTAAATAAACCTGAATTTCAGTCCTTCATAGATGAATTGCCAGAACCTTATGTTGTTCTTGGCGATTTCAATGCACACACCTTGTGGGGAGACTCTCGTATCGATGCGCGAGGTCGTCTCGTTGAACAGTTCCTTTTTTCTTCTGGAACGTGCCTTCTAAATAAGAAAGAACCCACATATTACTCTCTTGCAAACAGAACCTTTTCGTCAATAGATCTTAGTATAGTTTCCGCGTCTATACTGCCCGAACTCGAATGGGAAGTTACGAGCAATCCTTACGGGAGCGATCACTTCCCCGTACTGCTAAGAACATCCAAAGAAAATGAATTTCCTACACAAGCTCCTAGGTGGAAAATAGATACAGCCGACTGGGAGAAATTTCGAACTCTCACTAACATCTCATGGGCTGATATGTCTTCTTTAGAAACTGATGCTGCTGTGGAGTATTTTACAGCGTTCATAATAGATGCCGCATCTAAATGCATATCTGAAGGAAGTGGCTTGGCACGCAGACGGCGCGTCCCGTGGTGGAACGATGAATGTAGAATCGCACGTAGAAATCGGAACAAAGCGTGGGGTTTGCTACGCGCTTCGCCCACGGCAGAGAATCTTGTCAACTTTAGAAAAGTAAAGTCACAAGGCAGGAGAACCCGCAGGCAGGCCAGAAGAGAAAGTTGGCAGAACTTTTTATCGAGTATTAACTCGTTTACAGATGAGGCCAAAGTCTGGAACAGGGTAAATAGAATTAGAGGTCGACCAGCGTATTCACTCCCACTGGTAAATACAAAGGGCGACACACTGCAAGATCAGGCAGACTCACTTGGGGAGCACTTTCAGAGCGTGTCGAGTTCGACCAATTATTCAAAACCCTTGCAAATACAAACAAATAAAAGAATGCAAGCCACTCATAAGAAAGTGTCAGCAGAATGAACCGTTCAACCGTCCTTTTAGTATTGTAGAGTTGAGAGCTGCCTTGAGCGCATGCAAGAGCTCTGCACCGGGATCCGACAGAATCATGTATGGAATGCTCAAAAACTTACACAATGACACGCAAGTTACACTACTTACACTTTTCAACACCATCTGGGACGCAGGGTACCTTCCATCGGCATGGAATGAAGCCATTGTGGTCCCTGTTTTGAAACAAGGAAAAGACCCTTCTTCAGTGGCAAGTTACCGCCCGATAGCCCTCACAAGTTGCATGTGTAAGGTATTTGAAAAAATGATAAATCGGCGACTCATCCATTTCCTTGAACAAAACAAAATGCTTGATCCCTATCAGTGTGGCTTCCGAGAAGGGCGCTGCACAACCGACCATCTTGTACGTATTGAAGGACATATTCGTGACGCGTTTGTACACCCAGTTTTTCTTGTCGATATTCCTCGATATGGAGAAGGCGTACGATACAACCTGGCGCTACGGAATCTTTAGAGATTTGTCAGAAATGGGCATTCATAGTAATATGCTAAACGTAATAAAAAGCTACTTGTCCAATCGTACCTTCAGGGTGAAAGTAGGCAATGTGCTGTCACGTCCTTTTACACAAGAAACTGGTGTACCCCAGGTTGGCGTGCTCAGTTGCACACACTTTATTGTTAAGATGACAACACTTCGTGCTTCCTTACCACCGGCCATTTTGTATTCCGTCTATGTGGACGACATTCAAATAGGTTTCAAATCCTGTAACCTCGCAGTGTGCGAGAGACAGGTACAGCATGGTTTGAACAAAGTGTCAGGGTGGGCAAAAAAAATGGATTCAAAATCAATCCTCATAAGAGTTCTTGTGTTTTGTTTACAAGGAAGAGAGGCCTGGTTCCGGATCCTTGCTTAGAAATGTGTGGACAACAGATACCTGTAAGCAAAGAGCACAAATTTCTAGGTGTTATACTCGACAATAGACTCACTTTCGTCCCACACACTAAACATGTTAAAGAAAAGTGTCTGAAAACAATGAACTTAATGAAACTTCTATCCCAGACTACGTGGGGTAGTGATAGGAAGTGCCTGATGAATCTCTAAGACCCTCATCCGGTCGCGATTAGATTACGGTGCCGTGGTATACAACTCTTCCGCCCCGAGCGCGCTAAAGATGCTAGACCCTGTTCACCATCTAGGTATCCGTTTAGCCACGGGCGCTTTCAGAACAAGCCCGATTGAAAGCTTATATGCCGAATCGAATGGTCTCTCCACCTACAGAGATCATACATCAGCTTTACATATCGCCTTAAAGTACGCTCTAATCCTGAACATCCATGTTTTGATACCGTTACCGATATGACGTGCGCTACACTTTTCAGTAATCGTCCCTCCATAAGACAGCCTTTCTCGCTGCGTGTGAAGGAGCTTGGCGATGAAATGCATATCCCACCCCTCAAGCATCGCTTAATGCACGTAACCAAGCTCTTACCTCCTTGGGAGTGGCAGGTGATACAATGTGACATATCCTTTATAAAAGTTACAAAGCACGCTCCTGAGGCCGAAATCAGAATGCATTTCCTAGAACTTCAGTACAAACACTCCTGCGCAGAGTTCTACACAGACGCTTCGAAGTCAAATGCCGGGGTATCCTATGCAGCCGTCGGCCCATCCTTCTCGGAATCTGATGTACTGCATCCGGAAACAAGCATCATTACGGCCGAGGCCTACGCATTACTCTCTGCTGTGAAGCATATAAGAAGATCAAAACTTCCAAAAGCAGCGATCTATACAGACTCTCTAAGCGTCGTGAAAGCCTTAATGTCACTGTACAAACATAAAAATCCCGTATTCAGTGAACTGTATTCGGTATTGTGTAAAGCGTACTCATCTAACCAGAATATCATAATATGCTGGGTCCCTGGCCATAGGGGAATCGAAGGTAACGTTCTCGCGGACAAGATGGCCACGTCACTGGCATTTCAAGCTGTTAACCCTACCGCTGATGTGCCTGTCACAGATCTGAGGCCTTTCCTACGAAATAAACTGCGAAATCACTGGCAGTGCACGTGGGATGCGCAAACAAATAACAAACTGCACGTTATAAAGCCCCAGTTAGGTTTTTGGCCCTCACCAACAAGATCTCGGCGAACAGATGTCCTATTCTGTCGCCTCAGAATAGGACACACATTTGGCACCCATAATTATCTGCTTACTGGAAGGGAACCTCCAACCTGTGGTAGATGCGGGGAGAGGCTGACCGTGCTCCACGTCCTTAAGGAGTGTCGGGAAGCCGAATCTGAAAGAATGAGACATTTTTCCTTAGCATACAGGCAGCACATTCCTCTTCATCCTGTAATGTTCCTCGGTCCAGAACAGTTCTTTAATACAGACACAGTCCTAGGCTTCCTAAGAGATGTGGTCTTACATGTTATTAGTCCCGTGCATTCGTAGCGCTTCCTCTCTTTAGAGGATGCCGCTGCGATAATTGTTTTGCATAGCACATGCCTCCAGGCCCTTGTGTTTCGAGGGCTCTAAGGAGGCAGCAGTGCTCTGGGATTTCTTATAATCAGATATATTTTACCTATCGTATCATTCTTTTTAAATGCATCTAAATGTTCATAGTACAAGTCATACGTCATCGCCATAATTTTATTATACAGATTTTATGCACTTTAGAGCGTATATTTTAAGGCCCCTTTACAGCCACGTCACACCAATTTCATAGTAATCATAATTACACTGCGAACCCACTACCACAGACATGGCGCTCTTTGGTCATACCTGGCCCTTGCGCCATAAAACCCCATAAATCATCATCATCAAAAACTCTATACATAAACAATGAACCAACAAGTGAAAATAACCAATGAATCACAACGATTTCAGGAGCCTGAAACTAACACAAGGTTGTTGAGAAAGAAACTGAGCATGTACATTGTGCGACATTTGTCAAGCATCGGAGCACTATATCCTTACGGTTCAGGAAACGCAGTCCAAAAACGCCAGTTCTACGCTTGGAATGAAGATGACAAGGAAATCAAGGGAAGCTTTCGACGGGACCAACCACGAGGAAAAAATAAAAAAAAAATTGACTTCGCAACCGGAAATGGCAGTGACGTCATCTTATGCTGTTTGGCGCGAATGTTTGAATTTCTTTAGCGTCCGGCAATTTGACTGTTACGCCAGCAGTTATTTTTCTTTTGAGGCTGAGGCGAGCTTGCGACTCGATTCAATTGTAGCGCCAGCGTGTCATTAAACTATAGGAGCGGCGTACGTCTCAATGCGAACATAATTTGGCTGTTATTGTCGGCTATTGTTCCAGCAGGTTCCTTAGGAAGCTGTGCAATTAGGATCTAAATAAATGACAGTGCCTCAAAGGCATCAAAATAAACTGCAGTTTTATTCGTATGGAATGACGCAGCCAATATAATTGACCAAACAAAACATGTTTCAATGGATGAAAAGCACTATGTCCAGCACACAATCATAAAGCTTGGTCGTAATGCATAGCAACGTGTGCGAAACCTTCTCACAGAATCTTTCGCAATTCCGTGCGACATCACGTATTCATATCGAACAGTTATCGGACAATATTGTCCCACATTATCATTTAGAAAACATTCCCCTTACTAATTTTGCTGTCCGTTGGACACTCAGAGCCTTTTTTACGGAGACTGAGCGAACATAGCGCGACATTTCTTCCTGGAAGAGTTCCGCATTTATCGTGATGACGACACACACTGCGTTGGATGCCGAAGCGTGAACTTGCGAGATAAAACACCTGCACTGAAACCGTTCGCCAACGAATGCCGTGCGCTAGGCCACGCAAAGCTTGAAGGGACTTCACTTCATACAAACACGCAATAAAAGAATTCGGATGAAACCGCCGCGTTCAAATGAGCAGCGCCTTTCGCACGACATATGTGGTTTCCATAGTTTTGCCAAGTCTTGCGCCAGAATCACTGGTTGATAGGAGTCACCGAGAGCGAACTAATAAATTGTGAAATAAAAGAAAGTTACCATTTCTTGTTTCACTACAACATATCTGAAACGGAATATTTACTCGTATGACAGTATTCTGATTAAAAGTTTTCGAACCTTTTTTTTTCACATAGGTTTTCTAGTTTCAGTGTTTGCCCCTCCCTCTCACCAAGTGGTGCTTCAATCGTGCACCACTGATATCTTTGACGATAGGTTTTGGCACGCTTTTCGTTCCAAGCTTTGTGACCTATTAGATGGACCTTGCCGGCCATTCCTTGCTGTGCGCTCATCAAGCGCTGTCAAGGCAAACATTAGCAAATCGAACTTTCTACAGTGAATATTCTACAAATGTCCTACATAAAATTTTTACAGCAAAGCTGTCTATGGCTAGGATCTGGCGGATCGCGTCCGCGAGTAGACCGACAATTTTCCATACGTGGGCCCATCCCGAAAATAGTGCAATGCCGGGCTGACCCGGGAATTTGTCTACACACGGACACTGTCCTGGGGCAACTAGCCCTTAACAGTTTCGCTTCTAAAAAAAAAAGCCTTTGCACATATATGTCAATCTGAGCAAACGGACCACATCACAGGCAGCGAAGCTGTGTAAATGACTTCTCAAATCCTTCAGAAGTGATATGTGGGTCCGCTCGTTGACTCACGGCCTCGCTCTAACTCAGCAGCGCGTTTAAGCGCCGACGTCGCTGTCAAGAAAAAGAAATCACCTGACTGCTACGATACTCCTTAATGCGAATTTTAAGCGCAGCTGTATAGGTGTTTTAAATTCGCGGTACACTGCGGTAAAGAATTGGATTATGGTCGGCAGGGTGCTCTAGCGGCGCGGTGCTCGGGCACATCGTTTAGCAGCAGCGGCAGACGAAGCGTTTCCACCGGTTGCGTCACTCGTTCAGTAAGAAAGCGTGAAGAGAACGCGAGCATCCTCTAGCTGCGGTGGTGGCGCAGGTGGTAGTAGCGCATGCGCAGTGCCTCCGAAGCCCACGCCAGCGCTTCGTTTCCGCGCTGGCCGCATGCCTGATTGCCGCCGTCATCCCGCTTTCATCCTCACCGTTTCGTGATACCTTCCTTCGCTTTCGCTCTCATGGTGTCGCTGCACCCTCCTCTCCGCTTTCCTCCTCGCGCCTCCTTGCTCTCGCCGATTTGTTTCATTTCCCGCTGCGCCCCGCGTTCGCTCTCATCTTTCGCTGTGCTCATTCGTTCGATTACAAATGAGGCCGACACTCGCCGAGGAGCGGGCGCCTAAGAGGCGCGCTCTAAAGAGTGCACATACTCCTTCGGCTGCACCCATCGTATTCTACATCCCAGTAGAGCAAATAAAAAGCATTTCTAAGGTATTCCTTTGCCATGCAGAAGACTAGACTAGGTGAAATCACATGGCGAGGTGCTTAGGCGAAAGAAAATTCGCATTTAGTTTTTGACAGGCCAGCCAAGTAATAGTGCTTAGCGTTATATCGAACAATGAAACCCATAAAATGCAATCTTGCCGAGAAATGTGAGCAAAAGCAAAGCAGCGGGAAGTGCGAACTTGCATTTAAATATTTTTAAAAAAAGGCGCAGGTCCCTGTATGCACAACACATAAACAAGGACTTAAGTTTAGGAAACGAAATAAAAATTAACCGTGTTTGTATCGCTGTTCGAACGCCGATAATTCTCTAGAAACAACCTCGTTACACATATAAACACGGTCGCCCGTATTGGCTACGAGTAATAGCGAAGGCTTATCTGAGATTATTGAGGGTAATAACATCTTTCCTCTCCGCCTGACTGGCAACATTCGCTGAGCGGACTGGCGTGTCTTCCGTAAATTGAGCTCATGCTCTCGGAGGGCACCAAAAGAATGGCTTTCTCACAAGACACACACACAGGGGTGTCACCATGCATCCCTGGTGCCTCGCTGCGCTACGTGCAAGCTGCGTTACAGAGCGGCCGCTGCGACAGGTGGCTTCCGTGCAACCCTGTAGCAGCCACGAAAAAAAAAACAATTTCTTACAATACACCAGAAAGGCCTATCTGTAATTAATACGCAACGCGGTTGTGGCGGCCGGATATCCATGGGAGCGAAATGCAAAGACGTTCGTGCACCTACATAAGTGCTTGTCAAAGAAACCCAACTTGGTCAAAATTATCCCGTAGTCGTCCACTACTGCGTGCCTCATATCAGATTGTCGTTTTGGCGCGTAAGACTTAGGAGTTTATCATTAATGAAGCCGAAAGACTACGGCATAAAAGCGATGAACCGATGTTAAATATACGGTAAGGTTCACGCTTCCAGTTATCGAAACGTGATCAATCATTGCGACGCCTGTTTATTTTGCTATATTGTAGTAATCCCGACATTGTTTGTCATGATTCCTAATCGTTTCTGATTTAGGGTCTATGAAAGGTGAAAAGAACGTGCGGCTGCACTTGTTCCTTCATACTTGCAGATTTTGACAAGGGCACATTTCAAGCCAACATGAGAGCTTAGCGCAGGTCTCAAAGCGTAGAAGTCATAGCAGAAAACATAACATGCTGGTTGATTATGCGTAAGCTGCATTATCCTCAAACCCCATTTTCCTAAGCGCCAGATAAAGCAAAGTCAGGAATCGTTTTAGCGTTTGTCGGGAAAATCTGTTAACCGATAGATCATGCACCATCTATCTTTGACGTGGAACGAAAGCTAGGGAAACGAATATTTTGTTGTTCTTGTTTGCGCAATAAGTAAATACACAAATAACGGGTATACAAGGACCACGAAAGTCCAATTTTGTCACGTGTAGCAACTCGTGACATATTATTTTTTCTTTTGTATAACTTCGATTGCATTGAACTGCAGGTAACACTGATGGAAGCTGAGGGCAACTGTCTTTCTTCCGTCGTGATTGCCAACCACGGACTCGAGTGTTTGGCCCTTCGGAACGTGACCATGAAAGACTCCGTCCTGGCCAGACTCGCGCAGGAGTTCAAGGAGCACCGCAGACCGCGAGAGTTTGAGTTGCGAGGGAGAGTCCGTAACAGTGCGGCGCGCGCTGAACTGGTCTCGAGGCTGTTAGACACCTCCTTGCAAATTCTGCGCTTAGAAATCGCGTGTGACCTCTCCCAGTTGTTCGAGAAACTCAAGGACAACGCGCAGCTGTTGGAGCTCGAACTGGGGCGCTGTTGCCCGGTCGGCGTCTATCTGGACACACTGGCTTCTGCACTGGCCCAGAACATGACGCTGCGACTCCTCACTCTCAGCCTCGACATGACATGGATGTCGCACGAAAGTTGCTCCTGGAGCCACCTGGGAGCCCTGCTTGAGAACAGCCGCTGGCTGGAAACGTTGTGCCTCCGTGATTCGCGTCTTGGAATGGGCGGTGCGCTCCCGTTAAGCGAGGCCATGGAACGCAACGGGCATCTCCAGACGCTGAACCTGAAGCGTTGTGGGTTCACCTGCGCCGACGCCCTCCTCTTTCTGCGGGCCCTTTCACGAAGCGCATCCTCTTGTATGAAGGTGAAACTAGGCGTCCTAACGGGAAAGGAGGGCGAGCAGATCGAGCTTCTCCGAGAGATCCTGTCTAGTGGACTGGAGGATCGTGTTCACTGGATTTTCACGTCTTCTCAGTCAGAGACGATCACCTTGGCTTTGCAAAAGGGCATAGTGTTTCGTCACCTTGAGTTCCACTGCCCAGCCACGGGAAAAGTTGGGAATGTGTTCCGGGGTCTTATGAACATCCAGGACGCGCTGACGACTCTGTACCTCGAGGGATTCCACTTCTGCAACCACAAAAACGCCAGACAGCTTGCGCGGTTCTTACGAGAAAGTGTATTTCTCCGGAAACTCAAGCTGGGCGTGGTTGCCACCGCGGGTACCGGCTTGCTCCTTCTTCAAGGACTGGAGCGCTCCAAATCCATCAGGTCACTGAAACTGATTGTGACCTGCTCGCAAGAAGCCACGGCGCGAGGGTTCGAAAGCTTTTTGCGGAGGAACTCCAGTGTTGGAAAGCTGACTATTGTCAAGGAAGAGAGAACGCAGGATGCAGCCCTGGTGCGCCGTCTCCGACGTGGCCTAACGAAAAACTACAGTCTGCGCGAGCTAAGGCTCTTTTGCAGCAACGGACAAGTTCAAGTGCACGACTCGGCGATTTCACGGTCGCTGCATATCAATAGCATTGCGGCGGCGTGCGCCGCCAAATTAGTGGCGGACAAGGAGCTCACGAGGGCGACCATGTTGGCGTTGACGCTGATCATGGATTGTGACGCGGGCCCGGACATCCTCTGCAAGGGCATGGACTGCGAGAAAGGCGTTTTCGTAGCGAAGCTGAAGGACGCCCTCAGGACAGCCGAGGACGAGCTGTTCGGCCTCGCCTGCCTATACAAGTCAGCGGCAGTAAGTGACGGACCGGGAGCCAGTCGCGGCCAATTCTCAGCCCTCAGTGACGCAGTTCGGGCAGAAATACAGAAGTGTTTGCACAGCATGTGTGTTCCGATTGACATGTCGCCCTTCGGCCACTTTTGATGCACCTGCCCCCTTTTAGTTCATCAAGCACATTGCACTGAATACTGTTCTTAAACGCAGTGAACCTCATGATTTTTTTTACTTTGCATCATTGTGCTTGCTATCATAAGTCTTTAGCGATTTTATGACGAGTTTTAAAATGTCATTGCGCATTTCAAATTGTCAATAAAGAAACCATGTCGCATATGTCATAACGTGTATATTCGTGACAACAGGGAACACGGAATCGAGGAAAGGCGACGTGAGAAACACGTTAGGACCTTGTCATCGCGTCGCCACATTGCCCTGTTTAGCTCCCTGGGCGTCGTCACAATATCCTCTCGACTGCCGCAATTATCCGTCGGGTCCCCGCAAAAGCATTGCAGGAGCTACAGCGCCTACCCTTGTACTAACGAACAACAATCCGGAGGCGAGGCAGCTAGAATGGTAGAGATGAAGTAGCGAGAGAAGGCAGAGAATAGGTGCAAGCCGCATTAAAGCACGGCAGCGTCTATACGACACTACGGAAGCGGCCACCTATAAAATAAGTACTTAATTCTCTATCCGCCGCAGTAGCTTTGTGGCTATGGTGCTTCTGGATGTCTCGGGTTCGATGCCGACCATGTCAGCCGTATTTCGATGGAGGCGAAATGCGAAAATGCTCGTGTACTTCGATTTAGCCGAAAAAGAATCCCAGGTGGTCAATCACTCCGGAGTCCCATTTACCGCGTGCGTCGTAATCAGATTGTGGATTTGGCAGGTAAAGCCTCATACATAATTACGTGAGTTTAATACTTCTGCCACGACGTGATGCGCCGTGTGAGGCAATCACAGGGCTAATCTTCGCCGGCTACGAACAATGGCGCGCAATGCCTAAGCAAACAGGTCTCGCGTTGTGTTGTGTACTACGTAGCCATAGGCAAGTGGTGCATGCAAGGAAACGTATTGCACTAAGCATACGCACTGACTACGCGGGGAGGGGGGGGGGAGTCTAGGAGAACTAGGCAAATGGCCGAGCAAAATGTTGGAATATAGTGAGCTAAGTGTAATAACTACAGAAATACGGGAAGAGAGGGAATGTGCTCGTTGGAAAGGAAAAAGAAAGAAACCGCAAAGCTCGTGGAACAGGGAGGTATGAGAAGCGATCGCCGAACGACTGAAAGCATCCCGAGAGCACAGACAGGCAAAGAAGGTGCAGTTGCCGCAGGATGAAGTAGCCAGAAAATGGGAAATACACCTGGAGAAAAGAATCCATGGTTCAAATACTGGTGCAGGCAAAGATAAAAGGTGAAAGTGATCGCTGGTTGTCAGAAATACGTTAGAAAAAGAAGGCCGCACCTAGAATATTTTTGAACCACAATTATTTGGTAGGAAGTCTTGAACAATACAAGATATCCCAGATAAACATGGAAACGATCTGGAAGTGACCCCGTTATCAAATCACACCTGAAAAACAACAGCAGAATCTTTCCAAGGAAATGACGACGTTCTATTTGACGAAAAAAAAAAACTGCATGAAAGAGAACCAGATGGAAAAGGAGCTGGAGCTGACAAATTTCAACTGGAAGAAAGCCAAAGAGAAAATTCCTGAGTGCATAGCCACAGGGCTGGAGGAGGTTCCCGGTAGGCTGATAAATGAACAAGGACCATAGAGCAAGGAAGCTCTGTTGAAAAGAGTAGAAAAAACTTGAAAAAAATTTAGACACCTACGAGACAGTTTGCGATGAAGTAGAACGAATTTGTAAAGGTAAGGGGGGGGGGAGAAAATTCACTCATAAAGACCGTTGACCATCTCATCTGTGATATACAGGTTAGCAATGCACGCAATTAAAGCTGCTAGCATGGGCAGGAAATAATGGCATTTCGGGAGACCTTCAGAATGGCTTCAGCATAGGTAGGCGTCTGGATAACTTATTTGTCGTTACTCAGTGTATTGAAATATCAAGATATGATAAGACGCCGTTAGGTTTCCTTTTTCAACAATACAGGAGCGTATGACAACGCGGACCGCAACATCTTATGGGACATTCTGGAAGGGGAAGGCTTAGGCTACGATTGTCTGCAGCTATTGAGAGGGGTATGTATATATCTAGAAAATACCGTTTGCCTTGAAGAGGAAGGAATGAGGAGCGAGGAGAAAGTTTACATCAACAAGGGACTGAGGCCGGGGTGCGCTTTATCCCCATTGCGGTTTATGATGCTCATGGTGAGGATGAAAAGGGCGCTAGAGAGAAGTAACATCGGGCAAAGCAAAGTGATACGCCATGTCTGGGCAGGAAGGCGAGAATTTAGGTCTGAAGTTTAGCGTTATAAAATCAGGTTATATGATATTCAATGAAAACAGTGAACAGACAGTGGAAAGACAGGGCCAGGAAATACTTCGCGTCATAGAATATAAGTACATCGGTATTAGGATAAACGAAGGTAATAGAGATGTGGAAACACGAAAAAAAAATAACAGTAAAGCGGAAGAGAAATGCGGCCATAATGAAACACAGAGCGCTATAGCAATACAATAGGTACGACGTGCTCCGGGGTATGTTGAAAGGTGTAATGGTTCCAGGACTTACTTTTGGAAATGCGGTTGTTTGCTTTAAATCAGGGGTACAGTCAGGACTCGACGGCAACGAAAGGTCGGTGGGACATCCCGCACTGGGCGCTCACAGGAAGACTACAAATGAAGCTCTGCAGGGTGATATGGGCTGGACAAGTTTTGAAGTGAGGGGAGCTCACGGTAAAATTGATTATGAATATGATATGAGGAATATGGAAGTAACTAAATGGGGGCCGGGAGAGTGTTCAGGTATTTCTACAGGAATAACATTGATTCACAATGGAGGTAAATAACTAGGAAGCTTACCAGCGAGTATGCGGCCTGTAGGGTGAACAACACAACAACAAAGAACGTCAGAGAGACTGAGATAATCTCATTGGTGGCGGCAATGGAGAAGAAACCTGCTATGAGCAACTAATTAAGAGGAAGAAACCGAAATCGGGAAAATATTTATGATAAGTCAAAGGGAAGCTCTTTAATTTTTGAAGCGAGATCAGGACCCTTAGAACATGTACTTGTAAAGCGAGATACAATAAGGAAACAGAAGCATGTGCTTGCTGCGGTGCAAAGATAAGGAAACGATGAAGCATGTTTTGTTAGAATGTGAAGATATCTGCCATGTGGTCGACTAAGTCACCTCTGGCTTGCTTGAAGCCCTTGGAATCAGCCGAATAAACTTGTCCGCAATATATATAGTAAGTGGCGATAGGAAGATTGGTGGAAGTAGGGAAGCGACAAACAACGGAGGCGTACAAAAAAAAAAAGTTCACATGAGGGGTTCGGAAAGTTTGGTTATGGCAATTCATCGTGTTTCTTTTCCTTTTCTTTTTTCTTTTGTTACGTAGGTAGAACATTAGGTAATATAACAACAAGAGCTTGGTGGCGCAACCCATCACCCCGTTCCAAAGGGGAGGCTCGTAGCATCCATCCATCCATCCACTCCGAGAAGGTTGTCATGAGTGAGTGAGTGAGTGAGTGAGTGAGCCTTTATTGGGTCCAGCAAAACGCAATAAAGCGTACACACGGCTAATCCCACGACGGGACTGACAGGTCTAGCCTGCTGGCCCGATCGCGGGCACGTTTGACGGCCGGGAATTGGTCTTCAAAGACGGGACTTCGCAGGAGCGCGTCCCACTCTTCCTTTGTGAACTTTGGGACCAACGACCGGCACTCTCAGAGCATGTCAGATAAAGTATCAGCTTGGCAACAGGCCACGCAAGAACAATTCGGATAAATGTCAGGATATATCATTCTCATTCAATAAATTGAATCAGAATGATATCACAGGAACATTTAAACAAATAAAATCACTTTTAAGGTCATGGGTGATGCGTAATGCCCATATTTTTTAAACTTTTCTTCGTGATTTGAAGCATGCGAACCTGATTGTGAAGTCATCTTTAATGTCAATGTCTTTTTTCCTGTTCATGAAATATTATCTTTTGTTTGCAATATTATTTTTAGGCAATATTATTTTTTCCCTTTATTTCTTTTTCTTTCTTATTCATTTATTTGTACACATATCAGTACTACCAGCTCACTGCCCAGCCTCGCACACAAGCAATGTTCCTTATACGGGCTGGGTTTGTAACCATGACACGACTGGATGTAATAATAATAATAATAATAATAATAATAATAATAATAATAATAATAATAATAATAATAATAATAATAATAATAATAATATGCTGTTAAGGGACACCAGATTTGGGTAGGAGTTTGCAGGAGTCTGAGCGTGACCGCCTGCGGCCTGCTTAGCTTGGAATGAGGTGGCGGGAAAACCCTTCCCTTTAAGTAGGAGAATTTAGTAATTTCATTATGCGTGATAGGAGCGTCTCTTTGTCTGAGGAGAGAGTCGCCCGATCCGAGGGTAGAGCGGTCGCTAAAGCCACGCGCAGCCTCATGGGCAGACTCATTGAGGTTCACAGGAAGCCCCTCAATCGCCCCGACGTGGGCAGGGGCAAAATGTATTGAATCTGCAGAGCCGTCGCCGCGTTTGGTGCCTTTCAGAATTTGAACTGCCTGCCGGGCTACCCGGCCTTTCTGGAATGCCCTGACAGCCGCCTTCGAATCGCTGTACACCCTTTCTCTCTGGCTGTCTTGCATCGACAGTGCAATGGCCACTTGCTCCGCCACCTCGGAGTCCGTCGTCCGGACGGAAGCACAGTTGATGGTGTTGCCCAGCGTGTCCTCGACGTCAACCGCAAAAGCCTTGCAGTCTCAGTACGCGGCGGCGTCCACGAATCTTGCTTCGATTTTGTCGTTGTATATTTGATTTAGTACATTCGACGCTCTTGCCTTGCGACGACCTGCGTTGTGCACGGGGTGAACGTTGCGGGGCAACGGGGCGACGACGAACTTGTCCCCTATTTCTCTGGGGATTTGGGTATTGTCAGCCAAGTTCTTGGTGGGCGAGTCCGATCTCCTCGACAATACGCCTGCCGGCTGGTGTGATGGACAGCCGAGTTAGCTGGGCCCGTTCCTGAGCCTCGGCTATCTCCTCCGTGGTGTTGTGTATGCCGAGCCGAAGGAGGTCCTCGGTATGCGTTCTGACGGGTAGCCCGAGGGCTCCCTTGAGGAATTTTTCTAATGAGGCTGTTGAGCTTGTCCCGCTCAGCTCTGAGCCAGTTGTGCATGGCCGCCGTGTAGGTGAAGTGACACAGCACAAAGGCGTTGATGAGCCGAAGCAGGTTGCCCTCCTTGAGGCCACGATGTCTGTTCGTGATCCTTCGCACGAGGCGAAAAGCGTTGTCGGTCTTCGCGATGATCTTGCGCAACTGAGTGTCGTTGCCGCCATAAGGCTAAATGAGCTGAAGAGTCACCGAGCTAATTAAGCTCTGTGTGCCATAATAACAGGTTGGTGCACAGTTTAGGACGAAGTTCTGTCGCGCCTAGTAGTGCATGCTGGGGCCATTATGCGTTAGTGGCGTGCCCCGCATTCGTACTTCGTACTGGCGACGTGGCCTTGGTGGAAGCGGTGTTCCTGAGCCGACGACGCGCACTTCGCGCGTTCGGCACGGCAGCTGTGTCATGGCGCACTCAACGAACTGAAACTTATACCCTTGTTAAGCGGGCAAGTTAAGTGCACTTACGCAGAGTGCACTCGGTTTTAAGTGCACTTTTCCAAATGTAAACGTCGCAAGCTGAGTGTACTCGCAGAAGAGTGCACTCCGGTCGGAGTGCGTTCACAGAACGCACTTTGCTGGTCGAGTACGGTATAGCCTCGCCGCCAGCGGTTTCAACGGTACAAAGTGTAGTGCATAGAAAAAGGACGCAGAAATTCATTCTAGCTGTTGAACAGCTTTAACCAAAATAATCAGAGCATAACTAACTGATATTCTATTCTAGCAGGATCAAATTCCGCCTTGTCGCACGCCACCATATTGTTCTGGATTGGCTAGGCATTCGTCTTGGCCGGCCTTGACTTGCAACGCTGTTATGATAAAAATACTTTCGTTTTTTGTTGAGTAAATACAGATTACGATTGTTTTTTTTTTTATAGTACATCTAAAGCGATCGCTTTTTAAAAGTTTTTTTTAATTTTAATTTACATGCATCTTCAAAAAACATGGTTTTAGTCTGTTGCCATTTTTTTAGTGCGAGCGCACTCTGTTTTCCCGTTTAGCACCACGTAGCCTAAAGTGTCACTCAAAGGTCCCAAAGTGCACTCCCCATAAGTGCACTTAACTTGCCCGCTTGACAGGGGTGTTACTCCGTGGCTTATTATCAGCTGCTTTGCGATGTTGCATTTATCTGTGTGTGTTCAAACGCAGCGGACTTGTAGCTCAGCCATTTTACTAGGTGAACGACTTTAGGACGAAAGTAAAATTGCTCAGTTCGCTATTAGCATTCCACATAACTGTGAGTGAGTGAGTAAGTGAGTGAGTGAGTGAGTGAGTGAGTGAGTGAGTGAGTGAGTGAGTGAGTGAGTGAGTGAGGAAACTATTGCAGGTACGGCGAGGACGCGAACTCGTCGCGCACCCGGCCACGTCCCACGTCGGAACCGGCAGGTCTAGCCCGCTGGCCCGGTCACGTGCACGCCGGACAGCCAGGATTTTCTTGTCTAGAGCGGGGTTACGCAGAAGCGAGTCCCACTCCTCCTTGATGAATTTGGGGTATGTCGACCCGCACTCGCTCAGCATGTGCGCTAGTGTGGAGGTCTGCCCGCAGGACGGGCAGGCGTCGTCGCGACATACGTCGGCATAAGCTTCGTGCAGAACGGACAGATACGGATATGTGCTGGTCTGTACAAAAGCAGCAGAGAAAAGTGGGAAACGTCGTAAATGTTTCAAATATGTTCAGCAAATATAATTTAAAATAAACGTCTTTCTTTAAATTGATGGCCCAAAAGACAAATGCGAACACCACCCGAGAGCGATGCAAATACTACGAGAACGCGTTATGAACAAAATATTTTCATGGCCCCAAACAACGGGGAAAATGCGGCAATACGCATGCCTGTCGGCCGCCATTGCATATGGCTGCTCATTAGTATAATTCGTGCGGATCGTCGCACCACAAATTATGGCGGAGAGTCTCTGCAATGGCGGCCCAGGTCAACGTCACGCAACGTCAAATCGACGTTTAAGAAATGGCCCTTTCTGTGACGCTCCTCACGGCATATTCCTTCAGCCAGTCAGCAAGCTGACATGGCGCCTATCTTGGATCGCCACTACATATTCGCGAAATCCCAGATGCATTGCACTGGCGTCTGCACTCTACCACTCACTTGTTTTTTGAAGCGCTAAGGTCACAATATAGTTGCCAAGGACCAGAAAAATGTACTAGCCGATAAATTTGCTGCTTCACGACACGTTTCGTCATCTTGATGAAAACGCAAAAGTGCATTTTGCAACACTTCCGCTTGTCGGAACAAATTTTAAAACACATGACCCCTTGACAGCCGATGAGAGAGTCAACATGGCAGATCATGGCGGCCGTGCAGCCGCCATGCGTGTCGAGAATAGAGCATCTGGGCAGGGAAGCGGCTGGAGAGGTGCGGTGGAGACATGCGAGACACATTTGCGTCGTTGGCTGGGAATGCAGGAGCGTGCGCATTTGTGGACGAAGTTGCACACCCCACGCCAATATTGTCGTAGGCGAAGCCGTGTGTAGGTCTTCGGCACTCTGCCGTGACCATATTGCGGATCAAAGTGAAAAGCGGAGCATAAATCTTCGAAGGTGGCGGGGCACTATAAGAGCCATGTGCGGCCGTCATTTTGGTAGTTGCAGTGGTATAAAAGTCCGTCGCGGATGTTGAAATGCTGCGCCTGTCGGCGTAACGCTCGAGGTGCGGAAGCTGCCGGAGGACTTGACAAAACATCGAATATCATGACAATCCATGGGTCATTTCGTTGCTCCGAGGCCATGTCCGGGATGTCAAGTAGTAAGATATGACTTTAGGTATAGAAGTACTGGTGTTCGAAGTAACTGGGAAGCGCGAGAGGGCATCGTCGTCTATGTGTCTGCGTCCAGGGCGATAGACGACACGATATTCCCGGATTCGGAGGACCCACCGAGCGAGGCGGACGGACGGGTCTTGGAGGTTAGACAACCAGCAAAGAGCGCGGTGATCGGTCACCACGTCAAAGGGTCAACCACAGAGATATAGGCGAAGTTTCTGAAGAGCCCATACGACGGCCAGTCACTCTCTTTCGGTTACTACGTAACTGGCCTCAGGTTTTATGAGGGCACGGCTGGCATAAGCGACCACGTATTCGGAATTAGTGTTCTTACGTTGTGCGAGCATGACACCAAGGCCGACACCACTGGCGTCAGTGCGAAGTTCTGTAGGTGCGCTTGGATCAAAATGGCGCAAGATTGGCGGAGATGCAAGTTGGCGGCGAAGAGTCGTAAAGGCATCAGTAGAGGCTTCCAACCAAGTAGAAAGTTCATTGTCGGCTTGGAGAAGTTGATTTAAGGGTGTGACCACAGTAGCGATATTGCGAACGAAACGTCGAAAATAGGAGCATAGGCCAATGAAGCTGCGTATAGTGCTTTCAAGTTAGTGGGCTTCGGGATTTCGGATACGGCGTGAAGTTTTGCAGGATCAGGAAGAATGCCTTCTTTGGAGACAACGTGGCCTAATATAGCCAGTTTTCGAGCTGCAAACAGGCACTTTTTTAAGTTAAGCTAGAGACCAGCACTGCGGAAGCAGGTCAGAACTTGATGTAAACGGCGAAGATGAGACGGAAAATCCGGGGGAAATACTACAATGTCGTAGAGGTGGCAGAGACAAATATGTCACTTCAGGCCACGCAGGATGCCGTCCATCGTGCGTTCGAATGTGGCGGATGCGTTGCACAGACCGAACGGCATTACAGTGATTTCATATAGAAGCCGTCTGGTGTCAGAAACGCGGTTTTAGAACTGTCAGCGTCAGCCATGGGCACCTGCCAGTAGCCAGAGCGGAGATCTAAGGAGGAAAAAACTCCGCTCCTTACCAACAGTGAAGTGCGTCGTCGATACGTGGAAATGGGTATACATCCTTCGGCCGGGTAATCTCGTTAAGCCTTCGATAATCAACGCCAGATCGTATGGTGCCATCTTTTTTATAACTAGGACGACTGGTGATGCCCAGGGACTACTAGAAGGCTGGATGAATCCGCGATTGAGCATATCGTTCACCTGGTCATCGATAATGCGTCTTTGGGTTGCCGATACTCGGTAGCGACGTTGCCTAATGGGTGCATGGTTCCCAGTGTCGATAGTGTGCGAAACAGTCGCTGTGCGGTACAGTGATGTCGCTTGGCACTCAAAGGTGAAAGAGAAGCCTTGGAGCAAGTGAAGTTCGATGCTCTGCGTCGTCGTGAGGTCACTGGCAATAGCTGGCACAAAAGAACGCGGCAGTGACTGAGAGCGGCAAGATAAGTCGACTCGCCCATCGTGTCAAATACTGAAGATGAGGCCAGTGGCTCTGCCCTGCCAAGGCTTTCACGATGGCGTAAAGTAATTGGTTCAACCGACAAGTTTGACACACACATGAGAGAAGTGCCAGTCTCGAAGTCGAGGACGGCGAACGGCAGTGGTAGGGATCAGCGGCGAACTAAGAGTTCGGATGGTGCGAAGAGAACTGTGCCGTGATCTACAGAGTCACAAGATATACTGACAAGAGCAGAAGACCAGGCAAGTATAACAGTGTCTTCCGAAACGGCTATTTTACGACAAGGGTCCTTGTGGTGAGTCATAATATCTGTCGAAAACGGAAACAGCTCGATTTCGGGCAGTCGATGATCGTATGATCTGTGGAAAGAAAGCCCCAACCTAATATGACATCGTGTGAATATGATGGCAACACGATGAATTCTATGCATAAATCGATTAATTCGATTCAAAGGGGAAGGGGAACAGTTATCTTTGCTTAAAACTCCTCCCTGCTGTCAGACTAAACGCCGCACGCAACAGTTGCGTCACATCAGGGAGGAGCTTTGTGCCGATCCTCGCTGTCTTGCATGCGTAATCATGCGAACGACAATTAAAAATTGGAGTCGGATATCTCGGAGCGCAGACATGCCAGAAGAATTCCTCCAAGGGAAACTGAAACACGACTGCCTCTAACTTTTGAATACAGACATGCCTACTTACTACAGTCAACAAAAAGGTAATTATTCCATTTTAGTTAATTGGGCTGCTGACAGCGACAATTATCATCTCACTTTGTGTACCTCTAGCACAGGTGATCTTCGCGTACCTCCCAGTGCCTAATTTTAAGAAAACCATAAAGCTCAATTTTGAACACCCGGTATATATTGCTGCTGCACTTGCTTTCACACAAGTCTACCTGTCCTACTAATTTAAACCGCAAGAATGATTACTAAGCAAATTTTTGCCGTCTTTTTACTCGTGTCAACTTACACACTTTGCAACAGCATAATAAAATTCAAAATCAGTGCTGCATCTGGCTTATACTTTCTCTTGATTCCGGAGTCATGTGACGAGAAAAAAAAGGAAGAACGCCGATCAAAAGGTGTTAATCAGAATTAGATGTTTAGGCTTCCGCACGGAACTCTTGTTCACTACACGAACAGTTCAAAACGACCGCATTCTGCGTATGCAGGCGGAAGAATGCCACCGTTGACATTAAGCGTTTTTTTTCTTCTGTAGTATGCAAAGCAAGGGAGTCAGATAGTGCCTTCAAATCCAGTTTCCACGGCAAAAATTGTTGAAGCCTCGTCTCGGTCAGGGGTATATTCAGGCGGCCACGTGCTCCGCAAGTGCATTAGCAAAGACATCATTTTTCACCTATGATTCATTTCTAATTCTTTGACACCATACATTTGCTGCTTCAAGCGCTTTCAAAATTACTGCTTTCGTCGACGTAAAGCTAGTCGCGATTAGTGCAGGGTATTTTGCATACAACGCTTAGAAACATTCATTCTTCTGCATCTTCTTCACATCTACCACTTCATGCTGAAACTAGTGAGCCAAAACGAGGGCTGCAGTGACTTCATGGGTTTTACAAAAGATGTCCCCCATTGCAAGGCCTCCCTCACTCAAGGGACATAGACAGGGAAGTGGCACGAGCTCGAGTGCGCATGGCCTGCGATGTGGCAGGCCTCAGCGATATTCCATGGGACGAATGAAAATGCAAAGAGCGCGTGCGGTGTGTGTTCCTTCTATACGTCCTGTGGGTTTATATTAGCGCTCTAAGCTCTTCTAATAATACATTACCAATTAGCCCACTTATCCATCCTATTGCAATGTATTTATATTACAGAGCGCGCGTAGTGTGTGTACCTTTTTTACGTCCTGTGTGTTTATAGCACTCTAAGATTTTCTAATAATGCACTACCAACTAGCCCACCTAAAAAACAGCTTGCCGCAGGTGGGAACTGCGGCAAGTTGTTTTTTCATCAACTTTAATTTCCATTAATTTATCGTTTCATAATTTCCTTTATTAAGCACAAGTAATTTCCCCTATGTTGTCCTTGGTGTCAGTGTTTGTTGGCTTCTTATGATATGACTAATAAAATCGGGCCCCTCGGTTAACCCCCTTTCTTCTAGTTTATATATATATTGACACGTGTACTTATCTTTATCGAGCGAACCACGTTTCGCCGCTTAACAACTGTAATCGCACAGCGAGGGACGCGCCTGCATGTATCCGACGTTTCTGGAAAGTTATCGATGCTTCTACCCGGCTGTCTGTTGTCGCCGAACCTTGTGTTATATCTGATTTCATCGCGTAACGCGAATGGTGTAGAACTTTGTGGAAGACACGCGGGTCCGAACGGTTAGTCTGGAACGTTCGACGACTGCTCTATAAAAGCCGACGCGCTTGACCCGCTGATCAGATTTACGACGATCGCCGACTGTGTTCGCCGCTCTAGTTGTGCTTTAAGTGTAGCCTGTTTTGTGGGCACAGGTTCGCCCAATAAAAGCTAGTTTTTGCCTTTCACAGTATTGCTACTGTGTTCTTTGACGTCACGACCACGTGACATCTGGTGGAGGTGCTTTGCGTTCATGTACCGGATGCCCCCACATAGCCGTGACCCAAGCCCTCACTCGGAAGACACCAACGTCGCCAAGAACCAGCGAGGTAGCCGCAGGCTGCAAGGACTGCCCTCGGAGCACGGACTTCTGCCTGAAACGACTAGGAAGATGGCCACCAAGTCCACCCCAATGGCAGCCCCAGCGTCACCCGTCGTGCTGCAGCAGCCCAGGGAGCCTCCGACGTTCCGCGGTTCAACTTTCGAGGACCCTGAAAGCTGGCTTGAGACGTACGAGAGAGTCGCTACGTTTAACAACTGGAACAGCGACGACAAACTGCGATATGTCTTCTTCGCATTGGAAGACGCGGCCAGGACGTGGTTCGAGAACCGAGAAGCCACCTTAACGACCCGGGAACTTTTCCGAAGCGGCTGCCTGCAGACATTCGCAAGCGTCGTACGCCGAAAACGAGCCCAAGCGCTATTAAAAACCCGGGTGCAGCTACCTAATGAGACGACCGCGATCTACAGGGAAGAAATGAGCCGTCTCTTCCGCCACGCCGACCCTGAAATGCCCGAGGAGAAGAAAGTCCGCCTGCTGATGCGTGGTGTGAAGGAGGAACTTTTTACCGGAATGGAACGAAGCCCACCGAAGACCGTCGACGAGTTTCTTCGCGAGGCCACCAGCATCGAGAAGACACTCGAGATGCGAAACCGGCGGTTCGACCGCCGCACGAACTCGACAAACTACGCCGGAGTTCAATCACTGGCCACCGACGACCTGCGCGAGACTATCCGAGCGGTCGTGCGGGAGGAACTACAAAAGCTGTTCCCATCATCACAGCCTCAAGTGGCTTCGATTGCCGACGCCGTGCGTGAGGAGCTCCAACAACAACTTGGAGTAGCCCCTGAATCGCCCCAGCCTGAGCCGCAAGCGATGACCTACGCCGCCGTCGCACGCCGTCAAGGTCCCCCCTCCGCGACCGCGCCATGGGTCCTGTCACGCCGCAGTTCCGTCGTCCGCCGCCGCCACCGCCAGCACGACCACCCGTCGCCCGGCGCACATACGCGAGGAAGACGGACATTTGGCGCGCTCCTGACCACCGCCCGCTCTGCTACCACTGCGGAGAAGAGGGTCACGTCTACCGACGATGTCCATACCGGGAGATGGGACTGCGAGGTTTCGCCGTGAACGCTCCGCGCCCGCAGCAAGGTGAACGCCCCTGCGATATCGCAGATTACCTCGCCGCTACTCAGTGGAGCTCTCGACGACCGTTGCGTTCACAATCACCAGGCCGCTACCTGTCGCCGCAGCACCGACCATACACTGGCCCAGCCGGGGGCCGGTCAGCGAGCCCATATCCGGAAAACTAAAAGCAGCAACCGATGGAGGTGCGGTTGCTGTTCGTCGAACTGACGAAGATCCTCCGCCGCCGACGAAGACACCGAAGAAACTACCTCGACGACATAACGACACGCCGCCGTCCCGACGAAATCAGGAAGCCAAGACTACACCGATGAAAGACGACTTGACGACGCGACGTTCCAACTTCGGTTCAACACGACGCAGCCGTGATCCGACGCCAAGACCCAACTGCAACGCAAGACAAAGAACCACCGACCTCGACGTGCTTCTCGACGGCCACGCAGTCACCGCCTTAGTAGACACAGGAGCCGATTACTCCGTCATGAGTGGACCCATCGCCGCCCAGTTGAGGAAAGTTAAGACTGCATGGGAAGGCCCTCAAATTCGGACCGCTGGAGGACACCTGATTACGCCGACTGGGATCTGCACGGCAAGAATTACCGTTCATGACCGGACTTACCCTGCCACCTTCGTTGTCCTCCAACAGTGTTCACGAGACGTCATTCTCGGTATGGACTTCTTGAATCAACATGGCGCAGTCATCGACCTGAAGTCGAAATCGATAACGCTGTCACATGATCAAGCGATACTGCCGGAGAGCTGTCGTAGTCACCACGCCTTGAGTGTGCTCGAAGATCAAGTGAGCATCCCGCCGCGCTCCAGCATTATTATTTCCGTCGGCACTGAAACACCCGCTGACGTAGAAGGCGTCATCGAGGGCGACCAACATCTACTGCTCGACCGTGAAATTTGTGTCGCAAGAGGGATCGCTCGACTCCACGGAGGGCAAGTGGAAGTTATGCTAACCAACTTCAGCCAAGAGTTCAAGCACACCAACAAGGGCACGACAATCGCATACATCGAGGAAATTGTGGAAACCAGCAATGCCTTTGTCCTCTCGGATTCAGCCGCATCTACCCCGATGAGCATTGTGCCCGAACCAGACTTCGACGTGAATCCAAGTCTTCCTATGAGTAAGCAGCAACAGATCAGAAGTCTTCTCCGACGATACAAAGACTGCTTTTCGACGTCATCGAGGATTCGACAAACACCAGTTGCAAAGCATCGCATAATAACCGAAGAGAGCGCTCGACCACTCCGCCAGAGCCCTTACCGAGTTTCGACGCGAGAACATGAAGCTATTAGGCAACAAGTCGACGAAATGCTGCGCGACGACATCATCCAGCCGTCGAAAAGCCCGTGGGCCTCTCCTGTAGTCCTGGTAAAGAAAAAAGACGGAACCCTACGCTTCTGCGTCGATTATCGTCGACTGAACAAGATCACGAAGAGGGATGTGTACCCCCTTCCACGGATAGACGACGCATTGGATCGGCTCTGCAACGCTAAATACTTCTCCTCGATGGACCTCAAGTCTGGCTACTGGCAAATAGAAGTCGACGAGAGAGATCGCGAAAAGACTGCCTTCATCACGCCGGACGGCCTCTACGAGTTCAAGGTCATGCCATTCGGACTGTGCTCGGCGCCTGCAACGTTTCAGTGCGTCATGGACACGGTGTTAGCCGGACTGAAGTGGCAGACGCGCCTTGTTTACCTGGATGACGTCGTTGTCTTCGCCGGAAATTTCGACGATCACCTTAGGCGGCTTGCGACAGTGTTAGAAGCCATCAAGTCATCAGGGCTCACTCTGAAGTCGGAAAAGTGCCGCTTCGCTTACGATGAGCTCTTGTTCCTAGGCCACGTGATCAGCAAATCAGAAGTACGGCCCGACCCACAGAAGACAGCTGCCATCGCAAAGTTCCCGCAGCCAACCAACAAGAAGGCAGTGCGCAGATTCCTTGGCATGTGTGCCTACTATAGGCGCTTTGTCAAGGACTTTTCACACATCGCGGAGCCGCTAACACATCTAACCAAATGTGATGTCGCGTTGAAGTGGGAAACGCCGCAGGCCAAGGCATTTCAAGAACTCAAACGACGCATGCAGTCGCCGCCGGTACTTGCACACTTCGACGAGGACGCCGATACCGAAATCCACACTGACGCCAGTAGCCTAGGCCTCGGTGCCGTCCTAGTCCAGAGGAAAGAGGGACTTCAAAGGGTGATATCGTATGCTAGCCGGTCGCTGTCAAAAGCGGAAAGCAACTATTCTACGACCGAAAAGGAATGCCTCGCCATCATTTGGGCTACAGCTAAATTCCGCCCTTACCTCTATGGCAGGCCATTCAAAGTCGTCAGTGACCATCACGCATTGTGTTGGCTAGCTAACTTAAAGGACCCTTCAGGACGGCTGGCGCGATGGAGCCTCAGACTACAAGAATATGACGTCACGGTAATATACAAGTCCGGAAGGACACACTCCGACGCCGACTGCTTATCGCGCGCCCCCATCGATCCCCCGCCGCAAGACGACGAGGACGACGACGCCTTCCTTGGGATAATAAGCGCGGAAGACTTCATTAAACAGCAACGAGCAGACCCAGAGCTAAAAGGCCTCGTCGAGTATTTGGAAGGGAACACCGACGTTGTCCCTAGGGCATTTAAGCGCGGGTGGTCTTCGTTCACGCTACAAAACAACCTGCTCGTGAAGAAGAACTTCTCACCAGTCCGCGCCAGCTACCTTCTTGTTGTGCCGTCAGCGCTGCATCCAGAAATACTGCACGCCCTATACACGACGATCCGACCGCTGGGCACCTCGGATTCTCCCGGACGCTGTCGAGAATACAGGAAAGGTATTACTGGCCGCGTCTGACCGCCGACGTCGCCCGTTACGTCAAGACATGCCGAGACTGTCAACGACGCAAGACACCACCGACAAGGCCAGCAGGATTACTACAGCCGATCGAACCTCCTCACCGACCATTCCAGCAGATTGGGATGGATTTGTTGGGGCCGTTTCCGATATCAACATCCGGGAATAAGTGGATCGTCGTGGCGACGGACTATCTCACCCGCTTCGCTGAAACTAAAGCTCTACCGAAAGGCAGCGCAGCCGAAGTGGCGAAATTTTCCGTCGAGAACATCCTGCTGCGACATGGTGCCCCAGAAGTCCTCATCACCGACAGAGGAACGGCTTTTACAGCAGAGCTCACCCAAGCCATTCTGCAGTACAGCCTGACAAGCCACAGGAGGACAACGGCCTACCATCCGCAGACGAATGGTCTCACGGAGCGCCTGAACAAGACCCTCGCCGACATGCTAGCAATGTACGTCGTCGTCGAACACAATACGTGGGACGCGGTCCTGCCGTACGTAACCTTTGCGTACAACACGGCGGTGCAAGAAACAACACAGATCACGCCGTTTAAGCTGGTCTACGGCAGGAACCCAACGACGACGCTTGACGCCATGCTGCCGCACGTAATTGACGAAGAGAACGTTGACGTCGCTAGCTATCTCCAGCGCGCCGAAGAAGCCCGACAGCTCGCCCGCCTGCGAATCAAGAGCCAGCAGAGGACCGACAGCCGACACTAAAACCTCCAACGACGCTTCGTCGAGGACCAGCCTGGCGACCGTGTTTGGGTCTGGACCCCGATACGCTGATGAGGACTCAGTGAGAAACTACTCCGACGCTATTTCGGACCCTACAAGGTCATCCGACGTATTGGCGCTCTGGACTGTGACGTCGTGCCAGACGGCATTTCGCATTCACAGCGGCGCCGCGCACGATCTGAAGTGGTCCACGTGGTGCGCCTTAAACCCTTTTACGGACGCTGACGAACTTCGTCATTTTTGTTCTTTTCTTTGCTACGAGTGCTTTTGTTTATTACCTTCGTTTGTTTGCAGCATCGGGTCGATGCTTTTTAAGAGGGGGGTATTGACACGTGTACTTATCTTTATCGAGCGACTACGTTTCGCCGCTTAACAACTGTAATCGCACAGCGAGGGATGCGCCTGCATGTATCCGACGTATCTGGAAAGTTATCGATGCTTCTACACGGCTGTCTGTTGTCGCCGAACCTTGTGTTATATCTGATTTCATCGCGTAACGCGAATGGTGTAGAACTTTGTGGAAGGCACGCGGGTCTGAACGATTAGTCTGGAACATTCGACGACTGCTCTATAAAAGCCGACGCGCTTGACCCGCTGATCAGATTTACGACGATCGCCGACTGTGTTCGCCGCTCTCGTTGTGCTTTAAGTGTAGCCTGTTTTGTGGGCACAGGTTCGCCCAATAAAAGCTAGTTTTTGCCTTTCACAGTATTGCTACTGTGTTCTTTGACGTCACGACCACGTGGCAATATATATATATATATATATATATATATATATATGCGCAACTTTGTAAAGTATGCGATACTATTACAAGAAACTGAAACATTTATTGCAGCTGTTCCAAAGAAACAGCTTTGCTATAAATTGGGTTGTAATTCTCCAAGGTCGCACACATCTGATGTCTTGTTTTGTTGTGAATATTGCAATTATTTACGTTGATTGTACTTCTTTGCGTATAACGTCGACAATGCCGCTACCTAAACTAGCGACACATTTATGCTGTAGACTTAAATAGGAAGTAAAGTTCTTTGTTGAATTGTTCAAATTCTGCGTAGCAAGTGTGCATTTTGTATGCGCGCTCTTCTGCTGCTACTGGACGGGATCCGGGACTAGTGTGGGACACTCATTGCCATTTGTCCCTGTATCATCGTGAGGTTTTATATATTTGCAAGAGACAAGTGAAAATTCGGCTCATTTTTGGGGCCCCCATGGTTCAGCATATGTGCGATTGATAAATAGGTCCCTGTCTGTTAAATATACATATAACTCACAGAAGCATTACCAGGCTTTTACACTTACTTTAATAGTAATTCGCAACACACACCATATATATATATATATATATATATATATATATATACATATATATATATATATATGGTTTCTTCAAAGTTCAGCACGCAGGACCTGACGTTACATATGCAGGAAAGAGACGACGAACCTTTTGGAAGTAAGAAGTGTTCAGTTAACGTTTTCGGCTGGTGAACCAGCCTTCGTCTGAGTACAGTAGCGCATGAACGGTTCATATACAGCTTTAAAAGCACCGTATCAAGAGCAGAGGGCGCACTATCTGCGCATCATAAATCATTATCGACATGACACGCATATTGGAATACAAAAATGAAATTCAGATGTGTTCAGGATACACTATATACAAATACAAGAAAAATAAATAAATAAAACATAAAACATGTCTGTGCCAGCGGTTACCATGACTATGCGTCGTGAAAACAAAATTACGTACATATACAAATACAAAATCGCGATGTCAGCACATGGCATCTCTAAGTGCAGCTTCGAATTATCTAACAATGGAGGTGTTAAGCGTGCAACTTCAACAAGTCACATGCATCAGAAAGCCACATGAAAAAAAAAAAAAAAAGAAAAGAAGACGCAATGAAACCATATATGTATTACACTGCGCGGTGAGTGTATGTTTGTGGTCAATCTAAAGTTAGACAGGTTAGTTTTCCTTTGTTTTCATTTATTCCAGGTGAGACACTGTTAAATTTATGAATAAGATAATATTCGCGAAGTTCGCGGTCATGGCTGGTGCGGAATCCAGATTCGAGTATTGTTACTTTGAGATTGCTAAAGGAGTGGCCCGGCATGTTAACATGTTTCGAGAGTGGTAGGTTTGGTTGGGATTTGGCATGCGATCTGTGATTGTTAAAACAGATCCTGAAAGGTGTTTCAGCCTGGCCTATGTATTGCATGTGGCAAGTATTGCACTCAAGCAAGCATGTTACATGAATCACAGTTGAAACTGCCTTTAATTGTGAACATCAATTGGCTGGCTGTGTTGGTGGCAGTCAATTTGTATGGGTCATACGAGGGCAGACTTTGCAACGTGGTTTATTGCAGCGGCTGCAACCGGTCGGGTTAGAAGTGGCGATTTCTGAAGAATTTAGTACGTCACCTATGTTTTTCGAGCTCCTATTCACGACACGAGGTGGCTCGGCAAAAACGACCTTGAACCTGTCTCTTTGGGCAAGAAGGTTGTAGTGTTTGCGGAGTACGCCTGAGACCATAGGGTTAGACGCGGAATGTGTGAGTATCAAATTAGCCGACTGGGAGCCACTGGGCTTGTTTGTGCCCTTCAGAACGTCCATCCGCTCGTGTCCTGCCGCATCGGTACGTCATTTCGTTTTCACTACGCAGTCATGGTAATGGTACCGCTGGCATCTGAGAGTCATGTTTGTATATATTGTATCCTGAACACATATGCATTTCATTTTTTTATTGCAATATGCTTGTCATTGATATTAAATGGTTTATGATGCGCAGTGTAAGTTCTAGCAGAGTCCTTCCATGTTTTTTCTGGTCACGAAACTGCCGCCTCAGTTTCATATAGCGCCAGCGCCCGCCGCTAGAGGCGCAACCGTGCATGAGAGGGCATGCGAACGCCGCTGCCGCTGTGGTTGTGTGTGGGGCAGCCTCGGTATTCTAGCTTTCTCAACTTCCTCAACCATCGCTTTAGTTTCACGTAACTATTTTTAACATTGAATATAATTAAATTACTGCCTGAGCGTGTCTTCTGCGATGATATGAGCGCACGGGACGGAAAAAAAAAAGCCGCTCATAAAATGGAGCTTGTGGTGGTCTCAGACCGAAAAAAAGAAAGATCTGGAATTTTAAGAGCCAGAACCGCGATACGATTATGAGGCACGCCGTAGTGGGGGACTCGGGATTAGTTTTGATCACCTGGGATCCTTTAAAATGCGCCTAAATTTAAATAAATGGGTGTTTTGCATTTCGCCCCCGTCGAAGTGCGTCCGCTGTACACGGCCGGGCGGTCTCGGTCCGGATTTCTTCTTCATCGCCGTTCGCCTCAACGCTTCGGTGGGCTCCGCTTTTTAATATTTGCCTTAAATTAAACACCGCGCATTCGCAACAAAACGCCAGTGGTCCCACTTATCACCAGATGAGTAAGCGCCAATTCTCCGTTGCGCATAGCGCCAGATTGTTCGCCGAGCACAGCTGTTCAGTTTCTGTTAAACTGTGGCAGAGAAGGACTCTGTGGGCAGTATCTTATAACGAGATCAAAAGAATGAAATTGCTATTGCAAAGGGCTGCTACCGTAGAATACTTCATGACAAAGAAAAGCGAACTGAGCTGCTCCATGCGCTTAAGATTTCTTGCAAAGCGATGCCATTTCTGAATAAGATAATGCAAGACGAACTTCGCTACTAAATGTCTTCGGTGCGGCTTTTAACAACGGATCAAGGCGAACCTGAAGTGTTAGGTTCAGTTGAAACTAGCTGTAATTAGGCAATTGCCTTAGCAAGCAGTCGTTTAGAAGCGTCAGTAAGCCCAGCACTTATTCACGCTGCTCGTGGTTTCGACGCAGAAACGACGAGACTAGGTATTTTGGTTCTTAATTCGCAACTATTTACAATGTGTTAAAATGTTGCAATCACCGGTCCTGATATTCTTATCATGGTCGAAAAATGAAAAAAAACACTTTATAATTCGATTAAGAAAAGAAATAAAACGTGTTGGTGCAAAAACAAAATACAAGCACGATCATTTATTTATCATGTAAAACAATGGAGCGAAATACAGATAGTACAGAGGCGTCCGGTCATAAATGGTCCACCATTCACAATGCAAGAAGTTTGTTAAAAGCATCTTTGAAACGGCGTTAGTCTTCAGCGTCGGCTTCTCACGCTCCAGGGACACGTCGTCGCCATTGATGTTGAAATTGTACGCAGTGACGATGTCCGAGGCATCAAAGTGTTTCGCGCACACACGCGTATACTTCGATTCGAAATTAAAACCGCCACTTTCCTGCCGCGGTATGGCCCGCTTCCATTTCTCGCGCTGCTCCTTGTTATTAGGTAAACAGAACAACGACACCTTTTCGGTCGTGCCCTTGTAGCCGGAACGGCACCCAGGCACGCAACACGTGTTCGGCATCGTTGTCCCACCCCGCCACTTCAACCAAACAGCCCAGCACTCGAAAAATAGCGCAGCACATGTACATAACGCACCCGATCACTCAGCTTGCCTCGCACTGCGCGCGCGTTTCGGTACGCGAACGATGCCCTCTGTGGCACAGTGGCGCCGCGTCGCGGCACCTTTGGGCAGCATATGAACCCCCCCCCATAGCGTGACGGCGGAGTTTCGTGACCAGAAAAACATGAAAGGACTCTGGTTCTAGTCAGCGTGCTGCACACACACACGCGCGCACACACACACGCACACACACACGCACGAAAAAACACGCGCACACACACGAACACACGCGCGCACGCACAGACATACACACACACACACACACACACACACACACACACACACACACGAACACACACGCGCACACACACACACACACACACACGCACGCACGACATTAAAGTCGCCACTGTAGGAACCCGCAAAGGGCAGACAAATCAGCGGATCTCTTAGGCACGTAGGGCCCTCTGGGCCGCACTTTTCAGCAACAAGGTAGCCTAGCCGTCTGCGGGATTGTCTTACTGAGCTATGTCTTATGCTCGGCTGCGGTTGTCGGAAGTTCAAATCCCTCCCCCCCCCTTTTTTTTATCTATGATTGTGTATCTGCGTATGACATCCTCCAGTGCACTACATCTGTAGGCTTGGAGTGGCACCTGACAGCGGCGAAACATGACGCGAGTTAGTGGGGCTATACTAATCCAGGTACAACTAAATTAAGAAGGCCCACTAAGCTTGAACAAAGACCCTCCCTCACCAGAACAGGAATTGGCCTCCCTAGTGCAGCATTCGGCCACAACCTCCCCAATGATACCTACAATTAACCAATGGCCCTGAGTCCCAGCAGCTGCGGAGCACCTGTCCAAGGTGGTGGAATACCTGTAACGCAGCAGAGGGTGCTAAGAATCTCTGGGTCCGCACAGTCCGCCAATGGAAACTGACCCTGTCAACCTTTAATTGCCGAACTCTGTCGAGTGAGGCTAGCTTAGCAGTACTGTTCGAGGAACTATCAGACATTGTTTAGGATATCGTCTACCTTAGTGAGATTAGAAGAACTGGTGAGGCTTATATGTTGTTGAATAACAGCCATGTCCTCTGCTATAGAGGTCTCCCTGATAAGACGCAATACAGAGTAGAATTCTTAATCCATAAGGACGTAGCGGGCAACATTGACGAATTGTACAGCATTAATGAGAGGGTAGCCGTAGTCGTAATCAAACTTAATAAAAAGTATAGATTAAAGGTAGCACAAGCCTACGCTCCAACATCCAGCCACGACGATGAGGAAGTAGATCACTTTTATGAAGATGTTGAATTAGCGAAGAGGAAAGTGCAAACTCGGTATCCAGTTGTAATGGGCAACTTCAATGCAAAAGTGGGGAAAAAGCAGGTGGTTGAACAGGTAATTGGCAACTACGGCGTCGATTTTAGAAACGCTAGAGGAGGTACTAGTAGAGTTCGCAGAAAGGAATAAGCTCAGAATAATGAACACCTTTTTCAGGAAGCGCAGCAACAGAAAGTGGACCTGGAAAAGTCCTAATGGTGAAACAAGGAATGAAATTGATTTCATACTTTCTGCCGATTCCAGCATAGTGCAGGGTGTAGAAGGGATATGTAGGATAAAGTGCAGTGATCATAGGTTAGTGGAGGGCTAGGATGCACCTCAATTTGAAGAGAGAAAGAGTAAAATTGGTCAAGAAGAAACAGGTCAACTTAGAGGCAGTAAGTGTAAAAGCAGACAAATTTAGGATGCTACTTGCAAACAAATTTGCAGCCTTAGAACAGAAAGATGATGATGATGATGATGATATAGAGCTAATGAATGAAACCGTAGCAAGGCTGGCTTCACAGGTAGCATCTGAAGTGGGAGGCAAGGCACCAAGGCAACCGGTAGGCAAGCTCTCCCAAATAACAAAGGACCTAATAAAGAAATGACAAAGAATGGAAGTGTCCAACCTGTTGGAATTTCAGCGCTGACACCCGTTATTGCAATCGCACCGCTGGCACGAGTTGTTGCAAATGGGTTGCAAGCCCCAAGGGTAGCGTTGGCCTGGCGGCCTGGGGCACAACTGGAAGCATCCGAAGGTCCGAGCAAAGCATGAGTCGACTGGTAACAAAACAACTTGTTTATTCTAGCATCGCAAAAGAGCGGGCGGTCAGGTCGACCGAAGTGGAGAGACGGGAGGGCACGTAACTCGACAGAAGAAATCGGAGCCTCTCTAGGCGTCCGGGAGCAGCTGCTTTTATACTCTCGGAGTCGAGGGCAAGAAGGAACGCCTCGTCACAGGCGCACGTGACGGCGCCACGGACACGTTGAGACGAGTAGGTGACGCATCCGCCGGGCCGGCGCCGCTCAGACCTCCTCGCTTCAGAGTTGGGGGAGCTCCTCTCCCCGGCTGCCGCGCTTTGACAAGCGTGGGCACCAACATGCACACACACACACGCGCGCACACGAAGACACGTGGCATTGGAACATGCCTGGGCGCGCTTGGCGGGGAGGCGTAGCGGCGGCGCCGAACGGGCCAAAATGTCCGCCGCTTTGAACCACGACCGGCTTTATAAAGCCGGTCGTGCTTTGAACGAAGCCCCGGCGTCCGCTGCATCCGCGCCGGCTATACCGCGCGTCGTAGGAGAAACGTAACAGACCGCCCCGCCGGGGGAAGGAGATCCCGATGGTCAGGGGACTGCATCCGCTGTCCGGAGGGATGTCGCTCGATGATGCTCATAACCGAAGTCGGGCGTCCTTCAGCATTTCTTGAGCGCAGCGCACAGAGAAGGCCTCGTTCTCTCGTTCAGGTTCACACAGGACACTGCAAAGTGACTTCGGGAGAGTTGACATTTTTGTTCTCGTTCCCGGCACGCGTTAGAACTACGCCGAAACTCAACCGCTCAGTCAGCAAGCACGAAACAACCCTCACTAAGCCATGCCAGGCTCTTTCCCCTTTTATACTACTGCCTAGTTCCTTACAGTAGTCTAGCAGCACTCAGAACGCGTCCACAAATTGGAAAATTGCACTAGAAAGCACGTCATCACTTTGAAACACTAAACAAAAGCAATATGTTAAACATCCTGCCTCAGGAAGAAAAACATCAGTAACAAACAACTCTGAGGCTGATTCCTACGTTAGGGGCTTCGACTTAAGCCATCGGCGTTACCGTTGAGACTCCCCTTTTTGTAACGCACCTCAAAGGAATATTGTTGCAAAGCGAGGCTCCAGCGCAGGAGGCGGCCATTTGTGGAAGAGATGGTCTGCAGCCATTGGAGAGGGCAGTGATCCGTCTCGAAGCATGCGAAGCGGAGAACGCAGCGAGCGACCGTACACTAGCTCAGCTGGCGAAAACCCCGTAGCCGCATGCGGCGCGGTCTTTAATGCCAACGTCACCCCAGGCAGACACAGCTCCCAGTCAGTTTGTTGTTCAAGCCACAATGCTCTCAACACGCGCTTCATGACGGAGTGGAGCTTCTCAACGGAATTCGACTGTGGGTGGTACACTGAGCTGTGTAACAGCTTTACCCCGCACCTTTCGAGAAAGGCTGTCGTCAAAGCGCTCGTAAACACCGTGCCCTGATCTGACTGGATTTCCGCAGGAAAACCAACTCGCGCAAATATGGACAGTAGTGCATTGACTATCTCAACTGAGCTGAGTTCTTTAAGCGGCACTGCTTCAGGGAACTTTGTCGCTGGGCAGAGCACAGTCAAAATGTGTCTGTACCCCGCGGCTGTTACCGGCAGAGGTCCCACTGTATCAATAACGAGCCGTCTAAAAGGCTCCGTAATGATAGGTACCAACTTCAACGGCGCCCTCGATTTGTCCCCTGGTTTGCCCACCCGCTGACAGGTGTCACATGTCCTCACAAAGTGGTCTGCGTCCCGAAAACACCCTGGCCAATAGTACTCTTGCAAGAGACGGTCCTTAGTTTTCTTAACTCCTAGGTGTCCGGACCACGAACCCCCATGCGACAAGCGCAACAGATCCTGACGGTAGCATTGAGGCACGATCAGCTGATCGAACTCCACTCCCCTGCGGTCTAGATACTTCCGGTACAGGACCCCACCTCTTTCCACAAAGCGAGCATTTTTCTTGGCGATACCTTCCTTAACAATGCAGCGTATGTTTTCTAGGCTGCCATCCTTTTTTTGTTCGGCTATCAAAGCCGACCGGCTGACTTTTAGCAACCTATTAAGTCCGTCTGACGTAGGCGCGATGAGCAAATCTGCAGATAGCTCTTCTAACTTTCCCGTGTCGGGCATTTCCTATCCAGTATCTGGTGCCTTCAACGCTACAGGCTCAATTTTATTCAGTTCGGGCGTGCTCTGAATATCAGCTTGCTGCGCCTCTGACCCTTTCTCATTGTTCGACAACGTCGGCCCCGCAACTACCGCCTTTGCAGCGAGCTCCCGAACCTTCGATCTGGTTAAGGCCTGAACGCTAGCCTCACCAAACAAAAGCCCCTTCTCGCGCAGGAGGTGATCGGACCTGTTCGAAAATAGGTACGGGTACTGGGGGGGGCAGCATAGATGACACTGCCGCCTCCGTCTCAAGTGCTCCGAAAGGTCCTTCAATAAGCACTTTTGCTACGGGCAGACACACGCTATGAGCTTCCACGGCTTGCTTGATCCATGCGCACTCGCCCGTGAACATATCGGGTTCTACGTAAGAGGGTGTAACTACATCCATCGTAGCTGCGGAATCGCGAAGCACTCGGCACTCTTTCCCGTTCACGAGGCGGTCTCGCATGTAAGGCTCGAGAAGCTTCATGTTCTCGTCAGTGCTGCATAATGACAAAAACACGACTTTTGTTTTTGTTTCTGGACACTGCGCCGAAAAGTGACCCGGCTTCTGGCACGTATAACACACGCGCGCTTGCCTCGTCTCGAACCGCTTTCTGCGTTCGGCTTCTGCTGCCGCCGTCTCCTTACGTTCGGTCGGACTGCTTTCACTCACATCCGCACTACGTGTGTCGCCCCTTGCTCTCATGGGTGTGAACTTCGGCCTCTCAAACTTGGAGCCAAATTCACCCTTTTGACCGTCCTTAGCTCCGCGAGCCCGACGCGTCACAAACTCCTCGGCTAGCTCGGCGGCTTTAGCCACCGTACAAACGTCTGGCCTATCCAAGACCCAGTACCGCACGTTCTCAGGTAACAGACTATAGAACTGTTCCAGCCCGAAACACTGCAGAACTTTCTCGTGGTCACCAAACGCTTTCTCTTCTTTGAGCCACTCCTGCATGTCTGACATAAGCCTGTAGGCAAACTCTGTATATGACTCCCTTTTGCCTTTCTCATTTTCCCGAAACTTCCGACGGAACGCCTCCGCTGACAGCCTGTACTTTTTTAGCAGACTCGATTTCACTTGGTCGAAATCCTCTGCCTCCTCTCTCTTCAAGCGAGCGACTACGTTGGCCGCCTCGCCGGGTAACAAAGTGAGCAAGCGCTGTGGCCACGTTTCCCGAGAGAACCCCTGCTTCTCGCACGTTCGCTCAAAGTTAACCAGGAACAAACCGATGTCCTCTCCAAGCTTAAACGGCCGCATCAGGTCAGTCATTTTGAACAATACCCGATCTCCTGCACCGTGTGCCTGACTTCCATTACGAGCGCGTTCCATCTCTACCTCGAGACGCTTCATTTCCAAAGCGTGGTCGCGCTCTTCTTTTTCTTTCTCTTTTTGTTCTTTTCGTTCGCGCTCCTGTTTCTCTTTTTGCTCTTTAAGTTCGCGCTCCTGTCTTTTTGCCGTCTCCCTCTCCTCAATGGTCTTAAGGCATTCCGACAGCTCGTCATCCTCAGCCTCTAACTCAAGAATAGCCCTCAGCAGTTCTGGTTTTCTGAGTTTGTCTGAGACATCCAGACCCAACTCTCTTGCAAGCTCCAGCAATTTCGGTTTGCGCAACGACTTCAAATCCATGGCTGCTCTGAATGCTGCTTTCTCTACTGCCTACTATTGTCTTGCCGCAAACTAACCCGGCAGCAACGACAACCACAATTACCAGCTCTGTTTCTGACACTAACAAAAGCCTGGCAAAACTCAGAAGAAGAAAGTCCCGCACTCACCAAACCTCGCAGCCAAGAATTCAGCGCAGTCGTTCCGCTGCAGGCAACCAGTCATCACACAGGGCTCGTTGCACTGCTCCCGGATGGTCGTTGTGCTGCTCAGCATACAGTCAACTGCATATCTTCGCTGCTGGCCATCGTTGTCGCGATCTCACCGCTGGCAGACAGTTGTTGGAATTTCAGCGCTGACACCCGTTATTGCAATCGCACCGCTGGCACGAGTTGTTGCAAATGGGTTGCAAGCCCCAAGGGTAGCGTTGGCCTGGCGGCCTGGGGCACAACTGGAAGCATCCGAAGGTCCGAGCAAAGCATGAGTCGACTGGTAACAAAACAACTTATTTATTCTAGCATCGCAAAAGAGCGGGCGGTCAGGTCGACCGAAGTGGAGAGACGGGAGGGCACGTAACTCGACAGAAGAAATCGGAGCCTCTCTAGGCGTCCGGGAGCAGCTGCTTTTATACTCTCGGAGTCGAGGGCAAGAAGGAACGCCTCGTCACAGGCGCACGTGACGGCGCCACGGACACGTTGAGACGAGTAGGTGACGCATCCGCCGGGCCGGCGCCGCTCAGACCTCCTCGCTTCAGAGTTGGGGGAGCTCCTCTCCCCGGCTGCCGCGCTTTGACAAGCGTGGGCACCAACATGCACACACACACACGCGCGCACACGAAGACACGTGGCATTGGAACATGCCTGGGCGCCACGTGCTGGGCGCGCTTGGCGGGGAGGCGTAGCGGCGGCGCCGCCGAACGGGCCAAAATGTCCGCCGCTTTGAACGAAGCCCCGGCGTCCGCTGCATCCGCGCCGGCTATACCGCGCGTCGTAGGGGAAACGTAACAAACCCAAGATAGAATTTGTGGAACTGTCAAAATTGATCAACAAGGCAAAAACAAGTGGTATTCGAAATTATAACGTGAGAAAGACTGAGCAAGCCGTAAAAAATGGTCGTAGCCTGACATCAGTGAGAAGGAAACTTGGCATAGGACAAACCAAGATGTATGCACTGAAAGATATGCAGGGTAATATCATCCGCAGTCTCGAAGGCATAATAAATGCCGCAGAAGAATTCTATGCTATCCTGTGCAGTACCCAGATGACTCAGGAGAACTCCATTCGGAACGATAATGAAGATACAGGAACTACTCCCATAACTAGAGATGAGGTCAGAAGGGCCTTACAAGACATACAAGAGGCATAGGTGGCAGGAGAAGATGGAATCAAAGATGGAGGAGACATAATGCTTGAAAAACTGGTGGCTCTCTATACGGAATGTCTCTCAACTGCAAGGATCCCAGAAAATCTCATGAGCATCTTTGGTTATCAGGTACAATGAGTGGGAAAAAACTTGGCTGGGCGTTACGTATTTGCGGACTGAAAATAATTGCACATAGAATAAAGAGTTAGTGGAATGCATAAGCGCTGATATTAAAGGTTTTGGGAATGGTGCTGAAAATATCCTATTAGGTGACATGAATGCCCAAATACAGGATTTCAATGGCTACACCGACAACAACGGGAAGTCAATGCTAGACCTTTGTGAGCAACATAACCTCGTTATCGGGAATACAGGGCCCAAGTGTGAACGGCAGATCACGTGGGGAAGTGGGAAACCGGCAATCAACCATTGATTTCTGTCAGACGATAGAAGGAATTAATAAGTTGAGATAAATGGTCATTGATGAGGAAGGGTATAGCAGCATAGGGAGTTACCATAAACGCATCATATTGAAAATGGGATATGTAGTCGGGAAAGAGAGCAAGGAGTGCAAAATGGCCAGTACGAATTTGAGCGCTGAACAAATAACAAATATAGTCACTAGAGTCGAGGAAGAACTTGGCAAATGGCCAAATAAAGAGTGGAAATATAGTGAGCTTCTAAGTGTAATAACGACAGAAATACGGAAAGAGAAACAACATATTTGTTGGAAAGGAAAAAAGAAACCGAAAAGCTGGTGAAACAGGGAGATACGGGAAGCGATCGCGGAATGACAGAAAGCATCCCGAGAACACAAGCAGGCAAAGAAGGCGCAGTTGCCGCAGGATGAAGTAGCCAGTAAATGGCAAATATGCCGGGAGAAAAAGTCTATGGTTCAAGTACTGGTGCAAGCAAAGATAGAAGGTGAAAGTAAACGTTGGTTGTCAGAAATACGTGAGAAAAAGAAGGCCGCATTGAGAATATTTTGGAACCACATAAAATTATTAGGCAGGCAGTCAACAACAATACAATAAAATATCCTAGACAAAGATGGAAACAAAGTTTAAGGGAAAGCGGCATTAAATTACATAAAAAAAATAACAGCTGAATCTTTCCAAGGCGATGACGAGGTTGTACTTGAAGAAAAAAGGAGCATGAAAGAGACCCAGGTGGAAAAGGAGCTCGTGCTGACAAATTGAACCTGGAAGAAAGCGGAAGAGAAAATTCCTACACGCACAGCCACAGGGCTAGACGAGGTTCCCGTTAGGCTGATTAATGAACTACATAGGACCAAAAAGTATAAGCAAGCTCTGGTGAAAGTAGTGGAAAAAACTTTAAATTAGATGAATACCAGACAGTTGGCGACAAAGTAGAATGAATTTAATTTATAAAGGTAAGGGGGAGAAAGATAGAATTCACTCGTATAGACCGTTGACTATTACATCGGTAATATACAGGCTAGCAATGCAGGCAATCAAATTAAAGCTACAAGCTTGGGCAGAGAATAATGGCATTTTGGGAGAACTTCAGAATGGCTTCAGAATAGGTAGGCGTTTGGATGATAACTTGTTTGTGCTTACTCAGTGCATTGAAATATCAAAAGTAGAAAGCAGACTGTTATATGTGGCCTTTTTAGACATTACAGGAGCCTATGACAACGTAGACGTGCAACATTTGGTGGGTTATTCTGAAAGGGGAAGGCTTAGGTGACGATTGTCTACAGCTTTTGAGAGAGATTTACCTAGAAAATACCGTTTGCATTGAATGGGAAGGAATGAAAAGCGAGGAGAAAGTTCATGTCAACGAGGGACTGAGACAGGGGTGCGCTCTATCCCCGCTGCTGTTTATGATGTGCATGGTGAGGATGCAGAGGGCGCTAGAAGGAAGTAATATCGGGTTTAATCTCTCATACAAACAGGCGGGTACAGTAGTAAAGCAGCAACTCCCAGGTTTATTTTATGCGGACAACATTGTGTTGCTAGCTAATAAGCAAAGCGGTTTGCAATGTCTGGCTAATATCTGTGGACAGGAAGGCAAGAATTTAGGTTTGAAATTTAGTGTTAGAAAATCAGGTGTTATGGTATTCAGTGAAAACAGTGAACAGGGAGTGACAATATATGGCCTGGAAATACTTCTGGTAAAAGAATATAAATACCTTGCTATATGGATAAACGAAGGCAATAGATATGTGCAAACACAGGAAAAAACAAAAGTAAAGGTGAAGAGAAATGAAGAAGCACTGAGCACTATGGCGATACAATAGGTACGAAGTCCTCCGAGGTATGTGGAAAGGTGTAATGGTTCCAGGACTTGCTTTTGGAAATGCGGTTGTTCGCTCTAAATCAGGCGTACAATCAGGACTTGAAGGGAACCAAAGGTCAGTCGGTTGCCTCGCATTGGGCGCTCACGGGAAGACTACAAATGAAGCTGTGCAGGGTGATATGGGCTGGACTAGTTTTGAAGTGAGGGAAGCTCGCAGTAAAATTGAGTATGAAGAACGGCTGACGAATAAGACAGAAAGTAAATGGGCTGGGAGAGTGTTCAGGTATCTGTACAGGAAAAACATTGATTCACAGTGGAGGAAAAGAACTAGGAAGCTTACCAGCAAGTATGCGGCCTGTAGGGTGGGCAACACAGCAACAAAGAAGGTCAAGTGGAAAGTCAGAGAGGCTGAATTAATCTCATGGGTGGCGGCAGTGGAAAAGAAACCTGCCATGAGTAACTAGTTAAGAGGAAAAACTGAAATCAGGAAAGAAACCGTTTATGATAACTCAAAGGGAAGCCCATTACTTTTCGAAGCGAGATCAGGATGCCTTAGAGCACGCACCTATAAAGCTAGATATAAGAAGGAAGAAGAAGGATGTGCTTGCTGCGGTAAAGCTAGGGAAACTATGAAGCATATTTTATTAGAATGTGAAGACGTCTACCCAGCGGTGAATTTAGGCACCACTGGCCTCCTTGAAGCCATGGGGTCCAGTGAGAGCAGTGGAAAAGTAAAGATGTCCGCAATAGGCATTAGTAAGAGGCGATTAGAGGATTGGTGGAATAAAAGTAAGGAAACGACAAAAAACGAAGATGTACAAAAGCACAGTTCGCAAAGGGGATCAGAAAATTTCGTTGTGGGAGTTCATAGTGCTTTTTTTTTAATTGTTGAACCTACGTAGGACATTAAGCAGTATAATAGCAAGAGCTTGGTGGAGCAACCTACGGCCCCGTTCCAAAGAGGACGCTCATAACCACGACCTACTGTATATATACAGTATATACTGTATATACTTTATACAGTAGGTCGTGCTCATAACATCCATCAATCCTTCCAGCCCCCAAAGCAAAAGCGTGCAAAAGCCCCAGATTTTCTCTCTCACCCCCGCTCCTACTCGCGCCTGCGCACGAATGGCTGGTGATCCCTCAAATGAACGTTTCGTCGTGTGCAGCATGTGTGCTGCAAGTTTGTTGCACTAAAACAGGCGATACCGCTTAATTCGGCTATAAGAGAGCGCGCATGTGTGCAGCGGAAATTATCAAAGGTTATTACATCAACTGGTCATTATGGCAAATTACGATGCGATAACATGTGATACCGTTTCTTTTATTCTGTTAATCTTGTTCATTATTGCAGAAGAAAACCACAAGTATTTTCCGACATTTTGTTCTTTATTTTCGCTTCAGAAATGAGAAATTTTTGGTTTTTCGTACAATGGCTACTTGTTTGGCTAATAATTAAAGAATTGAGGAATTCCTCCATAATTAAAGTTCTTTGGCGATATGTCGGAATTTTTCGGCTACTTTTTCTCCCGAAGACCTGGCAACCTCGCTAATGGAGGCGCAGGCAGCACAGTGTAAACAAAACGAAGCTCTTGCCATGCTTTATGGAAGGTAAGTTGATTTGCTGGTCTGTTTGTCTATGTAAGGTTTGTCCGTAGAACCTAGAATCGCAAACTTGTCCGCATGTCCGTGCAAGCTAGAACCATCAGTTTCGTCTGCGATCGGAATACCTGCTAATAAGGTACTGCTAAACGAGTTACTGCGAAACTGCTTGCAGTTGTGGGGCCGCGTGTTGTACCGTTTAATATTATCTAATTTAAATAACCGTTATCGACGATAGCGGGAACGCGATTCCTTATCATTCCTTTCGAAATGTGACCGTTCGTGACGATAGCGGGAACACGACTTAGCATTTGCGGAGGGCAAAAGGAATCGTTGCAGAACACGGCCTCCGCGCTACTGTTTCTGTCGGATGAGGCATCGCCGCGAGCTGGCACATTGTACACATGTCTGAGATCGTGCCATGTCTCGATACTCTTGGAATGGCTGTAGACGATGCTAGCCACCCACGCGAACGCATCGAAGAACCCGTGCTGCTAGCCCAGGTTCGTGCGCACAATGCAATCCGCGGCGTGCTGCTTGAACGAGAGGCCAGTAATTCACACTGCTGAGCTAATTCCGTTCCTATCGAGCGCTCTTATGTTCCCACGTTCAAACCATATTCATAGGTGCTTGTTTCAGTGTCAAAGGACTCGAAACGAAATGACGTAGAGACTACCCAAAAGAGCGTCACTCCTGGCTAATATCCCTGTCCAGCGGCAGTCAGAAATTTATTTCGGGGGGTTCAGTGCCGACAACTAACACTCCGCCCCCTCCTTTACCTCCCCCCCCCTCTCTCTCTCTCTCTCTCTCTCTCTCTCTCTCTCTATATATATATATATATATATATATATATATATATATATATATATATATATATATATATATGAGGTAAACGAAGACTGGTGAACGTGCTTGCAGTCCCGAGTGGGGAACAGAAGAGAGAAGAGAACGACGCTGAGATCATCAACCAGCCAGCCGCTCTTGCACTCACCTTCGCGACCTAAAGTAAACGGCCCCCATCATCCGTAAGGGTGATAAATGGTCTCCTTCGCGTGTAACAAAGTGGTGGAGGTGCTGGGTAGCGCTCACAACAGAACCGTCACTGCCGCAGCTTCGTTGAAGCCGTCGACTTGCCGGCCTCCCGCGATCAGCCGTGACCATCTTCGACATGCCAGAAGACGTAGCCGCTCCGAGGGCAGCGCCTAGCAGTCTACTGCCATACTACCGAGTTCCACCCACCTTCGGAGGCAAAACGGGAGAAGATGCCGACGATTGGCTCGTCCACTACAAACGAGTGAGCAAGTCCAACGGGTGGGATGCAACAACCACTCAGCTCACCAATGTAGTGTTCTCCCTGACCGATACGGCCCTCGTGTGGTACGAGGACCACGAGGACGCTCTTACGACGTGGAAACATTTTGTGGACGAGTTAAAGGCGTCTTTTGGGGACTCAGTCGCCAAAAAAAAGAAAGCGTTCGGAGCAGACACTGTCGCAACGGGCGCAGCTACCAGGTGAGACATGCACCACATATATCGAAGAAGTGTTAAAGCTGTGCAAGGTGGTCAGTGCTCGCATGTCGGAAGAAGATATTTGCTGAAAGGAGTGGCTGAGGATGTGTACAATTTTCTAATGGAAGGAAAGCCTCAGTTCTGTGTCCGACCCCACTCGGCATTGCAGAACTTTTGAAATGCTCAAGATGCGTCAGGTTGCGCCAAAGTTTGGTCGGTTGGAAAACGTTACGATGGTTGCCAGTGTGGACATGAGCCCTTGCCTTGAGCTTCCTTCGACTATCCAACAGATTGTCCGAGAGGAACTTTCCCGCTGCGAAGAGGTGTTGCATTTAACTGCTGACCACCATGTGTGTACACGTTACCTGAGACTATGACGGCGCCACATTCGGCCCCTTGGCAACCAATGGTTAGTGCAACAGCCGTAGAGTACAGTGCAGCCCTACATTCGAGGATGACAACATGCCCCCCGACTCCGCGCTATGACCAACGTGCTCAAAGCACGCCTTCTCGATGCCCGATGTATCATCGTGACACACGCCACGAACCAACCCACTACACGAGGGAAAATGATAATATCTGGTTCATCGACGAACAGCCAAGATTTCGACCTCTCCCAGTGTGTTACTTCTGCGGTGTCCCAAGTCATGCATAGCGGTTTTGCAACCAGCATATGACCACGTGGTATGGCCAGCGCTCAGAGTTTTCTCAACCCTCCGAACGGCTACACGGTGCCCTGTGGCCAGCGCACGTATCATCTGGCGATGAGTATTGGCCGAGCAGCTCCAGGAATCAGTCCCTGGCATCCGACAGGAGTTTGACATCCCCACTGCAACGTCATGCTCTCCCTTCTCCCTCACCGCTGCGTCGTACCACGTCCCCTTCGTCACTAGCCAGCGCGGCCGATGGAGGTGTGGTCACTGGAGATGTGCTACTGACAGAAATACCTCCTGTAGTGATGCTTAAAAACAGAGTGCGCGTTCTAGTAGATAATGTGCCTGTGATGGTTCTGGTGGACACAGGCGCAACAATTTCGATCATGAATGTCTCTTTTAAACACGTGTTAGGGCAAAAGGTTTTGTTTAAATGGGACGAAGATTCAAAGTTTTGTGGAGTGAGTGGCAAGCCGTTGCGACCTATTGGGGTGTGTAGTGCTGACATGTTTTTGGGAGGCCATGTTGTTACGACAGAGTTTGTAATTATTCCTCGGTCGACCCATGATGCTATTCTCGGCATGGCCTTCTTGCAGGAGTGTGGTGCTACTGTCGACTGCCGCACAGGGAAGGTATTCATAAGTGATAGGATTCCGTCAGGACTCCTGGAGAACCCTGTAGATAGCGAAACTACACTGTGTGTTTGTGGTGATACGGTCATACCTGCATCATCTACCGTTTGTGTTCCCATTGTTGCAGCACTGATTCCGACAGCTTCGTTGCTACTGTAGAACTGATGCACATTAACTGTGTGAAGAAGAATGTGTTGGTGCCTCATTGTGTGGCGTCGATCAAAGGTGGACACACTGGCTTACGGACCATAAACTGTTCTAAGGAGCCCATTATACTACCAAATGGCCTGAAATTAGTCTTCGCCAGGGAACACGCATCCTTATTAGTGGCTGAACTTGCAGATGTTCCGGAAGAGCCTCATGGCCACAGTTCGGAAACGGCCCTTTTGTCAACCGTTAATAAATCGCTCAGCACGAGTGAACGCTGAACATTAGTGGGTGTGCTTTCAAAGCACGTGTCAGTATTTGACTTTGTGCAGAGGGACTAAATACCTCCAATTCCCGCGCCTTGAACACGCCATACCATCAACACGGGTTCGGTAAATCCAATTAGACAAAAGCCATATTGCGTTTCACCATCAGAGCGCCAGATTATCAATGAACAAGTGCACAAAATGAAAAAGGGAGTCGTACAAGAGTCAGCGAGTCCGTGGGCAGCTCCAGTGATTCTTGTTAAAGAAAAAAGATGGATCTTGGAGATTTTGCGTCGACTATTGCCATTTGAATGCTGTAACAAAAAAAGATATGTACCCACTCCCACGTATTGATGACGCAATAGACTGCCTTCATTCCGCCTCTTACTTTTCCTCAGTAGATTTACGATCCGGCTATCGGCTCTTGATGCTGAAATTCTGTCGCCCTCTACAGGAACCTCCGATTCACTGACTCTCGCAGACGAACTTAGCAAGATGATTGCACCTGGTGTTCTTCTGGCACAAACTGCTGACCTCCGCCGTCTCTTGGATACATCGCAACATTTTTCACCTTGACCGCTGCCCTTTAGCCCAGATATTGGCGGTCACGCATTGTATTTGCACCGTAGACACCAATCCGATAGGCCGCCGGCTGTACCGTGTTTCATATGCTGAACGACAAGTGATACGGCGAGAAGTCAAGATGTAGACTAAAGGCGTTATCGAGCCATCTTGCAATTCCTGGGTGTCCGCTGTTGTCCGTGTCAAGAAGGACAGCATTTGGCGCTTTCGTGTGGATTACAGACAACTCAAGAAAGTCACATGCAAGGATGTCTACCCCTTGCCGCATATTGATGATGCCATGGACTGCTTGCCCGGAGCCCGATGGACCTCCGATCAGTCTATTGGCAAATCTTTGTAGATGACATGTACTATGAGAAAACTGCCTTTGTAACACCTGACGGCGTCTACCGATTCAAGGTTATCCCATTCGGTCTTTGTAATGTCTCGGCAACCTTCGAAAGAAGGATGGAATCCTTACTTCGTGGCTGTAAATGGTCCACATGTCTATGTTACGTAGACGATGTCATAATCGTTTCACCAACTTTCACGAGTCATCTAACACGTCTATTGGCTATTCTTGCTGTTTTCCGATGTGCTGGCCTGCGATTGAACTCATCCAAGTGAGTGCCACTTTGGACGTCATCAAATCACCATTATTGGCCATTTTGTCAGTGCCACTGGCATTCAACCTGACCCTAACAAGATTTGCGCTGCCCAGAACTTCCCTGTTCTGTCTACCACCGCAGACGTAAGTAGCTTTCTTAGGCTATGCTTGTATTTGCATTGTTTTGTAAAGAATTCCACCGAAACCGCTCGTTCACTCACTGACTTACTTAAGAAGGACGTTGCTTTCACATGAGGCCTTGCTCAAACCAAAGCCTTCGCCCTCATACGCTTGCTCATGGCATCCCCATTGCTGACTCATTATGATCCCTCTCCACTGAACTTCACATGGATGCCAGTGGCCTTAGAATTGGGGCTGTACTTGTTGAGTGGCAGCGTAATGCAGAGCGCGTAATCACATACGCCAGCCGCCTCCTGTCACCAGCCAAGAGGATTTTTTCAGTTACTGAACGGGAGTGCCTGGTGTTAGTTTGGGCAGTTGCCAAGTTCTGCCCTTACTTGTACGGCTGCAAGTTTTGTGTGGTTACTGGTCACCATGCCTTGTGCTGGCTGTCCTCACTTAAAGACCCCACTGTACGATTGGGTAGGTGGGCACTACGGCTCCAAGAATATTAATTTATATTCATATGGTGTTTTATACAAGTCAGGCCACTAGCACAAGGACACCGACTGCTTCTCCCGTCATGCTGTCGATCGCCCTGAATATGAAGAACGGCAGATTAGGCCAGTTGGTGGTTTTCTATAATGTTTAAAAAACAGCGCTAATAGTGTACACTGGACAACAGGATAGAGGATGGGACACAGACGGCGCCGTGTGTGCACCATCCTCTATTCTGTTGTGTGGTGCGTGTCCTTAGTGCTGTTTTTTTTTAAACATTATGGCCTTGAATATGATGCACATGATACCGACTCTTGCGCCCTGGCCATTTCTGATCTGCACGACATCTGCATTGAGCAACGGCATGATCACTGCTTACATATTCTGATTGATTGTCTCAATTGTGGACATTTGCAGCCCACGCTGTGCATGTTCATGCTCTGCGATGACGTTCTCTACCATTCCAGCTTACGCCCTGAAGGACCAAAATTTTTACTACTTGTACCACGCCATCTCCGGATATCAGTTACTGAGCAGTTGCATAACGCCCTTACTGCAGGCAACCTCGGCGTTTCACTTACTTGTGACCGCGTACGTTGCCGCTTCTGCTGGCCAGGCCTGTGTCGCTATGTGCGCCGCTACGTTGTGGCCTGTGTACTTTATGATTGTCTCAAAAAAACCTGCTGTGCTGCGTGCTGGACACCTTCAACTCATCGATGTGCCCTTGGAACCATTCTTATGCGTCAGTCTTGATCTTTTCGGCCGTTTTCCGACGTCAGAAACTGGCAATAAGTGGGTCGTTGTTGTGACTGATTAGGCGACCTGGTACGCAATCATGCAAGCTTTGCGCACAAGCTGTACAACTGAGGTGGCAGATTTCCTTTTACATGACGCCATCCTCAATCATGGCGCACCACGGCAGCTCCTTGATGATTGCGGCTGCACCTGGTCCCGAGTAGTTGTAGTCAAGGTTTCGACGAAAATTGGTCTGGTCAGGCATTGAAGTGAAAAAGGTTTGCAGTCACTGCTGTTTGACTTGGTCATTGACTGCAAACCTTTTTCACTCCTGAGTAGTTGAAGACCTACTTCCCTCCTGTTCTGTTAAGCACCAGCTTTCCACCGCCTACCACCCGCAGACAAACAGACTGACAGAGCGACTCAATCGCTCACTGACGACGACAGTGATTGGCCACAATATAAAAAAAAAGTAATGTTGTGTTTACAAATAGACGCATTTTTATAACGTATGTCAGTGACCTAGCTGATACATGACAAAATGAACAGTGCTAAAAACGGGGCCAAACAAAAACAAGACAGCGCACTATCGTCTGTCTTCTTGTTTGCAGGCCAGACTTGTTGCAGCCCAGGTAACAGTGGAGATAATCGTTGTTTTCCAGCCACATTTTCTAGTGAGTGGTACGGCCACAGCTGTGTACCGAAGGGGGCAGGCACTATTTTCCAAGCCGCCTATCACTCAGTCGTCCTTTTGGCGTTCAGGGCATGCTGTTAAGCGAACTTTCCTGGCCTTTTCCTATGACTTTTGAGCTGCTGCTGCTGCAGCTGTTTCCTTGTACGCCATGTTGGGCGGGTGGTTCAGTCTGTACGTGCATGGCAGGAGCATGACAGAGAGGATAGGTGACGTTAGAAACTCGGTTGGACTTTTGCACTGCGTCGAATGTGCACAATGCCCTCTAGAGCTTTCTGGGCGTCACCCCAGTACCCTCTTGTACGATGTAATTATCCATGACCCCCCCCCCCCCCTCGCAACAGCATTGCAGAGACTGCAATGCTTTCTACCTACATGCTATCGTCCAGAGGGGAGGTATATAGAACAGTAAAGAGGAGCGGAGACAGGAGGCAAAGAATGGGTAGAAACGACACAGCCACAAAACTCTTGGCACTCTTCGCTCGCAACTTGTACCCCTGTCCTTGATATATTTTGCTATGTACAAATCAGCATTCTGTAGGTCTTTCTTTCCTGTCCTGTTTTTTGGCCTGTTTTCATTCTTGCCAGCATGTACAAACTAGCCTAACTGCAAGCTGTTCTCAAGTCTATTAACATAATGAAGGTCAGAGACATAAGAAAGAAAAAGAAGAAAAAGGAAGGGGGTGCTTATTATGCATTTCCAAGACAAGCAAGTCGTAATATTTTCGGAATGCTTTTCTTCTGCTCAACGTGATTGAGGATTCGGCCAAGTACCAGAAATGAGAAGCTCTTCGACGACACGAAGGCTTGGTGGGGAATGACAATGCTTTGCGCAAGCGCTCGTCCCATATATATCTGTGTGTGGAATATTTAGCGTTGATCCTCCCATACCAGTTGTGGTTGTGTGATCTGGATTGAGGTAGAGGTGCGCCATGAGTGGGGCCACAATATTCTGTGCATGGGAGAGAGGATCGCCCCATGAGAACCCCCTCCCCTCCCTTCGAACCACCACTAGCCCTCGCCTTGCTTTCACATTCAAGCTTTTCCTTTCATCCATGTTACTCTTTCAGATCCCACCGCCTGAAACTTTCTGTTTCGTGGGTAAGGGGAGGAAGGGGTTCTACCAGAAAATTTGGCGGGGGGGGGGGGGGGGTTCGACCCCTCCTGCTGGCTTCACCAATGCCCTGGTCGCACAGAGTATCCTCAATGGGCATCAAATTTCTTCAGTTTAATTGGCTTCCATGTGTAAGCTGTGGAAGGGAGCCAATCCCGACTGAAAGTGCCTTGTGTGACTGGGGTGTTAGTTTACTCAGAGTAGGCAAGCTCATTCTTTATAGATGCTTTTCGCTGAGGAGTGTGCTCTAGAGAAACAAAATGACACTTCTGGTGGCACCCCACATATTGCCTCAGTGAAAGCGCTTGAATACGTAATCATTACCGTGTCTGCCTTGGTTCTGTGCCATTTGCTGTCCTAAATGGAACTGGGTTTTCGCAAATTCCCACTACTTCATTCATGCTGCAATATGTGTAGTGGTGGAGTGAAGACGTGTTCAGTAAATGGCTGCAAAAATAGGGACTGGCATCAAGTTAAGGAATGGAATGAATCTGTGTGTCCAAGTTCATGCATGGACTGCTGCTGCATTTAAGAACTGCCGGCATTGCCGGCCCTTTGTGACGCACCGCTTTTCTCGAAGATAAAAAAATTACCTCATCTTCCGGTGTTGTAATGCTAACCTCCCAGAAAACGACTTCAACCCCGAACGTCGGCGAGAGTGAGTACCGCTCGTTACATTGTGACAAAGGGAGTAGCGCCACTTTCTGGCATAGCAAGTTTCTTGTACGTTATCTATGCACATCCACCTCAACTCGTACGCAAACTTACGGCCACTCTATTGCCCATGTATCAAGATTGCATGAATTGGTGCACTCTTCGTTCAATGCGCAGAAGCGTAGGTTATGCACTACATCGACTGCACACAAATGTTTGAAGCTGAACGTTTCATGGCAATCCACAGAATAAGTGACTGTCATATATAAACTGAATAGTGAAAGACACTGGTCCTAATTTAATTCAGAAACACAGAAAGTTTTGGACAGCTGGGAATACATCTCTAGCCCCATTTCTAGTACAAACACCGTATACAGTGCTTGCACTGTTTGGACAGGGCGCAATGAGCTTGGAAAGTGCTTACATGTCCTCTGAAGCTGTGGCCAGAGCTTTGTGTTGTCTACCCAGTCACCGTCTACATTATCTGCACCGAAACAACGGTTTGCTGAGCCGCACCAGCATCATGCATTGTAAACAAGGAGGCAATGGCGGCAGCTGAGGCAAACAGTGGGCACGTCACCGTGTGGTAAAACATGGTGGTGCTCATGGCATCGCCTTGAGAAGGGTCTATAATGCAATGCGATGATCTTTTTGTTATGAGTCATTGAGTACTAGTGACAGATTGTAATGAGGAGTTGCTATGTCATAGAGCTAGTACGTGAATTTCCTGGTCGAGTCTCCAACTGTGTCCTGCATTTGCCTCAATTTCTCTATTTCTAAACCTTTGTTCTCGATAATTGTATTGATGCCTTAGACCTTTGCGAGCATTGAGGCCAAACTACATGTACACTTGCTGTCGTGCAAAAGCTCGTGCCAGCGTGCCTTGCATTTGCCGTGCCTTCCGAGTAATGGCAGTTTGAACTTACAGGATGCATGCCAGGATGCACCCATTTGGCTCACTTTTTTCTCTTTGTTGTCATTGTTTTGTATATTGTGAAGCAGCCAGTGCACCAATATTTCTCCGGAGAAGATATCTGTGCTCATGCCGCGCTTTGATGTGTACAATCTATGCTGCACCTTTTGTGCATGTTTGAGGCGCATGGGTGTGAGCTTTCGTGCTCGGGTGTCAATACGTGTAGTTAGGCTTTTAGTCTCACTTAAAACAAAAATCAAAGTGAGCAAATGATGGAGATTGAATTTCAATAAGCAGTCCTATCTAATGCAGTTCAGATCACTTTGTCACACAGTTCACATGGCTAGGTTCATGGCTTTATGGGGGTATCCGGTACATGAACAAAAAATCACCTCTATGAGATGTCCTGTTGTAAGAATGCTGAAAGATCCGAATGTGGTACAACAGCAAGTCACAAAATTAACTCTTGATTGGGTGAGCCTGTGCCCACAAAAGCAAGTTACAAACGGGCATAATGATAGTGACAAGCCCATCCGTCGATCATCGAAATGTAACTTGCGGGTCAAGCACTTCAGCTATTTATGCATGACTCGTTAAATGTTCCCATGTAATTGTTAGCGTTTGCATGCCTTCAAGATTGTACAGCATTATTCACATCATTCATGCAATCTGATTCTGATGTAAACAGGGGTCACTGACAACACAGACAGCAGATAGAATTTACAGTAATTGATAACGTTCTGATATATGCAGGTGCACCCCATGCTGCGCAATAACTTTAATAGTTGTGAACAAGTGAAAGGGCGGTCACCAGAAAATGATAAACAAGTTCATGTGTCAATATTTTTATGGTGCTGCACAATGCTTTTTGAAACCATAGAGTCTGCTTTTTTTTTTTTTTTTTTTTTGAGCTCGCACTGCTGCTTGCAGATGGAACATTTTTCTCCTGTGCCTGAAGGAGTTTGTGTTTTTGAACTCACATCGTTGTCTTGGGTTGTTGGGAAAACAATTGTGATAGGAAGCACGCAAGTCGTCCCGTTTTCATGACCCCTTTATACAGTCCATGTGCAGAATAGATGGTCCCATTGCCACTAGCATGTCGTATGGTAGCAGGACTGTTCATACTGCGCAGGCTGTGAATCATGTTGCATCGGGACTAGGAGTGGCTTCCCTTCAGCCAAAGTGCGCCATTGTGTGCATTCTTGCCCCAGAAAATGGTCAGAAGAAAGCATATCAGATAATCCCCCCCCTTCAGTGACACATTGACCAGTTGATGCACGGCACTACCTCACATTCCTGCACCAATGTTGAATAGCACACCTTTCTTTACAGTTTTACCCATGGTGGCATGTTTTCTGCATTTGTGCAGAACCATGACCTCTTTTCTTTTTCCCAATACCTATCTGTTGTTGGGTGTGTGCTTGGCTTTGAATGTGGAGCTTTATGGCGCTGTCAATAAACAAAGTGTTATTTATCTCAGCGGTGCAGGCAAAAAATAGAGATGGAGGACATATTGTTTATTGACTGTGCCATAAAGCTCCACGTTCCACTTTGTTGTTTTCTTGGTGCCCACAGATGCGTGTGTTTTTTTATCTTTTCTCTAGTCCTTTGAACTTCTGTTGTATATTAAACCTGTAGTAGTGTGCAAAACCTTCCACTTGGCTAAGGTCCCCATCTGTCATTGAAATTTCTCATACCAGCGCATACTACATATTTTCACTACTGATTCATATTACGGTTTCCTTGTGATACATTCTTGGAATTTTGCAAATACTGTGAGAATGAATTATGATGGCATTACGTGTTCGAGAGACTATTTCCAAAACTGTAGCAGTCTGGCATAATGCAGTACCAACATTCTGAGCAATTTAACTTACAGGACCGAGATTCGAACTATATCATTTTGTTCACTACTGTAGATAGAGTTAAATTTGTGGAAAGGTGGCACCTTGTCTTATACTGTAGCAGCATTTGGCACAACTTCAGTTGTTGTCTGACCACTATTGGACAAGGGAAAAAAAAGAAAGTATCTGTTTTTGTTCCCGTTATCAATTTCGCAAACATGCATTACTACTGTCTCTGGGTGCCAAGTTAGCAGGTCGTATGTGATTAGGGGCCATCCCCATACAAGAATCCTGACAGAATGAGTGTATGGATCTAATAAGGTGCGTTCTGTAGGTAACGAACGAAGAATTATTCTTTTCAATTTTATTCACCTCAAAGCCAGTGGTCAGCCTATATTCTGCATCGACCTATGTTTCGGTTCTCACAGTACATTTATATGCCTAGAGCAGGGTATGAAATCGACACTCCTGTTGATACAGTGAGAGCGTGCACCTTCCTGGAAGTACAGTAGTTCTTTTTCTCTTCGTGTGCCCAGGTGCAGAATGGAAGCCGACTCCCTCATGGATTCGTGAGCCTCTGGGGTGGTGTGGCCCAGACATTGGCTGCTTCCGTTATACTTGGTCTTTATCTTTTGACCATCTCATCGCTGTGGCAGCTCATTACGAAGCAGTGGGAGCATGCAATTCATTCATTCATTCATTCATTCATTCATTCATTCATTCATTCATTCATTCATTCATTCATTCATTCATTCATACTGGTACCCGTTGTGGTAACTCATTGGCTACAGTGTTGTGTTGCTGTGCATGCGTACATGGGTCTGATCCCAGTGGTGGCATCGGCAGTCCGAGGGAGGCAGAATGCAAAAATGCTCGTGTACCATGCATTACGTGCCTGTTGAAAAACTCTCAGGTAATAAAAATTGAACCGGAGCGTGTTACTATTGCATGCCTCATAACCAACTATGCAGTTTCGGAATGTAAAGGGACACTTAAGTGAAGCAGTAAATTAGTTTAGAGTGATAAAGTGTATTTTGAAAACTCTTATTTTCATTACATGCATGATAATTGGTTGACGTCAGAAGAGAACATAAAGGTCGGAGCTCCATCTTTTGAATTTCATGCTGATACCTCAGCACCAGTATAGCAATGTAATGTCACGAATTTGAAAGCATTTTTTCATATTTGGACAGTAAACGTTCCCAAAGCTGGCCATGTTCAATATTTGCTTCTTTAGAACATGCTATAGCCCATATTTATTTATAAATAATCAAATAAGTGCTAGTAAATGCCGTCAAAATCGATGTTGTCATAGCGATTTGGTGCCAAAACTTTAAGGCAGTGTCAACACCTATCTTTCTTGTTTCAGTGTTTTCTGGTTTACCAAGCATCTTGCCACGGTAACGTAATGTTAGCATGAAATTACAAATAGAGCCTGTTTTTCATGTTTAGCAGTGATAGCCGATTTTCTGCCTGGATTTTGAAATTACTTGTCGAAGTCAGTTGTCCCTATGATTGCTTATTGCTGTGGTAATCTTATCCAGAGCTTGCAGCCAGGTGGGGGAACAACATCCACTTTTGCTGTTGACACAAAGATTGTGTTTCAGTGACCCCCAAAAAAGGTATGCAAAACTGGTTTTAAACAAAATATACCGTATTTACTTGAGTATTTTGTGCACCCCTCAATTATCACCCTGGATTTTGAAAAGCTCCAGCAGAACCCATCTCACAAGGAATGTCAATGGGACTGCGATTGGCATCGAAGCAATGTATCAACGAACTGTATTGCAACTGCTGAAGCGTGTTGTGCATGAGGTGTGTATGCAGCCTGGAGGCTCTCTCTCACTTCTCTCGGGACACTCTGCATCATCTAGCGCCACAGCAGCGAAGTCTCCATGCGGTAGCATGTGTGCTCAGAGAAGGTTGATTTAATATTTATGGCACAAGTTCGACACTGCCTACCAGTGGAGAAATTTTAATAATTTTTTTCTCTTTGAAGAGCAACACATACACGGTGACAGAAGTTGGTGTAAAAGAGGCTCATTTAAGAGCGGCACGTACCCTGTTACACATAGCTAATCGCACTAGCCAGCGTGGAAGATGTTCATTGAAGAGTGGCACATATGTTGAGACACATACCCAGTGACCCAAATTCACATTAAAGGGGTGGCACATGTCTAGGTTCATATGTGCAGTGATCCAAGTTGGCTCTTTTATGACCTCTGTTCATGGAAAAGCCAACTTCCATTGACACATATCCACTGCCACATGTTGGTGCAAAGCAGGTTAACTGATGAGTGGCACATGGTGTCACGCACCCGTGACCTGTGACCAAAGTTGGGCCGACGAACCAGGTTCCCTCATAACAGCATGCGCTAACCATTAGACCATGGACTATGCAGTGACCCAAGTGGTGGTAAAACTGTTAGAGACATCGACAGACAGGCATAAAGCTCCTGAAAAGTATGTGTAGTTCCCTAATAATGCTAATCACATTAAAAGCTTTTACTTGCACTCCCTGACCTACCCTGCAGCAGGCTGTCAGTGCGCGTGGACAGGGTGGGCTTGGGGAGATTGGCATGGCTGTGACGTCGCCCGTGGTTGCTATGCCAGCACTGCATTTGCTATAGCTGAAGGCATGAAGTGGGGAAGAGTCACTTGTCAAAGTGAAGCCATACAGAAAAATCAAGCGATGCGCACTTTTTTTTGTTATCTCCATTTTCTGTATTGGAGGTGAGAGGATGCAGAACTTCACTATGTGGACAAATCATCAACAGCAGTGGTGGAGCAGCCTGTGCAGCCATTGTTGATTATGGTGTGGGGTGTGCTTTAGGGTCAGTCGTGCTTTAATTGACGCAGCTTCAACGAATGCTCCTTTGATGGGGTACTATAACTACATGGCCAAGTTTAAACTTTGTCTAATGCACTTTGCCGAGGAAAACGGGAACCGTGCTGCTGCCAAGAAGTTCAAAATCACTGAGAACCACATGTGCTACTGGTGAAAACAGAAGGCTCAGATCACTGATGCAAGACTGGGAAGAAAAGCATTTCGGAGACCCAAGCAAGGAAAGTTTCTCGCTGTTGAAGAGGGACCCATCAAACATTTTCTAAAAGATAGATCCTGCAGTCACACTGTGTCATGCGAGTTGCTGCAATTTCAGGCAAAGAAAATTGTGCACGAAAAAGGCATCCCTGCTTCATTGTTCAAAGCAAGGAGAAGGTGGGTGACATGCTTCATGAGAATTCATCACCTGTTTGAGATGGACTACCCTCTGTCACTGTTTGCCCAATGACTACAAAGAAAAGGTGGTTGCTTTTCACCGTTTCATGATTGGACTGCACAAGGTCGACAACTTTGCAATGTCACAGGTCGGGAATGTCAATGAATTACTGTTGACATATTTGACATGCCACCTAGCACCACGGTGTGAAATATGCTTCCTCTACCTCTGTAAAAACAGTGGGCTGTGGGGAGACTGTGTTCAGGTGTAATGCTTGTGGTGATTGCTGACGGGTGCAAATTCCTGCCCTTCGCCATTTTCAAGTGGGAGACATTGCCAAAGGCAAATATTCAAGGATATAGTATTCATGTCCGTGTTCGCTGAAATGGATGGATGAATGAAACATTAATGCTTAACTGAGTTGACATTCTCTGGGAAAGATGACCAGGTGCTGTGCTGTGACTGCAGCAGGGTGCCTAGTTGGTGTTTCTCAGCTACAAGGGCCATTTTGCCAACAGTGTGAAAGAAAACCTGTCAGACATTAAGACAAGCTTGGCTGTTATTCTTGGTGGCCTAACATATGTCCAGCAGTGTATGGCTCATTGAACAAGCCTCTTAATGACTATGTATGTAAACTGTCTGTGGAATGGATGGCCAGCCGAGAACATGGTCTCACTCCTACGGGGAGGATAAAGAGGCCTTCTCTGGAAACAGTCTGACTGGGTACTACCAGTGCAGGGCGTGGTATCGCCCAACATTGTAATCCACAGCTTCGAGAAGACCACTAGGGTTGAGGATTGGGCGAGTTGGTATTGCATTCTAAAACTGGTACAGCGCAATAAGGAAAGGAAAAGAAACAAGCCACACTGTTCCTTCTTCTGGCCGGCTTGGCTTGTTTCTTTCTTTCCTTGTTGCGCTGTACCAGTTCAAGAAGACAATAATAATATTTGGGGTTTTACGTGCCAAAACCACTTTCTGATTATGAGGCACGCCGTAGTGGAGGACTCCGGAAATTTTGACCACCTGGGGTTCTTTAACGTGCACCTAAATCTAAGCACACGGGTGTTTTCGCATTTCGCCCCCATCGAAATGTGGCCGCCGTGGCCTTCAAGAAGACAGTGCTGTTGAATGCGCTCAACAAAATGGAAGACAACACCACTTGGGATGACCGTGCAAAATTGGCAGCAACAATGACGGCTCAGAGTTGGATTGCTTTGGCAGACTAAACAGAGAGGTTCTATGCGAAATAAAGACCTTTAATTTGGGGTGTGAAATCTGCTAGTCTCTTTTAGGTAGGTCCCGCACTAACTTACCATTGTATTGTTACGACCGGAACACGGCTGAAATTTCTAAGCACGGTTTATTGGCACTTATCATCAGTCGATCGTCTCAGCAGAGCTGCCTCGTGGAAGTCGGCAGGTTAACACTGTTTTGCTCAGTCAAGTAGAAAATGTAGCAAAGTTCTTCCTTCACAACTCCACACCTTCACAAATTCTACTGCATATATGAAAATTTAGCTTAATCAAGCTTGTCCTTAGGGGAATGCACAGCAATGTTGGTTACACATGCTGTTGGCACAAAATTGGTACGGAACTGACTTGAAACCCATGTCATATTCAGAATTTGTTTGAAGTGGATAAGTCATGCAAACTCACCGAATACAGTTTGTAAATTCCAAATTGTGCCATTAAGTAATTAGTTAAATAGCTAATGGGTGCAACTTTCGTATTTATTCGATTATGCATTCCGATAACCCGTGCAAGTAATGTCTGCCTGTTCGAGTGATCTAACTTCAGGATGAATTGTCCTATCGTGCACAGGTGAATTTTTTTTTAATTGTTAGTTTTAAAAAAGCTCTAGGTGTACTTTCACTGCTGTAGAACCTTGTTCATATGTCTTGATAGAACACATTAACGAAAAAAATGTACTACCCAAAGTCATTAAAACCTTAACAAATTCAACTGCAGTTGAAATCTACAGGAAGCGTTGCGCATTCATTGTAGTTTGAGGCACCGAGCTGTTCGGGTCTGAGGCACCTGAGACTTGCGTTGTTGCTTTTGCGGCTTGAACGTGTTTGCGTTTGCACTCCTCGAATTCGGGTCAGCAGCTTTTCTGGGCAGGCATTTGGCAGGAAGTTTTCGTGTGCCCCCTAGTGAGAATCAGTTGCCTCATGAGACATCAAACTGGTGAGACACAAGTGACCGAAGACGCGCTTTTTTGTTTTCCTTTTGCATACCGTTTTAAACTCAAATGGAATCGAGCTGGTGGGCAGTGCTGGAATACAATGCTGCCAGAACAAAACATGATGCTCATTTCAAGCCGGCTGCAGCAAGGAATGGCAGTGCGTTTGTGTTACTGCCTATTAAAAGTATGCAGTATGCTTCTAGCAGCACTGCGCCGCGTTTGCTGTGAAACGGATAGGTGAAGATGCTTATCGCATTAGTGTTATCGCAATAGGGTTATCATGTTAAGTGCAACTGTTTGGGTCATTTTGTGTGTTTGTGATTGGGAGCATTAGCACCGAAAAAATCATATGGAAAGGGATCATATCAACAATGTTCTACTATTTTTGGTGGCCAGCCAATAAGCAGTGTTCAGCCTATTTTCACTGCTGCCTTCCCCTGCTGGAAGGCCATCATCGATTATGAAACAATTGAATAAGTTTTGTCTCATCATCATGCTGCTGCTGTTGAAAGCTTAATAAGTGGCTTGTGATGCGGGTGTTCTACCTCTACGCCACCGCTGCACCCAGCGGTGGCGTAGAGGTAGAACACCCGCCTCACGTGCAAAAGGTCCGTGGTTCGAATCCCAGTGCCATGCAATTTTCCACTGGATAAAAAAAAAAAAAAAAAATCCGCGTGTTGATAAAATTGCATAAACAGGCCTGGAGTGTGGCCTGATCCTGGTGACCAGAACCAGTAATGCACTCTCTCACCAGAGCAGGATTGGCCACCCTGGTGCAGTACTTGGCCACAACCTCCTGTATGAACACAACAATCAAACCGCGGCCCTCAGTCCCCAGCAGCTGCGAAGCAACTGACCACGGCGGCGGTCAGACCTGTGACGCTGCAGAGGGTGCTAAGAATCCCTGGCTCCGGACAGGCCGCCATTGGAATATGAACCTGGCAACGTTTAACACTAGAACGTTGTCTAGTGAGGCGAGTCTAGCAGTGAGTGCTATTGGAGGAATTGGAGGGAAGTAAATGAGATATAATAGGGCTCAGTGAAGTTAAAAGGCCAAAAGGAGCATATACAGTGCTAAAATCGGGCACGTCCTGTGCTACCGGGGCTTAGCGGAGAGGCGAGAACTAGGAGTCGGATTCCTGATTAATAAGAACATAGCTGGTAACATACAGGAAATCTATAGCAGTAACGAGAGGGTGGCAGGTCTTGTTGTGCAACTTAATAAGAGGTGCAAAATGAAGGTTATACAGGTCTACGCCCCTACATCCAGTCATGATGACCAGGAAGTCGAAAGCTTCTATGAAGACGTGGAATCGGCGATGGGTAAAGTCAAAACAAAATACACTATACTGATGGGCGACTTCAAAGCCAAGGCAGGCAAGAAGCAGGATGGAGACAACGCAGTGGGGGAATATGGCATAGGCACTAGGAATAGCAGGGGAGAGTTATTAGTAGAGATTGTGGAACAGAATAATATGCGGATAATGAATACCTTCTTCCGCAAGCGAGATAGCTGAAAGTGGACGTGGAGGAGCCTGAACGGCGAGACTAGAAATGAAATAGACTTCATACTCTGCGCTAACCCTGGCATCATATGAGATGTGGACCTGCTCAGCAAGGTGCGCTGCAGTGACCATAGGATGGTAACAACTTGAATTAGCCTAGACTTGAGGAGGGAACGGAAGCAGCTGGTACATAAGAAGTTGATCAATGAGTTCGCGGTAAGAGGCAAAATAGAGGAATTCCCGATCAAGCTACAGAACAGATATTCAGCTTTAACTCAGGAAGAGGACCTTAGTGTTGAAACAATGAACGACAATATTATGGGCATCATTAAGGAGTGTGCAATAGAAGACGGTGGTAACTCCGTTAGGCAGGATACCAGTAAGCTATCACAGGAGACGAAAGATCTGATCAAGAAACGCCAATGTATGAAAGCCTCTAACCCTACAGCTAAAATAGAACTGGCAGAACTTCCGAAGTTAATCAACAAGCGTAAGACAGCTGACATAGGGACGTATAGTATGGATAGAATTGAACATGCTCTCAGGAACGGAGGAAGCTTAAAAGCAGTGAAGAAGAAACTAGGAATTGGCAAGAATCAGATGTATACGTTAAGAGACAAAGCCGGCAATATCATTACTAATATGGATGAGATAGTTCAAGTGGCTGAGGAGTTCTATAAAGATTTATACAGTACCAGTGGCACCCACGACGATAATGGAAGAGAGAATAGTCTAGAGGAATTCGAAATCCCACAGGTAACGCCGGAAGAAGTAAAGAAAGCCTTGGGAGCTATGCAGAGGGGGAAAGCAGCTGGGGAGGATCAGGTAACAGCAGATTTATTGAAGGATTGTGGGCAGATTGTTCTAGAGAAACTGGTCACCCTGTATACGCAATGCCTCATGACCTCGAGCGTACCGGCATCTTGGAGGAATGCTAACATAATCCTTATCCATAAGAAAGGGGACGCCAAAGACTTTAAAAATGATATACCGATCAGCTTACTGTCCGTTGCCTACAAAGTATTTACTGAGGTAATCGCAAATAGAATCAGGAACACCTTAGACTTCTGTCAACCAAAGGACCAGGAAGGATTCCGTGAAGGCTACTCAAATATAGACCATATTCACACTATCAATCAGGTGATAGAGAAATGTGCGGAATATAACTAACCCTTATATATAGCTTTCATTGATTACGAGAAAGCGTTTGATTCTGTCGAAACCTCAGCAGTCATGGAGGCATTGCGGAATCAGGGTGTAGACGATCCGTATGTAAAAATACTGAAAGATATCTATAGCGGCTCCACAGCCATCGTAGTCCTCCATAAAGAAAGCAACAAAATCCCTATGAAGAAAGGCGTCAGGCAGGGAGATACAATCTCTGCAATGCTATTCACAGCGTGTTTACAGGAGGTATTCAGAGACCTGGATTGGGAAGAATTGGGGATAAGAGTTAATGGAGAATACCTTAGTAACTTGCGATTCGCTGATGATATTGCCTTGCTTAGTAACTCAGGGGACCAACTGCAATACATGCTCACTGACCTGGAGAGGCAAAGCCAAAGGGTGGGTCTAAAAATTAATCTGCAGAAAACTAAGGTAATGTTTAACAGTCTCGGAAGAGAACAGCAGTTTACAATAGGTAGTGAGGCACTGGAAGTGGTAAGGGAATACATCTACTTAGGACAGGTAGTGACTGCGGATCCGGATCATGAGACTGAAATAATCAGAAGAATAAGAATGGGCTGGGGTGCGTTTGGCAGTCATTCTGAGATCATGAACAGCAGGTTGCCATTATCCCTCAAGAGAAAAGTTTATAACAGCTGTGTCTTACCAGTACTCACGTACGGGGCAGAAACCTGGAGGCTTACGAAAAGGGTTCTACTTAAATTGAGGACGACTCAACGAGCTATGGAAAGAAGAATGATAGGTGTAACGTTAGTGGATAAGAAAAGAGCAGATTGGGAGAGGGAACAAACGCAACTTAATAATATCTTAGTTGAAATCAAGAAAAAGAAATGGGGGCATGGGCAGGACACGTAATGAGGAGGGAAGATGACCAATGGTCATTAAGAGTTACGGAATTGATCCCAAGGGAAGGGAAGCATAGCAGACGGCGGCAGAAAGCTAGGTGGGCGGACGAGATTAAGAAGTTTGCAGGGATAACATGGCCACAATTAGTACATGACCGGGGTAGTTGGAGAAGTATGGGAGAGGCCTTTGCCCTGCAGTGGGCATAACCAGGCTGATGATGATGATGATGTCACACTGGGCATTTTAATTTCATTACATTTGAATCATATTCAGTGCAACGAGTGCCATTCGACCCGTGGTGTTGCTACACAGAAAAAAACTAATGTCATTTGGTCAAGATATCAGTGGCAATCGTGAAAAACATGGTGAGAAAAGTAAAACAAGGTATGTATAAAATGTCTGAAAAGGTCAATCTATTTATTTTAACATAAATATGGGCATTACTTCACTGAAATAACAGGCATAAAAACTCCTAATTACACAATGTGTGGCCAATATAAGCCAAAGCAAAGCTTAGTCTCCTTTGTAGCCATAGCCAATAAATTGACTGACATGGCAGTGCTGATCAATGGCACTCGGTTGCAGTAGATGAAATGGCTAGTTGTGTGCTTAGCATTGCAAGCAAAGCATACTAATCAGAGGAAGAAGCTCGGATCATCGGATAGATGCACATGCCATTTGAGGTGCCGAAAACACCATGCATACAGGCGCTCGATTGTTTACCGTATGGCCGTCTAGTAAATCAACGGCTGCCAGATGCGTCTGCGTCTGTTTATCAATATCATGTACCACCATGGGGGAAGCACATTACTGGCGTTAATCATACAGCCAACACCTGCATCACTGCCTTGACGTGTTTTAAGCAGCTGCACACCCTGCCAGATGCTATGTTTGTTTGTATGCGGAATATTTGGGAGCACGGCAATCACGGCACGCAAGCGGGCATGTGATATGGTATATTTGTTTTTATGTTGTAGGCATGTACAGTAAGCAGAAAAGCACTAATACCTAGTAAATACAAAGTCCTTAATCAGACGTTTTGCAAATCATTCTACAACTTTCTAATTGGAATTTCTTGCCTAACTCCGTTGCATCAGAAGTTGGTTAATTAATATTGACTGATTATGCAAGTAAGCAGATACAAAAAATAGTTCATTATGGGTAGTAGGTGCAAACACACACAAGAAACAAGTAAGGAGGCACACAAGATTTTTGTTTCTTGTGTGTGTTCGCGCCTACTACCCATAATGAATTGTGACCGACTCGCCCAACAAGACGTCCTTTTGAACAAAAAATAGTGTTACTTGATACAATAGTCAGCAACAAGCATTTGGTCGCATCATCTTATAGAGTATCGACATATTCTTAAACTCTGGCTAAAGTTAGCTGGGACACCCTGTATACTGTATATAAACATTGAATTCTACTGGTACTAATATGAGGCAGAAACTTGAGGGTACCAAAGAGGCATGAGGAAAAGTTAGTTAAAGACTGCACAATGAGTGATGGAACGAAAAGTGTTAAGAGACAAGAATATAGCAGCGTGGATTAAAGAGGAAGTGGCAGTAGCTGATATTTCATTTCAGACAACGAAGTCTCGGATGCAAGGGCAAAAGGCAGATGTGATCTGCCCGATGAGACCCCAGCACCCGAATGCACGTACTTGTAGCATATAGCCATGGAAACAAGAACATCATATACTGCCGTTATATATATAGAACACAGTTTTATACAAAGTAAACAAACGGAACAAGGTGCATACCTTTGCAATCATAGAGGAAAATTCGTACACGCAACGAAACACCAGGAACTTAAAATTTCTGTATACACAACCTATTATTCATTAGGACAGGAAAGGAGGTAAGCTTTAGCATTCTTTTTCAAAGAGTTCAGGGACACACATTTCTTAATCATTTCTATGGCCTGTGTATGTCTTTTGAGAAGACTGGGAATCAAGTATGAAGGCCTTTTGGTTCCATAGTTGGTCCACACATGTGGAATTCTGTATTGGTCGTGCCTTAATTTATAAGGCACATTACTACTAAAGTGCAATTAAAGATATCTAGAAGGATGGAGCTTGATTTCGTCAAAGATGTAATAGAGCAATTTCAACTCATATGTAATTTGTTCATTTTTACAATGGTGTATTCTAAAAAGTGCGAACCTGTGTGTTCATTCATTCATTCAAATAACTTTATTGAGTGCCCTACAGTATTGTTGTATGAAAGATTTTCGACATATTGTATTGCTTTTTTCTGTACAGATTAGTTTGGTTGTAGGCGCAAATCAGCATACAATAGTGAAGATGTGAATGAATTAGGGTGTAGTATAACTGTCACTTCAGCTATTTGGGAACAAGGTTTTTAATTTTGTACAATTCACAGAGGGACCTTGATATAATACGTTGTAACAATATGTTGGCATGAATTTTGTTAACATGCTGGGACCAACTCAAGTGTTCTTCAAAAAGGATATTGTAGTTGACATTAAGAGGAAGAAATGGAGCTGGGCAGGCCATTAACGCATTGGGCAGGTGATCGGTGGCCAATTCGAATTACAGAATGAGCGTCAACAGAATGGAAGCACAGTCAAGGAAAGCAGAAAATTTGGTGGGATGGTGAAATTGCAAATTTGCAGGCACAACTTGGAGTCGGCTAGCACAAGACAAGGGTAATCGGAGGTCAGGGCAAGAGGCCTTTTTTCCTCCAGGGGACATAAAAATGAGTGATTACAATGACATTATATTGTCAAAGCAGTCTTGGCAAAGCTGTAGGGATGGTAATTTTCCAGTTTTCTTATTAACAGTTTTTAGATGGCACATAAGCGAATAGTGTAGGCACCTGGTAGTTAGTGGAAATAACACGAATGCCAGAGCCTCTGGGATTTTCAGACTGTCGTTGGTGCCACCTTATCCCGGAGGTCATGCCCAGGTTCCATGCTGGTTATGAGCGCTCCATTTTCTGCTCACTTAATCTCCTTTGCTAATGACTGAACCAGTCAACACGCTTTATTGTTTCTTTTTAGTGTCCATTTAAAGTGTTTCAGTGCTCCCTTCCCCCAGCATAGAGTAGCCAACCAGATGCCTTTCTGGTTAACATCTCTTTCATTTCACTCTCTCAAGGCAAACTTGTTCGGCGAGTGGTCCAAGGCAAACTTGTTTTAGGGAGTGGTCCAGATAGTAGACACATTTAGTTGGCCTTAATTTTTGCGACATGCTGTTTTCACAAGAAATAAATGCATTATCGTGCCTCTTGACATCTACTTGTCTTTCTCACTTGGCACCGAGGAAATAAGGGACAGAAGGATTTTGCATGCCATCCTAATTTATTGCTCAGGGCCGGTGTTTCTTTGTTCCGTACTCTCTTTTATATGTAGCATATAACTAGGGTTGTGCGAATAGTGATTATTGAGACTGAATCGAATATGAATCAAATAGGCCGAGAAACAAATAGTATATCAAATACTTTCGAGTAGTTTTCAAATGAGAAAGAACTTTTATTGCAATTAATATAAAACGATGTGTTGCATCCCAGTATTTTCAAATTTAGGAAGCTTCTGTCATTACACAGTACATTATGACATTGTTTATTAAAAGCACAAATGGAGCATTAGAAGAGAACAAGTAGTTTCTTCACATGTACAGGGCTCTTCAGAGAGTGCAAATGTTTGCTATACAGCCTCTAAAGTAGGGCTACCTAAGTGATGTAGCGTGTTCCACTGTGCAAGTTCTCATGTTTTATATCTATACTATGCCTGTGGGGGGTGAAAATTTGCATACCTTTGCTCCAATTTTATGTTTGAGTGCAGTCTACATGTGGAAATATTTGAAAAATATTATAAAAATGTTTGCATTTACGAATGTTGACTATTTGATTCGAAGACTGAATCGAATATTCGATTCAATTCATTATTTGCTAGTTTTGAATATTTGCACACCCCTATATATAAAGCTATGAAGACTGGGGAGACTTCTTTCACTGCTTGCATCTGCTACCAAAAAATAGTGCACCACAAACGAAAGAAAGACATTGGCATACATCAGTTATTGTGAAGTAACATTAAGGCTTGCATTTTTGTGTCGCTAATTATGATGTAAACATTACATGGAAGCCATTGCAGATCTGAACCTACTTACTACTGAACAAACGGAATGGCATGTTTCTGCGACCAGCAGCCACATCGAGCACAGATTGTACTCGTGACCAAAACATAGTGTATTGTTTATGGGAAGCACAAAGGTGGACAAAGAATGTATAATTTGACATAACCCTATGTACACTTGTTCGAAGATACGAATTAGTGTTTAGGCGCTTCAATTAGTAATGAAGCTTCCCTCCTGCATCTCTCTTGCTGACCATGGCTGCCTGCTGCTGCTGCTCGTGTGTTGTCGCTGAATAGCTCATGTTTGGCTGTGCAATGGTGGCGCCATCTAGGAGCGATGGCTCGCACTATGCCCGCAGCAGTGCAAGGTTGAGGGGGGCAAGCCGGCCTGCGCATGCGGGTTGTTGTCCGCTGTTGTAGAGGGCGAGGGGACTGCGACATGGAGAGCTGCTGTGAGATGGGAGAGAGGGCACCGGAGGAGGTGGCCTGATGGTCGCGCATGCATTGCACCGCTTGGCAACCACATGGGTGGTCGCACCTTCACCTTTAAGGGGAGGTTGGGTACCACAAACAAATGGTGCAGAAAGCCAGCTTGCCTGTTTCAGCTGCTGTAATGCCGGTTGCATTCAAAGGTCTATTGCATTCTTCGCTAACATCAATTAATCATTCGGTTTCACTGAATGAACACAAACAAGTGTTTCAGCACTCCTTAGGCATTTACTGAAAGCTTTGCTGTTGTATTCCAGTAGGGCACGTTGGATCTGCTGCATTCTTTTTTTTTTTTTGTAAAATGTCGCATATCAGGAACAGCACTGAGAATACATGGAACGAAGCTGACATAGCCGCACTACTTGCATATCTTTCAAAGCATTGCCTGCTATTTGCCAGCATTGTCTGCTAATGAGAATTCAGCAAGCTTGCAAGCATGCATGTTGCATTTTTCAGCTATTTTGTTTTTATTGTACACTTGTACAGCGATAATTCTGCAGGACTTATAGGAATGTGATGTTTGCCAAGCATGTTGCAAAATGGCACGTGACCTGCTTCAATATATGTTAAAAAGAAGTTGTCAGTTTACAATGGGGGGTACATTGTCAAAGGGAAACCTCAATGCAAGGTTCATACTTTCCTGGCACTTTAGTTGCAAGAGCCAAGTAAAATTATGTTGATGTACTGTGTAGGATGCTGCAGGCATCTGAGAAAGGAATTATGCACGTCGGTGGCGAGTTCACAAAGGCCATGTTTACTTGTCTTTAATGTTGTGGGTCGTCTCCAGCCCAGGCATGCTTTTTGCTTGCAGAACATCATTTTTGGTTCTAGTTGCGCCATAACTCTACGCATTGCGCAGGGGCTTAGGAAGGTGCCAGAACCACTAACCACATGTTTACTGCATAGCTAAGCTATTGTGCTTTTGCAAGAGGGAAAGAGTTCATGCGTGCTCTCTCTCTCTTTTTTTTTCCCCATTCGCAATGGGCTGTGCTGCTCGTGAAATTTGAATCCAACCTACCGTGGTAAAATTTTGCCTATAGCAATGCATTCCACTTCACTGCTGAGACAGCCAGCATCACAATCACTTTTAATTTTAATTTATTGCTTCACAAAGTTGTTATAAGTTTTGACAAATATGAAATACAAAACGAGGTCCCACAGTGAATGACTGTATTGGGGCCTCCTGTCAAGGTTATATGATAGGCATGATTATACGACATGATAATACTACATTCTGTTGATACACTGTTGATACGCAATTAAAACAAATATCAGAGGAAGCAAGTAAAAATGAAATCCACAAAAAATGAAAGAAAAAAAAAAACTAGGTAAAAATTACAAATGCAACTATGTAGCTATGTATATCACTCGTGAATTATGCACACATAACGGACATACTTTGATGCAGTGATCACGGATACAGTGACGTAAACCTAAAATGTTCACTGATATTGGTCAGTAAACTGTATGGTTATGACGAATGTTGGGTATAACAAACTTAATTGTGTACAGGATGTAACTTCGTTACAAGTTTTGGCTGTTGTATGTCCTTGTTAGTCATGTAACGACACTCATGGCAGTGTCTCATCAGATTAAATATCTGTTCAGCCAAGTGGTTCTTCAGCACAAAAGTAACACACTACGCTTTTCACAGGGCTACGTTGAAGAAATAGTGGCTACGTTGCCACTATGTGGGAATACAAGGATTTTTTTTTTTTTCTTGCACCTCTCTCTTGGTTTTTGTTACATGGTTTCTTTGCTTTGGCGCGTCTATGTACTACTGCTCAAGCACTGGCGCGCGCACAGGTGGGCAGCGGTTTGGGTTTTGTTCCGCGGGCGGCTTCGGCTTCTTGTGCTCGCAAAACTGATGGCTATCTCGTTACTAATCGCTGGAAGGGTGACCGCCTATTACTCGCACGTTTATTGCTCACAAGGTTGCGCATACGTGAAGGATGCCGTCGCGCATGGGTTTCCTTTTTTTGGAGACACAAAATATAATCGCTTCTGGTTGGTGATAAGATTAAGGATTAGCGGAGTTTGTCACACGTTTTGCTTTTTTGATGGGCACACAACCACACAGATTTCTTGAGTGCAATCACCTGCGCAGTTCGATTATGCTATGGACGTAAATATTAGTGTAAGAGCCGGAACATTTGAGACTTGCAAAATATTCTCATGTGCGCATTTTCTAAGCCTTAAACTGTGTGTATAACAATGCATCAAGTTTTCGATTCTTATAAGTTTATTTCCTTTTTTTATTGTTAATATATATATATATATATATATATATATATATATATATATATATATATATATATATATATATATATATATATATATATATATATATATATATATATACCAATGCAAAATATTTTTTCTCTCTTTATGATCACCCTGGAAAAATTACGGTACATTTTTTTCTATATAGGTCCCTCTGAAAAATTTAAATCTGCAAGAAAATAAGATCGACCCTGGGCAGTCGCATATGGCGAAAAATATCAACCCTGAAAGGGTTAAAGCTACTCAGTGTTTTTCTACATTTTCTTGGCCAACGTCTGACAGCAAACCTGCCTCTTGCAGGATTTTAGCAGTCATTAGCTAAACAGCACTTGGTAGAGTGGAGAAATAGCCGAGTAGATTGTGAAGCAAATGGCGTAGGCTGCTTCTGGAAGATAATGTGAATTTGATTTTTTTGTTTTCAGCTGAACTGTTTGGTAGGTGATGTACGTGTCATTAATACTTGATCTCTTGATCTCAAATTTATATTACTGCCTCTGTCTTTATATTGCTTCATTGTAATGGGATGATCGGGTGGGTTAAAATACACATTGCCGATAGGTAGTGAACTGTGTAGGTCTTTTAACAAGGCCATGCCCAAAAACTTGCCTGCTGGAAAACTTTTGGATGTTGGGCGATCATCTCAAGTGCCGTAAATTTTTTGCAATAGAGGAGGACAGGAATGTTGAAGCTGAAGAGAGAGGATGGGTATGAAAAAGGATTAAAAAAAAGGATTTGTTATCTGAACATCACTTATGTACTCTACTCACTTTTCTAGTTACTTCTCCAGATTTTGTTGTCGTGTTGCTGATTGAAGCTGTTATCTACTAACTAGCTTTCGTCTCTAAGGATTTGACATTCTTTGTGCTATGTTTGAACCTCTAATTGCTAGTATGGCAGAGATTGTGTGCTGCACTGTTATGTAACTAGTCATCTACCTTTTTTTTTTCAGGAGCTGCATGACATATGCTGGAGTCCCAAGTTTTAGGATTAATTTTTTTGATCATTTTTGCCCAAATTTGTCATTTAATACGTACAAGTATGAATCAGCAATTGTACTTAATTTATAGATCTTGGGATTAACCACAGTGCTTGTACACGATTTCATGTATATATTTTCATCTCCATGTTTGTTTAGTGCAGCTTTTTTAATGCTATAGACTTCAGGGTAGTTAATGAAAAGGTAATGTATAAATGGTAGCCACTGCTAAGTTTTAGTGATGCAAGTTTTTTGCTGTTGTCAGGTCTCTTCTGGATTTGCGGTAGTACTGTGTATGTTGTGTGCCTGTGTTTAATGAAGGTCCCTGTGAGAAGTGCCTTTTGTGAAAAGTGAATCTTGTCCGAAGATCTGTCACAGAAGGGTAGATGTGTTACCGTCTATTGCAGCCATGTTTGGGGTTGCAGTCACGGTGTGAGGTAAGCAGGAGTGCCAAATTTCTTATCACCTGCCATGGTCGGTCAATGGCTGCGGTTATGCTGGTGAGCATGAGGTTGCGGATGTGGTTTCCGGCCATAGCGGGAAAATACAAAAGTGCTCATCTGCTGTGCTTTGGGTGCACAATAAAGAACCCCAGGTGGTCAAAATTGTCGTTGTAAAATTTACAGGGCGCCTTTATGCCAGTGATAGCATTGTGATAGCATTGTAAGCAGACGTGACACCTTTTGGTGTTGTCTGATGAAAAATGTGTGCTGATCCCGAAGGCTTTGCAGTGTAATGCAGCATCTCTAAGCACTAGCAGTCATGAGGGAATAATGCGAGAAATTTGCTTAGGACACATGTGCCATACATTTGAAAGAGCAACTTTAGCTTGAGAAAAACATTCATGTGATCTTAGCCTAATAATTTCAGCATTGGGCAGCTGTGCTAAAAGACAGGTTGGATCCCACTATCGGTTACGCATTTTTTAGTGTTAAATGCAGACTTCACCCATTTTGGGGGTACCTAATAGAAAACTAGGCACGTTGAGTGCGTGTGAGCAAGTTGCAGTGTGCATGAAATTGCCAAAGAGATAAGAGTTACAGAAATGAAACATTGATAAGTGAATGTGTGCGGAGGTACAGAAATGAAACATTGATAATTGAATGTGTGCAAGGTCACCTGTGATGAATGTGTGCACAGACATCACAATCTTAGTACGATATTGCATACTTAGAGACTGAGTGGGGCTAAATTCTGACCTAATTCTTCCATTTTCAGTATGCCTTAAACTCATTTGCTGCTAGCTGTAACTTTGCATGTCATGGTTATATCAGGGTTCGACTCAAAGGCTTCCACAGAAGGGAGTTTTAGAAATAGTGTACCTCATCTATGTGTATTCGAAGTCCCATGCCCTGCTTCTATTCTTTTGTGTACTTCTTTTTTACATTATTTTATATACCTTATGGTTTGTGTCCCCTAACTTTGGGTGCGCAATACCTAAAGCTCGCTCGTGGCCTTTAAGCCCATGTTGTATGCTGTACTGGGGGACTAAAAGTTGGTAGAAATGCTTAACGCTTGGCTCAAGCCACAATGTAAGAATATTATAAGAGATGTGTGAACGGCGGTGCCTCGCCCTGCTGAGGGCGCATCGACAACTTGCATGTGTTTTGGCCATCCTCCGAAGGGCGGCGCTATATGTTAGGGGCCGCCAGCTCATTCTAAAGGGTGAAGCCACATCGACATCACTTCATCGTTCGTGTTTGTTGCATGCGGTTGCAAGTACTTCTGTGCGTTGTGCTGGTATACGTGTGTTTCTTTTGCACGGTTTCTTATGGTATTAATCGTTTTGTCAACCTGTTCACCCAGTTCTATGACAATCGAAACAAGTTTGAACGAGACCAAACCAATCAAGTGCGAGTGAGAGCTGATGTGAGCAGACGATAGTACGAAACGAGCTGTCAGGTGGGTCTGCATATTACCAGTTTTCAGTTTGCACATCAATGAAGGGGCCGCTCTCATTGGTCTCCGCTGTTCGGGGCTTGTGTCTCATTTGCCAATGGTCCCAACATGAGTGCGCCATTTTACGGAAACTATTTCAAGTGCACGCAAAACCGGTATGCTGGGATGGGTGCCGTTCCCACACCTCTCATAATATTCTTACACCGTGGCTCAAGCACTGTGCTGTCCTAGTACAGGCACTAGGAGCAACATTTTTGATGCACTGCACAGGCTTAGGGAGAGCAGTGAGTGGGGCTTCCAACACATTATCTGCTGTGGTGCAGGTGCTGCGATGACATCTCAGCTTGTCTGTTCATGTGTATTAGGAGCTGATTTGCAATTGACATCAAAAAATGCAAAAGACACCAGAGAAAAATGTTATATAAGTTGACCAAGTTGTTTTTCAAATCTCTATATGCATTTGTTTGACAAGAAGGAAGAGCTTGTTATTAGCAGAGAAAGAGAAAAGCTAACTTTTTTGAAGTGTTGTGTCAAAATTGTGGCATTAACGACGTAAGGGTGGCATAGTGAACTTTGCTGTATTTTCATGTACTATTTTGCCTTTCCTATGCCAGTTGAGTTTGTGTAAGTTGGCTGGTTGATTCTCTTACCTACCTTTAAACACCATATAAGCCTTTGTCTCGCCAGACTCTTACGTGAAAGGACACTGTTGAAATCTACAATGTAATGGGTGGCTAGTGCAAGAATTTTAATGTAGCTTCATCTCTCATCTGTTGTTTTTGCTTTGTTCCTTGCTTTACAGGCTTCTGCTCATTGTAAGGCTGGTCTACTCATTACAAAAGTTCAACATACGTTACTAACTCAACTTTATGTTTCTTTTTATTTGAAAATTACTGACCAGCAATGGTTTAGTGACTTGGCTATTGGCAGTGATGATCAAATTTCTTTTCCTCGTCAAGTCGCCCTGTGCACCAGCAGACGGTAAAGCAGAATGAGTGCCCACTGTGCTCTTTGGAAGTGTGCAATTCATCTATTGTGCTTCCACTGACGTGTGCATCCATCATGGCACTGTTGTTGCAGTTTGTTCTTCACTTGTTTACAGCTGAAAAAGATGGGCATGATGCAGCCATTTCTAAGTGTGGTGCCATTTGGCATGGCCAGTGTTGCGAAAGCACACATGCACATGTGCTTCGTGATATAGCTGCTGTCAAGAGAAGGTAGCAAACTGCTGCAGTATCTGTAAAGTGTAATTCACCATGGCGTGAAGGTTCACATATTTTGAGCAGATTTAGCACTCCCTTTGTTCACAAGATAAACTTGTAGTGAAAAATTTGTATTTCACTTGCTTTTATTGCTTTCATTGTTGCTTCCCAGGCACTGTTGCTTTGTGCAGGATCACCTGCCATTGTAGATAAAGTCTGCTTCCTGAATTTTTGACAAAGTGGTTCTCCCATGTTCTTTCCAAATATATGAAATATGAAAGTGAAGAGCATTTTTACTATACTTGAAAAGTTCACTGCATTTCAACTTTTATTTTCCTTGGCCATGTTTTTCTCTGAATGTTTCAGGACTCGTATGATGGTATCACGACAAAAATTATTGTCTGTGCTTAACTATCTTGTTGATAGAAACAGTTGGATTATTGTGGTACTGTCACCCATAGATTGCCATTTTTTCTTCTTGCTCTTACTATATTAGTGTGCTTTGTATTGCTTTTATTAGTGCAAAGCTTAATAGTTATTTCACTAATTAATACATTGCAGAATACCATTTTTTAAGGAATCCTAACAGTTGTCTTCTGGGCCTTAATATAACACATAAGTGCTTTGCTTAGAATCTCAATCCTTGGTCATTCTTGTTAGGGTGCAGCACTGTGTGCATGTAATATTTTCATCTCCTTTGTAAGACAAATTTGCAATATCTTGGGCAATGCTAGTCTCATATAACGGACACCAGAGTTTTTTGTTGTGTTGTGTACTTTATTGTGGTGATGTTCTGTAAGATATATGTTGTAACTACCTCCAACTGTGCTTCGGCATATTGTTTACTAGCATTCTTTGGGCCAATTACACTTTCATTTTAGCTTGAGCAAATTGGTTCATAAGTAAAATTCATTGTAATAAAATATCTTCTGATCTGTTATCTTCTACAGTTCAAGGAATTTGCTGATGAGTAGCAATGAGTGCACTACTGTGTAGGTCATGTGCAGTAGTTTTACTTTTTATGGTGTGCACGGTCTGATATTTTCTCTATGTATCAAAGCTGCATTTATAAGTTCACTTAACATACCTGTCACATGGAAGGACTTTATGCCGTTCATATTGAAAAACGTTTGCATTTAATATCAAAGACAACATTTATCGTTGAAGTAGTAGAGAACTGATTAAAATGTATTTCAAACATAATGTGTGCTCTTCATCAAAAATTGCCATCAAGTACTTATTTTGTTGGTAAACAAAGGCACTAGCAGTTTACATGGTTACAGACTATGTTTGCACCTTCATTGTGCTTAGACATGGCAGCTTCTTTGCTGATAATGCATTTAGTTTGCCGTTAGTTTGAGCCATGTTTCTACTCAGTATGAATGATATTCATGACAATTTATATAAACATAGTCAAAAATTTGGACATGATCACAGTTTAACTAAAAGTAATCTCAATAACGTGATGCAAAATTTAGTAACACAATTTGCACTTAGGAATATTTTTAATGCTTTTTATTAACATGTCATTGCTGATTTATGCATATTATATGTTTTCTCTACTGTAGCACTGCATAAAAGCTAACATTCAAATCACAATATCATTACATACGAGTGTTGTCAATCTGTTAATTTTTTTGATGACCTAGTAATGAGAAAAACTCCTTGCTGCATGCACTCAAGCTTACTAGATTGACATATCTGTGTACACTATTTTGAATCAGCTTTATATAGAGAGCTAGGTATTTTACTTCATTGTACTTATTTGTGGCAACTCCGATAGCTGCTGCAGAAGGCCTGCAGTATTTTTAAGTTTAATTTATGCATAAGGAATACATAAACTAAATTGATGTGCAAACTTGTTATCTATTCACAGAATCTGAGGCCAATGGCTGCAGCTTGGACCAGGCCCAGATGTCACTTGATGCACTTTCGAGGACTTTTGAGCATGTGCCAGGAGGTATCCCAAGCATGTCTCTAGAATTTGACTCGTATATGCATGTTGCAACAAGAGCCGTCCAGGACCACTGCCCACCCAGGAGGCGGCGGGAGGCTCAAGTGGGCGATAGAGCGTACAAGTGTCGCACCTGCCCACTCGAATTCACACAGAAGGCGCATCTGAAGATACACAGGCTCACACACATAGGAGAACAGCCCTTTAAGTGTGCTTCATGCCCTTACGTGACGGCTGATAGATGTTCCCTGGTGACTCACGTGCGCACCCACACAGGCGAGAAGCCTTTCATGTGCAAGCAATGCCCATACACATGTGCCAGGAAGAGCCACTTGGCATCGCACATGCGTACGCACACTGGTGAAAAGCAGCACAAGTGTGCCATATGCCCGTACGCATCTGCCTGGAAGATAAACTTGACACGCCACATACACTTGTGCCATGGCGGAGCGCAATTGCTGCCACGAGACCAGCTCGGTGAGCAGCAGGCGAATGTGCAGAGGTGAAGTGCTATGGCAGTAGGTGTTCATTTGAGTGCTTCTTGCTGATGCAGAAATGGAGTCTTAGAAGACTCTGGTCCCTCCCTGCTCGTACTTAAGAGTTAAGGTCTATATGCTTTAAGAGGGAGCAGAGTATCACGTTTAGGTTTCTGTGCAATGCTCGTGCTTGCGTTCTTCAAGCAGTCATATTATTGAGAAAGCAAACACACACTACAAGAAACCGCCCACAAGTGTGCAGCAAACCATCTTGACAATGGTAGCTTCACCACCACTGTGCACCCTAGCACCTTGTTTTGTTGGCCACTGCACAAAGTCCCACTAAAATTGGTCTCTTCTTTAATTCACTGGGAAGTTGATGGGCACTTTTTTTTCACTCACCATTGTGCTGATTGGCTGTGCTGTGAAGGATTAGTGCTTGTTGTGCTTCAGCATATTGTATGGCAAAGGATTCTGCATTAAGCAGTGCATCAGCTCATTAAACAGCATTTGCTGTTAGAAAATAGTCTGACTACAGTCACTCAAGCTTTAGTTTGCAGTCAGGTGTATTTGACTCTCAGATGAGGAGGGTCAAGCAAAACTTCATCGTCAAGCACAACTCGCACCGTCAAGCACAAACTTGACGTCGCCACAACTATTTTTTTTCCTTGCGAGCAGTACAGCAACTCCGTACTGATTCTGAGATGCGCTGTACCAGTGTGATCTATTCGCATTCTAGTTCAGGAGAATTAGTGTTTCTGTTCTCCAGCAGGTGGAAGTGCAGAAATAACTGCTAAAGGGGTCTTCATGCAATTGTTTAGAAGCAAGGGAACTGAGGGTATATTTATTTCATCATATGACTGGTATGCAGAGATTTGCAGCAATACCTTTTTGCTTTGGTGCATGAAATCATAAATCGTGTCATGGGTGGGAAAGCTAGTATCTAAGCTTTCTCTCGTAAATTGAAAAGAAATGATTGCCCGAGTGCTTAATCACTTCCTTGTTTACATCTGTATGTGTGATTATGTCAGTTTAGTCATTCTGGGTAAAGCCTCAGCACTTATGTAAAATTTGTAGCACTGCATGGTGAATGGATCTCTCTAAATATACATAGTTGAGGTGCTGTTTCAGTAAATGTGCATTTGACTTTTCTTTTTTCTCAAGGAACATTGTCCAGTATGACTGTGATTAAGGTCAGCTTGTGGGCACCAGCCCCACTTATGGGCAGATGGGTGAATAATCCTGAGGTTCAGTATTGTCATGGCACAAGAGCCGATTGTGGTTGAGTATGGCATGGACCCAGCACAATTTGTTGCATGAGCTCTGCCTATGTTGTAACACTATGTATAAGGTCATTAAATGTTCAGGGCCTCAAGATTCTTAAAGCTGTTATTTTCAGACAGTGCATATATATTTAATGTCATTAAAAGATGTGGCAATGTGGTCAATTCAGCTAGTTAGTTTTCCAGCGTAATTTTCAAAAATGAATTTTATTGCCTAAAAATGGAAGCAATGTCACCGAAAAGGTTAGTGTTTGTACTCGAATCAAAGTTCTAGCTAAATAAAAAAGATTGTGTCAAAAAGTGTAGCTGTCAACAACTGTAAAATTCAAAGTAGTTGAAGCAAAGTAGCATCTGTAAAGTTTGCACATAAGTTGTCAAATTAAAAGCTATGACAATCTTAGAAAATGAGCGAAGAAACACTAGTATATGTCCAGCATGAAGAGAGCAAGCTTATTTACAAAAATTGATTCTGACCATTGTTTTCTCGGTACACACAATATTGCCGTTTGTGGTCGATTGGCTGTCATAGATTAGCAGACTTCATGCTTATATGCTGGCAACCTCAACATGTGCAACTGCAGTTACTGCTTGGTAAATTGGGTGCTGATGCTGAATGTAACGGCTGTATTCATGCCCTACAGTGCATGAAAAACAGATCCCCTGCAATTTTGTCATTTTTGAGCATGAAGGTAACCCACGGGTCGAAGTTACTATGCGCACTGATTGATAATCTTGTTAGCTGAAATACCAAAACTGTAGCAATAGATGTTAAAATGTTTATTTCAAGATTTTAATGTTTTAATGTGATAATTCTGGATACTGTTTTATAAAATGTAAATAAAACGTTTTTTGTATAATGATCCTCACTTGTTGCCAAACCTTAATCACTCGTCCAGCACTTTGATACCAGCCCAGATACCAGCAGCATACAGAGCAAGCTCCTTACAAATTTGTGTGTTTTAACTACAGTTGGGTGCGTCACGATAAGATAGCGAGGATAGTTTTTTGTATCGAATCTGTAAAATGATTTTCGGTTGCTAGAAGTGACAGATGATTCAGAACATTCAGAAGCGCCACTGCCACTCGGCGAGGCCTCTGAGATTAGGCTGCTGCTGCCCTTGGAGAGACCTGCAGCAAACTGAAACATCATTGCCTGAGTACACTTGGATTTGCATCATATCCGTTAAGCCAGGTGCACGTGCCACCTACTTAAGGGGGCCCTGCAATACACCTGTGAAAGTTTGTTGAGTGGCATCAACAGCATTGCCTCGATGTAGCGATTTCATGTACTTGTAGGAGGCACGACATCAAAGGCTATGTTTACATGGACATGACCAGGGTGCGTCAAGTTAGAAATCGAGCTGCCCACGCACAATGTGACCACGTTTACGTGACCTCTCTTTT